>NC_065591.1:95403512-95713691 GCF_024542745.1 Macaca thibetana thibetana | reverse complement strand
GGTCCTCTAATTTTCATGAGATGTGATATTGTCAAATCGTATCTTATGCCTTTAATTATTCTCTTATTTGCCTGGGTTGGGATCTTTCTACCCAGCTTCAGCAGTATCTTTCCTCACTTTCCTGTAGGGAAAAAATTATTCTTGGAGACTTTTCATCTGCAATTACCCAAGGCTGCCAAGAAATGGCTTTTAGTAGACTGCAACAGAATCTCTGAATACAAATAAATGCAAGGACTTATCAAATAGCATTTAAATCTTGGACAAGTTTCCATTTGAGAAGAAAAATAGCAATTAATGGAGAGCCTGAGTTCAAAATTCACTTGATGAGAGGATTATTTTTATATGTATGTATGAGCAGGGTTTAACTACATTATAAAAGCTGGGCTTTTCATTTTTTTAATGAAACAAAAAGAAATGAGAATAATAGTCTACTTCTCCAAACATGAAAATAAAACAGTAAAAGCAGAAAAATATATTTCCTTAAATTTTCTCTTTGTCCATGGTGTTTAAACTATGTCTATAATGTTGCCTTTACATTAAATGTTAATCTCCAAAGATGGTGTCATTTTCATTGACTTTGACTCAGCATCCAAGTACAAATTATATTCCTCTGAATTTCTAACATGCTGTTGAATACCATCTCACTTTTATATAGGATATATGTCCAGCGCTGAGAACTTATGAAAAGCACAAGTAGTAATCTAGAAGGATGTCAAATGGGTCTCTGAAACAACCAGCAAGATGTCTCAATGCATCTCTTCTAGAGCAGTGGTGCTCATCATTTTCCAGATAATCCAGAAATTAGTTGCAGACCTCCTAGAGATGGTTTGTAGTTAGCATTTGTCTTCCAAAAAACCACAAAGTGCTTACTATGGAAAATGGAAAGTATTCTAAGTGTTACACAAATTTTAATTTATTTTATTTTCACCAATGCTCCATGAGGTTAGTGAAGATAAAATAAGTTTATCTTTACTATTGTTAAATTCATCTTACATATGAGAAAACTGAGAGGCGGAGAGATTGGGTAACTTAAGCAAGACCACCCAGCTAGAAAGTGACAGAGCCAGGGTTTGAACCCAGGCAGTCTGGGCTCCAGAGTCTCTGTACTTAACCATATCACTAAACTGTGTTTTCTTCCACTAATAAATAAAACAGATTACAAATTATTTCACACATTTAAATCAGTTGGTATCTTTAAATACACACATTATAGTAATACATGTATTGTAATATATATTTTACATATATATACATATAATGTGTATAGTTTCATAGATCTAATAATTCTGCCTTCCCCAACAGTGGCTGAAAACCAGTGCTCTAAAGATTAGAAATGTTCCTTTCAGGAGACTCTCTTAAACCTAATGCAGCAATTATATACTTTACATTTAGACACGATTCTAATAAGCTTGACCACTTGGTTTTCAACCCCATAGCAGATTAGAAGCAGAATATATGAGTGAGTAAAAACCTTGGGTTTTGAATTAGAATGTGTTGGTTCAAACCCTGGCACTGCCATTTTTTACCTAGCTTACATTACCTAAGTTATTTAAATTACCTAAATCTCTGATTTCTTACATATCAATGGGCCATAATATGCCTACTCCCTGTATTACAAGGATTAAATGAGATAATGCATGTAAAGCACATTGGTAACATGCTGAATCCCCAGTGATGACGGCTGGCAGTTGTCGTGTAGGCAGTAGTGACAGACGTAGTCATCACAGGGGATGGTAAAAAATGTAACAGTGATTATTAATAAACTGGTAGTCTGATAGTCAAATGGCAAGATCAATGATTATTTTTTAACTTGGAAATATTCTTCAGAACTCACACAGCTTTGGAAAATATTTGTAAAGATTTTTTTTATTTTAATAGACAGGGGTCTTGCCATATTGCCCAAGCTGGTCTTGAACTCCTGGACCAAAGTGATCTGCCTACTGCAGCCTCCTGAAGTGCTGGGATGATAGGCGAAGTCACCACGCCCGACTGGTAAAAGAATTTTTAATAGTACCATTCTACAAACTGTTAAACAGAAAATTTTGAGAGGTTTCTGGATCAGTTTTTGATAAAGGATGTAGAAAATAGAAAAGAAATTCCTGTCACTGCTCCCAAACACAGAGAAAAATCATATTTTTCTTACATTCCCTATCCGCCAGAGTGGCTGTTGTATCCACTGTCTGCGGTTTCTTCACATTATCCCCTCAGGTGGTATGTCAGACAATTTCTTTTGCGATTTCTCGACATGAATATTTGGAATACCAATCAAGACTATATATAAAAGACAGAGGAACATATCAGATCATTCTGTAAGCCAAAAACTTAATATCTAGTATTATTTATTACCAATCAAAAATATATTTGCAGATAAGATATACTTGCAGGAATTATTCAAGTATAAGATCTCAGTTGAGTTAAGAATGGAATCCTTGCTGTTCAGACACATCAATCATTTTCAATGATACAGTTCCTTTAAAAATCCCCTCATCTTCATGACTATGTAAAATACATGCATTTTAGAAAGCAATCTTTATTAATGAGCCATAAATAGAGTCTCCTCAGTGCTCCCGCAGCATTTGGTAAGACAGTCTAGTGAAGAAAGATTCATACTCATGAATAGGCTCTCTCAAACCCTCATTATGGATGTTTTGTGATTAAATCTTGATTACTCCACCATTTATGAGAGCTGTATCAGCACGCCTATAAGCTGCTTCTGTATCCTGCTTCCTTTTCCAATCAATCACTGACATGATTGTTAGAAAGGAAGCTGCAGAATTGAGCTTAAGGTGGAGAGCCAAACAATCCCACATATTAAGATAATGTGATTTTATTTAAAATACTGTTTAATAGGAGAGTAAAGGACAGAATTCTGCAGCTAAAGACCAGGGGCTTATCAAAATGAAAAGGATTATCTTCAATTCTGAGAAGTGACTGGCTTATCTTTTTGCTAGTGAGGAAAACATAAACCCTTTTCTTCCCAGACCAGGTGGAAAAGTTCATTCCTCAGGTTTGGAAGAAGAAAAGTTGCTTCATTCACAGGTTTTTTTGTTTGTGCCTTAGAAGATAAAGCTTAATTTTTGTACACAAACACAAGAATTCCTCTCTCCTCATTCCTCACTGTGCATGCTTCACTTGAACTTCAGGTCAGTATCAGCTTCCTATTGGGTCAGTTGATGGCCTGTATAAAATGAATGTGAGGGACATCACTGAAGCACTAGGATTCTAATGGGAGGACTGCTAGGCTAAGTCACACAATTTGGGCTGTAACCGTGTCCACCATTTACTTGCTGTTTGGTGTCAGCAGTCTCATCAATATGAAGAATATTGCAATAACATGGCCACTATTGTGGCTAGTAAGGATAGTATAGACAGAAGAGATCATGGAGCTGACAATCTATACAAGTTTCATGAAGAAATAAAAATTTGAGCTGAATCTGTAGCTTATGTGCAATTTAAAGTCATAACTGTGAGAATTTATATTCAGTGAGAATATTTTGAAATAAAAGGCTCATAATAAGAAAAAGGCTTAGAGAAAAAGATAAATGATCAGGAAATAATTATGAGTCAAACACAAGCATAATTCATGTTATTGCACCTGCTTTATTGTGCTTTTCCACAAATTGAAGGTTTCTGGCAACCCCACGTAGAGCAAGTCTATTGGTGCCATTTCTCCAACAGCCTGTGCTCACTTTGTGTCTCAGTATCACATTTTGGTAATTCTCACAGTATTTCAAACTTTTTCATTATTATTATGTATGTTATGGAGACCTGTGACTGGTGGTCTTTGAAGTCACTATTGAAATTATTTGGTGCACCACAAACCATGCCTATATAAGACAGTAAACTTAATTGATAAATGTGTGTGTGTTGACTGTTCCACGAACTGGCCACTCTCCCATCTCTCTCCCTCTCCTCTGGCTTCCCTATTCCCTGAGACACAATATCATTAAAATAGACCAATTAATAACCCTATGATGGCCTCTAAGTGTTCAAGAGAAAGGAGGAGACTCATCTGTCTCACTTTAAGTCAAAATCTAGAAATAATAAAAACTCAGTGAGGAAGGCATGTTGAGAGCTAAACAGGCCAAAATCGAGACTTCTTGTACCAAACAGCTAAGTTATGAATTCAAAGGAAAAGTTTTTGAAGAAAATTAGAAGTGTTACTCCAGTAAACACACAAATAATAAGAAAGCAAAACAGCCTTATTGCTGATATGGAGAAAGTTTGAGTGTTCTGGATGAAAGTTCAAACAAACCACAATATTCTCTTAAGTCAAAACCTAATCTACACCAAGGCCCTAACTCTCTTCAATTCTGTGAAGGCTTTGAGAGATGAAGAAGCTTCAGAAGAAAAGTTTGAAGCTAGCAGAGGTAGGGCATGAGGTTCAAGAAAGAAGTCATCTCCATGACATAAGAGTACAAGATAAAGCAATATGTGCTGATATAGAAGCTGCAGCAAGTTATCCAGAAGATCTAGTTAAGATCATTGATGAAGGTGGATATGCTAAAAAACAGATTTTCAATGTAGCTAAAATGGCCTTCTATTGAAAGACGATGCCATCTAGTATTTTCACAGCTAGAGAGAAATTAATGCCTGGCTTCAAAGCTTTGAAGGCAAACTGACTCTTTTGTTAGGGGTTAATGTAGCTGGTGATTTTAAGTTGACACCAATGCTCAACTTAAAGGGGATTTAAAAATCCTAAGATCCATAAAAATTATGCTATATCTACTCTGCCTGTGTTCTAGAAATAGAACAAGAAAGACTGAATGATGGCACATCTGTTTACAGTATGGTTAACTGAATATTTTAAACCTACTGTTGAGACCCACTGCTCAGAAAAAAAAAGATTCTTTTAAAATTCTAAGATCACTTAAAGGGGATTTAAAAATCCTAAGATCCCTAAATATTATGTTATATCTACTGCCTGTGTTCTAGAAATAGAAAAACAAAGCCTGAATGATGGCACATCTGCTTACAGTATGGTTAACTGAATATTTTAAGCCTGCTGTTAAGACCCACTGCTCAGAAAAAAAAAAAAAAATTCCTTTAAAAATATTTCTGCTCATTTACAATGCATCTAGTCATACAAAGAGCTCCGGTGAAGATGTACAAGGACGTGAATGTTACTTGTATGCCTGCCAACGTAATATCCATTTTGTAGCTTGTGAATCAAGCAGTAATATTGACTTTCAAGTTTTATTATTTAAGGAATACATTTTGTTATCTATAACTGCCACAGATAATGATTCTTCTGATGGACCTAAGCAAAATAAATTTAAAACCTCTAAAAAGATTTTATCATTCTAGATGCCATTAAGAATATTTATAATTCATTGGAGGAAGTCAAAATATAAAATTAGCTAGATTTTGGAAAAAGTTGATTCGAACCCTCAGTGGATGACTTTGTGGAATTCAAGACTTCAATAGAGGAGTCACCGCGGGTATGGTAGGAATAGCAAAAGAACTAGAATTACCTGTGCAGCCTGAAGATGGGACTGAATTGTTGCAATTCTAACATCAAATGTTAAATCCGAACCAGACCATGTCCGAAAACAATAGAGGAAGAATCTTTGGGAAGCTGTGCTGATGGTTTTGGATTTCTCCAAAGGAAGAATGCTTTGCCTGAGTCTTGTATCCTTGGAACTATTAGGAATGTTTGCCATTGAATAAGATCTGATTCATGTGAGTCTGAGTTGACAACTCTACACTAGGTGTTATCTTAGTATTCTATACAGCAAACTATAGAATATTGTTGAGATAAATTAAAGGAAACCTTTCCAAATGGAAAGATATATATCATTTTATAGATTGGAAAACTTAATACTAAAAAGTTACAGATTAAATACAATGGAATCTATCATTTCTAAAATGTGCATTTGTGTGAGGAGTTTATGTATGTATATAAAAATTGAAAAACTAATTTTAAAAATATACATGAAAATAAAAGGGCCAAGAAGAACTGAGACATTGTGGAAGAAGATGTCAAGGCTTGCTGTACAGATGCTAAGATTACTATAAGGCTTTAGTCATTAAGACAGTGTGGTATTCCCTCAAAAATTGGCACACCACTGAAATAGCACTGAAGGCCAAAAATAGCCTCTACATAATTATAGGCACTTAATTTATGATAACCATGTCACTGAAGTTAACATAGGACAGTTATTTCAATAAATATTATTAAGACTGTGCAAGTAAATAGATAAATTGGTATATAGGCAGACTCCTGTCCCATACAATCCATCAACATCAGCTCATCTTAAATGGGTTATAAAAAGATGTATACATTGCACTGACCATATTATGATTAGGAACTTCTGTTTGTTAAAAAAAAATGTGATTATGAGAGTAAGAGCAAGCTACAGATTAGCAGAAAACATATGCAGCTTAATGAACAACAAAGGGCTCATGCCAAGAATATATAAAGAAATACAAACCATTCAGAAAGAGACATCCCTATGAAAAAGTGGGCAAGAGACCTGAAGAGGCACTTCACAAACAAAGATATCTAAATGGCCAATAACCATGTGAAAAGGTACTCAACCCTTGTAGAAATCAGAAAAATGCATATTAAAGCCATAATATTATATTACTGCATAACATCAGAATGGCTAAAATGAGAAAGACTGACAATACCAAGAGCTGGAAAAAATGTGGAACAACTAGTACTCTCCAGTACTTCATGTGGAAGCATAAGTTTTTACAACTGCTCAGGAAAAGAATTTGATGTTATCTACTAATGTTGAATATCCTCATACCCTATGGCCTTGTAGTTCCACTCCTAGATCTAAACCCAATAGAACAGTTTGTATGCATCAGAGTGTATATTCAAGAATGTTTACAGCAACATTAGTTGCAATAGCCTCAAACTGAAAACAATGCAAATGCTCATATATAATAGAATTAATGAATTGTGATAATACAACAGAATATAACAGAGCAATGAAAATGAATGTATTACTGTTACATGCATGGATGGAACTCACCAAAATGATGAATGAAGAAACACACAGAAGAATACATACTGTATGATTCCATTTAAAGTTCCAAAATAGGTAAAACTAAAGTGTATGGGGGTGAATAATTGCATGGTAATTTACAAAGAAAACCTATGAACCAAGAAAAGAGAATGAGAGGAAGAAAAGGAGTCACAATTCCCAAGAAGTGCTGAGGGGAAAGGGTGAAGTCTAGATTGAAAATGTTCTATTTCTTGACTTGGGTGGTGGTTATGTAAATATGCACTATGTAGTAATTCATTAATCTGTACATTCATTTTTATTGCAATTTCTATATAATAATATGGTACCAATACTTTTTAAAAATTTGTTTTCAAGTTTGTGAAGAGCCTAGACAGTATATAAGCATCATTTTCTCCAGCTAGAAAAACATTTTGGAGAAATTCTGCTTGATATAAAGCAGTAATTCTCAACGTTGGCACAACTGACATTTGGGGCTGAATAAGTCTTTGTTGTCGGGGACTGTCCTATACACTGCAGTATGTTTAACATCATCCCAGTTAAGAACCACTAACAAAGGAATTGACCTTTGGAGACATTGCTTTTTGTGCTCTCGTTACATATATTTTAGAGTTGTTTTCATTACATATTATTTTTATTTTTTGGAGTTTTCTATTGCTTTACTTTCAGCATTCTGTTTCAGTTTTCTCTGGTAATTTATTATAAAATCCCCTGGGATGAATTTCTCTTTATTCTCTTGATATATGAACCCATGTGAATGTAGAGAAGCAGTCAAATTTCTCTTACAATTATTGTACATTTTATGTTGCAAGGAGTGATAACATTGCTTAAGTAGAGATATTTTAAAATAGAAAGCAATTATATTGTGAATCAGCTGTTATTACAGAGAATCTAGTCCTGGGCAGATTATAAAGAAACCCCAGGGATTTACCCACCACTAATTCTGATAAGAAATACAGATCCAGGCCAGGCGCGGTGGCTCACGACTGTAATCCCAGCGCTTTGGGAGATTGAGGCAGGAGGATCACCTGAGGTTGGGAGTTTGAGATCAGCCTGGCTAACATGGTGAAACCCTGTCTCTACTAAATATACAAAATTAGCTGGGGGTGGTGGTGCATGCCTGTAATCCCAGCTACTCAGGAGGCTGAGACAGGAGAGTTGCTTGAACCTGGGAGGCGGAGGTTGCAGTAACCCGGGATCACACCACTGCACTCCAGCCTGGGCAACGGAATGAGACTCTGTCTAAAAAAAAAAAAAAAAAAATCCAGATCCACAACAGACTCTCCCATCCCATCCCTTCCCCTTGCTTCCTCTCATTCCCCAACCCCTAGCCTCATACCTTCTTTTACTTTGACATTAACAAAGACAGAGTTTGGCAGTCATAACTCAACCAGTCATTTCAATTATAGTTTTCAGTGAGCCACATCAAGAACTAAAATTAAAGGGTAAAAACCATACTCAGCTGTGGCATTTTTATTGCCTTATTTTAAGTCATTACCAGTAACTGGAATCTGTATACTTCACTGAACTTTCTAAATCAAGTTCATTTACAACACATTCAGTATACATTTTTGGGAAAATGAGTAACCAGTTTTGCTAACTTCGTGCGTTTTAATTGGTTGGCAATTTCCAGACACATCTGTGGGACAAACAATGAGAAACCACCCTCTGCCAACAAGAGATACAAACAGAATTTCAGTATGACTGCACATATTTATTGCTTTTATCAGATGAAATGAAGACCAATCTTCTAATTCTTAGAGGATTCTCTTCACATTTGTACTCCACAGTGGTCTTCTGGCTTTGCATTCCTCCTCCTCTCCTTACAGATATGCAGCTAGATGGGATCAGTGCAAAACTACTGAACTGACAGTAAAGGGTAGGTGAGTTCCATATCTTGGATCATTGTAAGCATGCTGTTTCTTCATGGTCTATTTCCCTCCATTCCACTTCCAGCTCAGCCTGCTCACAGCTCTAGTCACAATATCCTTGGGATACTTGGTCTTTCTGGTTACTTTCTATATGCCGCCAAATCCCAATTCTAGAATGACAGCTCCTTCCAGCCATTCAGATGCTGAAGTCTGCCCAGTCTTCCTTCTCTTCACACACAGTTTGGGACAAACATGTGAGACTGGTTACTCAGAAGTCATGCGCTCCTACCTTCATCCAGCTTACTCTTTCATGGCATTCCTAGGGACTTTCTCTATTGCTCAGATTTCTAATTTTTTTACAAATTTGTTTCAAAATAGTCATATAAAACATAATAATTGACACTTATAAAGCACACTGAATGTGCGGAATGTTCTGAGTACTTTAATCTTCACAACAACCCTATGGAGTAGGTCATCCTCTTATTATCATTTTACAGATGAGGAAACTGAGGCACAGATACTTTAAGTAGGTTGCCTAAGGACACACAGGAATTTATAGAGCCCAAGTTTGAACCCTGTACATTTCTAGGGGCACTTGTCATGCAGTCTGTGCTACTGATACTATCTGTATCCTCGTCTTCTATGTCATAATACATTATGATCCCATAGAGGAAAAAGGCTGTGTCTTCCGAATCTTGGTATCCTTGCAACAGGAACTTAAAACATGCTGAAAGATGTTCTGTCTGCTTGCCAAACCTTTTTTATTAATTGCTACAAAATATTGGCATATTAAAACTCAATTTATATTGGTGAATATAAATGAGTGATTTGCCAGAAGAATGTTTTTAGCCATAATATGCCCTTCCTTCCTCCCTCTTTCCATGTTTCAATTCACTCAAGATACAGCATTTTCTTTTTTTTCTCTTTTTCTTCTTGTTTTCTTCTTTATTTTCTTTCTTCTCCTCCTCCTCTTCTTCCTCCTCCTCTTCCTTCTTCTCCTTCTTCTTTCTCCTTCTCCCTCTCTTTTTGTCCTGGAATATTTTTTCTGAATTGATTTCACATCCCTATAGTATCAACAACAGGAGCTGAATGACTGTAATATTTCCCAAAATGTGTTTTGCAGACTGTTAGTAGTCTTTGTGTTAAGAAAGGTAGTGGTAGGAGGATGGGGTCCATGGGAAAATAAATTTGAGAAGTACAGGGGTAAACAAATACACATAGATTTATATAAGGAAGCCATTAATAAGCCTGGAGCTATTACTAAGCTGGTATACATTATGACTCTTTAAGAAGGGGAGACAGCCTGTAGAATTTTCCAGGTCTATGTGACAGCTCTAACAATGGGATTTGAGAGTTACTCTGTGAGGAAAAAACATACATTCAAATTAAAGGGTATCAGTCCCAGAGTCACTGAGCTTGGGGTTTAAATTTTGCCTTTTCCATGAAATAATTGCATGACTTTGAGCAATGTACTGAACCATTATGGAAAAATCACACTTATTTCATAGGGTCGTTGTACCCAATGAGTACCAGAATTAGCTAATAAATAATTTTAAATTTTTATTTACTTTTACTCTACTTATTTTTAAATGACAATTTTATTAACCATGAAAGTACCTGAAACAAAAAGCAGTGTATACTTATGAAAACAAGGGCTCAGAGAAAAATGTGGGTTACTCAATCTTTCTTAACACCTTAATTTCTACAAGGACTGAGCTGGTAGGAAGCTGCCCTATTACGGCTAGATTAGGTCAACATGTGTGAACCAGTTATGGCTGTTAAGAGCCAAAAATAATAAAGAACACACCACTGAAGCCAGAAGCCATGGTTTCCTGACTATCTCCTAAACCAGAGACAATTACATTGACTAGTCTTGACCTGGAGCCATTAGGAAGAATAACTAAACCAGGCTTATGTACTTAGATATGATTCAGGACTTTTCATAAGTTAAATTTTTGAGGTATTTTCAAAATAACCTCTGTGTATGACAGAGCTTTTGTCATCCCCTTGAACAAGGAAGAAGTATCTTAGTGTACCTGCAGGCAGCCCTCCGTAACCTCAGAAGCACAGACTTACAGAGCGTGGTTTGCAGTAATTTTTCTCACATTTTTCAGAGTTTTAAATTTTATGTAGTAATGATAATTTGTTCTTCAGCAGTTCAGACTTGCAAACTTTGGTGACAGAGGTGGGCAGAAACCTGAAGTCATTTTCCCTTAAGGCAGGAGTAAAACTGAGACTCCATGATGAATAAAGAATTAGATTGAAGGGTCTTATCTGAGGATAGCAAGCTCTCATGCTGATGCAAGTTCTACAGACCCATTTTATTATTTCATTTTAAAGCAGGTTACATTAATCTGTTTTTAGGTAGAAATACGTAGATTTCAATGTCCATTTTCAAAGAATGTTAATAAGTAGAATTATTTGTTTTTGTTTTCTAAACTTTAAATCAGAGTTTTCCTCTGCACATTAGACAGCATCCATGTGTATGAGCACATCTGGTAGCATGATGGAGTGAGGCTGAATAAGAGCAAGGAAAAATGACACAGTCCAGTCAGTAATTCTCACAAGAGGAGGCTTTGACTTATGTAACGTTGCAACTCTGACTTACATAACATTGTAAACTCTGAGTTACATAACACTGCAAACTTGATGTGCCCAGCACGGTGCCTTAAAACAAAGAGAGGGTCACACTCTTTGAGTCTGGTGAGAAATGCCAACACGCAGAAGGCTGCTGCTGTGAGAACCTGATAGAAATGAAAAAAAAAAAAAAAAGAAACCCTGGAGGATAATATTTACTTCTTTGAGAATCCAAGTTACCCTCTACTCCAGAAGTTGACAAACTTTTCCTGTAAAGAGCCAGATAGTAAATATGTCATACTTTGCAAATCATATAGCCCACGTTGTAACTACTTAAGTCTACTGTTGTAGCACAAAAGCAGCCATACACAAAACTTTAAGGAATGTGTGTTGCTACGTTCCAACGAAATTTTATTTATGGATGCTGAAGTTTGAGTTGCATATATTTCTTATGTGGTAGAAAATATTATTCTTCATTTGATTTTTAAAAATAATTTTAAAATGTGAAAATCATTCTTAGTTCTTGAGTCATCCAAAAACAGGCAGCAGGCTGGATTTGGCCCAAGGGCCATAATTTGTCAACCCCTACTAAACACTTGCTACTCAAAATATGGTCCACAGACCAGCAGCATTGGCATCACCTGAGAGCCTATTAGAAATTTGGACTCTTGGTGGCTCCACTGCAAACTTTTCATATCAGAATCAGAATTTTACCAAGATTATTTATATGCATATTATTGGGGTAAGAACATTTAACATGAGATTTACCCTGGTAAAAAAAATTTAAGTGTGCAACACTGTACTGGTAATTATAGGTGTAATGTTGTCCAGCTGATATGTATACTTAATCATCTGGCATAACCGAAACGTTATACCTGATGAATAGCAACTTCTTACTTCTTCCTCCCCCAGCTCCTCATAACCACCATTCCACTTTCTGTTTCTATGAGCTTGCCTATTCTGTATACTTCACATAAGTGGTATCATACAGTACCTGTTCCTCCGTGACTGGCTTATTTCACTTGGCATCGTGTCCTCAAGCTTCATCTATGTTGTTGTATATGACAGAATTCGCTATTTTTATGAGGCAGAATTATATTCCACTGTATGTATATACCATGATGGACATTGAGTTTGTTTCCAAATCTTGTTTATTGTGACTAATGCTGCAATGAACATGGGAGTGCAAATATCTCTTCAATATTCTGATTTCAGAGTTTTTTTGTTTTGTTTTGCTTTGTTTTGTTTTGAGGCAGAGTCTTGCACTGTCGCCTGGGCTGGAGTGCAATGGCACGATCTCAGCTCACTGTAACCTCCACCTCCCAGGTTCAAGCGATTCTCCTGCCTCAGTCTCCCGAGTATCTGGGACTACAGGTGCCCGCCACCACGCCCAGCTAATTTTTTGTATTTTTAGTAGAGACGGGGTTTCACTCTGTTGGTCAGGCAAGTCTCAAACTCCTGACCTCGTGATCAGCCCGCCTTGGCCTCCCAAAGTGCTGGGATTACAGGCCCGAGCCACCGCACCCAGCCAATCTTTCAGAGATATACCCATAAATAGGATTGCTGGACCAAGCGGTATTTCTATTTTTAATTTTTTGAGGAACATCCGTACTGTTTTCCATTGCAGCTGTAACATTTTATCTTACCTTATGTTATACAAAAAAATTCAAGTCAAAATGATTACAGACTTAAACATAAGATTTGAAACTGTAAAACTCCTAGAGAAAAACATAGGGAAAAAGTTTCATGATATTGGTCTTGGCAATGACTTCTTAAGACGACACCAAAAGCAAAGGCAAGAAAAGCAAAAACAGACAAGTGGGAGACCATATCAAACCAAAAATAAAGTCTACACAGCAAGGAAACAATCAACAGAGTGAAAAAAAAAGCAACCCAAGAAGTGGGAGAAAACGTTTCAAGACCATGTATCTTATAAGAGGTAATATGCAAAATACATAAGGAACTTCTTCAACTCAATAACAAAAAAACAAAACCCAATTAGCAGATGAGAAAAAGACTTGAACAGACATTTATCCAAAGAAGACACAAATGGCCAACAGGTATGTGAAAAATGCTCAATATCACCAGTCATCAGGGAAATGGAAATCAAAAGCACAATGAAATGTTTCCTTACACCTGTTAGGATAACAATTATAAAAACAAAAAACGAAAAAAAAAAAGATAATGTGTTGGTGAGGATGTGAAGAAACTGGAGTCTTGTACTTCTGGTGGGAATGTAAAAGGGTACATCTCGGAGACTTTTCACCATTGGGAAACTCCCTCACAATAATTTCTACCTACAGTGACCTACAACTTAAAAGGTAGTTACAGTAAAGACCAGTTACTTTCCTAGTTCCTGGATGATTACTCAAAATGTCACAGGAATCTGACCTTATTATTTATTTAAAAGCCACTTTCTCATTCATTTCCTCTTTTGATCCACTGATACCTCACCAACTAGGTTGCTGAACACTACGAGTATTACCCCCATTATTTACAGACTGGAGAGTTAAGAGAACTAATTGACCTAAACCGACTCCGGTAATACGAGGCAAAGCTGTGTCTTCTGAATTTGAGTTTGTCTCTCCTCAATTCTGTCTGGTAACCAAATCGCCTTGAGCACAGAGATTGTTGCAAGAAAGGAAGGGAAGGAGGAGGGAAATAGGAAGTTAACACTGACTGAGCAATTAGTGTGTCAGGTACTATGCTAAGTGCTTTATAAATAACGATCTATTTTAATCTTCACAATAGATTAATGGAGACTATAAATATTATTCCATTTTAAAGATAAGAAACTGAATGAGTCACAGATCGCCCAAGTCTGCAAAGTTAGTAAATCATATAGCAGTGAAGAGTAGTCTTTCTAATGCTAAAGCCTGCGTGTGTGTGTGTGTGTGTGTGTGTGTGTGTGTGTGTGTTGTTGTCTGTTTCTTCTTACTGCAAAACATCACTCATTTGGTAAAACTGTCACTAAACCTGGCTTAATCCAGTGCTTATATTTCTGTGTAGAAAAGGGAGAAATTATAGGTAATTTTAACATATCAGTCAATGGAGTATAATACCATCTCTCTGATTAGACAAATATAAATATCTGCTCCTAAAAAGTATTATTGCCAAGTAGTAACGTGGTAAAATTATTGCTGCTTGTAAAATGTCAGTCCCTTTCCTACATAGGGGTTGGCATAATTTAGTTAGCTTTTTTTTTTTTTTTTTTTTTTAGCCTTTCATGAGAAATAACAGAAAGAATTGCATTGCCCAGAAAGATTAAAGGCATCAAAGGATTGATGATGTCTATAAATATAAAACAAACCAATATTGCTCACTGCTGCCTCTACCAAACGGAACCTGGAAATTAACAAGGCAATTGATTCATCAGGAAGGAGACTACAAGTCTTGTGTGAACAGAAAGGGAAAACAGGCACATTTCTGCTGCCCCTCTTCTAACCCTCCATGCCTGTAACTCTGGCTTCCTGGCCTTTTCCATCCCTATCTTGGGCCCTATCCCCCAACTCAAATTCTCCCAGCTGTTTATCTTCTCTGAAGAATGACTGCAATGTTCTCAGATAAAAATGGCTGAGTGAAAGTATTTGTTTTCTTCTCTCCCTCTATAACCTATTTCTACACAAGGTACAACTAGGCATTTGCAGTTTATTGACCAATCTCCTCCTGGTACCTCTTCCTACCCATGTCCTCCCACATACGCTCTGCCCAAGAACAGAAACCATGTTTGGTGTTTGTACTTTAAACTAATGATCAGAAAAGTCGTTTTTTAGAATAGTCATTGACTAAGTGTCCACTCTACACAGGTGCCATGTAATGTTCACAAAAAGCAGAGAAGTTAACTAAATTGACCAAGACAATGTGACAAGTAACCGTAGCGCTGGGTTTGAACCAAGCTCTGGCGGCCCCTTAAGGGCCTACTCCTTTCTGTCTGCCACACAACCTCCTGTGATCCTAGCTACCAAGTATGGAGAACCAACTGTGAGCCAGACACCATGTATGAGTCTGTTCTCACTCTGCTAACAAAGACAGGCCCCAGACTGGGTAATTTATAAAGAAAAAGAGGTTTAATGAGCTCATAGTTCCACATGGCTGGGGAAGCCTCACAATAATGGCAGAAGGCAAAAGGCATGTCTTACATGGCAGCAGGCAAGATAGAACGAGAGCCAAGTGAAAGGGGAAACCCCTTATAAAACCACTGTATCTCATGAGACTTATTCACAAGAACAGTGTGAGGGAAAACACCCCCATGATTCAATTATCTCCCACCAGGTCCCTCCCACACGTGGGAATTATGGGAGCTACAATTCAAGATGAGATTTGAGTGGAGACACAGCTGGACCATATCACACCATAATGGCATATATGTACATTTCTTCATTGTCACAGCACCTCTGTAAAGGAAATATACAGGACCCACACAGTAGAGGTCCTTGGAAGCATTACCCACAGCTTTCCTTTCCCATTCAGATATCAGAATACATAAAAGATATAGAATGTTATCGAACGTCAGTGAGAGTTGGCTCACACCTGTAATCCCAGCACTTTGGGAAGCCAAGGCAGGCGGATCACCTGAAGTCAGGAGTTCAAGGCCAGCCTGACCAATGTGGTAAAACCCTGTCTCTACTAAAAATACAAACATTAGCCGGGCATGGTGGCAGGTCCCTATAGTCCCAGCTACTCCAGAGGCTGAGACAGGAGAGCTGCTTGAATCCAGGAGGCAGAGGTTGCAGTGAGCTGAGATCGCGTCACTGCACTCCAGCCTCGGCAACAGAGCGAGACTCTATCTCAAAAGAAAAAGAAAAAAAAAAATACAAAATTAGTTGAGCGTGGTGGCACGTGCCTGGAATCCCAGCTACAGGGGAGGCTGAGGCAGGAGAACCACTTGAACCAGGAAGGTGGAGGCTGCAGTGACCAGAGATGGCGGCTGCACCCCAGCCTGGGTGACAGAATGAGACTCTGTTTTAATAAATAAATAAGTAAATAAATAAAAGGGTAAGATGAAAAACTATGCAGCCATTAAAAATAACATATTTTTTAAATGTTAAGTTAAAAAGTAGCATTTAAAGTTGATTTAGGGTAAAAAGAGAAAAAACAGAAAAATGGCTTAAAATTTCTTTCCCACTTGCCCTGGGAATACTCGCTGGCAGTGCTTGAGGCTTCAGCGTTTGCCTCCAGATAACTTTGACACAAAATATCTTGCTTTTGTTATTATTTTCTCATCCCTCTAGTATATTGACTTTGGAAACAAAAGACATCATTCTATTTATAGCATTCTGTTTTTAGTAGTGGTACTTCCTTTTACAAACATAGCCGTTCTCGATCCCTAAAAATGTCAAATCCTGGAAAACATAGCATTCCTACGTGTGATGTCAACTTTGTTCTCGAACAGTTCTTGGCCGAAGATTCATGTGATGAATCCAATTTTTCTGAAATAGATTATTCTGATGATTCAGATGATTCTTACGTTAGTTCTGCTTAAAAGTAACTCCAAGAACAATATTTTATTTTCACATTGAAAATCAGTCAGATTTGCTTCAGCCTCAACGAGTGTGTTTACGTAAAATTAAGTGTGCGCTGGCAGTGAGCTGCATTTGTTGTGTAAACAGGAAAAGGGTTAAAGGAAATATATGTCATCTTCCTTGCACATTTTTGATTTTTCCAATGCATTTTTTTTGAGACAGGGTCTCAAAAAAGACAGGCTGGTGTGCAGTGGCATAAATACGGCTTCCTGCAGCCTTGACCTCCCAGGCTCAAGCAATCGTCCCACCACACCCTCCCAGGTAGATGGGACTGCAGGCGCATGCCACTGTGCCTGTCTAATTTTTGTATTTTTTGTAGAGACAGGGTTTCATCATGTTGTCCTGGCTGGTCTCAAACTCCTGGACTCAACCGATGCACCCACCTTGACTTTTCAAAAGTGCTGGGGTTACAAGCGTGAGTTACCATGCCTGGGCTTTCCAATGTATTTTTAAATTCTCTCCCTACCTCCCATTTCTCTCTGCTTCTTGATCTTTTAAGTAAAGAAAACGAATAGATAGAATAGAAATGATAACATTCTATCTCCTTTATGTATTCTGACATCTGAATGGGAGCGCTTGTGCTGCCTGCTACCTGGCCTCCTCCTCTGCTCTGCCAGTAAGTGCTTTTCCATTGTATGAATCTGAACATGGTAAGGACTGATTCATTCATTCATTCATTCATCCATTTAGTTAGCTATTATTCCAAATTATATTTTAGAAAAATAAAAAAATTCACTTTATATTCAGGTCTTTACAGTTTGAGAAATACTTCTCAAGTCAAATCTGTAATGATGATTAATATCGCTACTATACATTAAATTTTTTGATTCTGTAAAATTTAAAAAAACAGACATGGACCTAGTGAAAGAAATGGTTAATTTAATGTCATTTATTTTAAAGGTATACTTTTATATTTATATTAGTTTATATAATATGTGATTTTAAAAATATGTGTTTAACTAAATTAAATAGTATGAATTAGCCAAAAACAGAGTTTGAAGGGAGTGGTTATTCTAACTGGGAAAATAGAAATATCATCTTTTACTTGGAGTCAAGTTCTATTTGGAGTGCTTTATAGTCAGGCACCGTCTCTTACCTCTTAAATCTCCCATGGCCTCTGCCTCCCTCTCTCTGTCCTTTAGTTTTTCTCCATTGCATTTATCATCCTTTCACATTTTGTATAGTTATGTGTATATTTGATTATTGGCCTCTTTTGTTATATTCACTGCTATTTACTATATCCTAGATCAGTGACTATAACACAGTAGGCAGTCAATAAATGTTTACTGAATCAATTAATCTTAGTTAATGGTGCTACCATAGCCCTTTGGTTGATCAAGTTAGAAGCTTAGGAAACAGTCTGGAAACCTCCCTTTTCTTCAGTTGCTACGCCAGTTTATCACCAAGTTGGGTAGGTGCCACCTTCAAAATATATCCCAAAGACTTCTACATTTCCCCAAATCTGGTGCCACCTGAATCCAAACCACTTTCATCTCTTTCCTGGACTCTAATAGTGTCCAGTTTTGTCTCTTTTCCTTCATTCTTGTCCTCCCTAAAACACATTCTCCACACAACAGCCAGAGAAGCCTTCAAAAAAGTATTTATATCAGATTGAGCCACTTCCCTATTTAAAATCCTTTAATAGCTTTTCTTTGCTCTCAGAGTAAACCCCTAGCTCCTCACCGAGGCCTCAGATCCTGAGCCATGCATCCTGCCACCTTCTCAAGATGCCATCCTCCCCACCTTCTCAAGATGCTGCAACCATGTTGACCTCATTCTATCCATAGGATAAACTATGACTTTTCCCACCTCTAGGCCATCGATCTCACTGCTGCCTCTACCTGGAAGGCTTTTTTTTTTTTCTGGCTCTCTGTATGGCTGGCACATTTTTTTGTTTGTTTGTTTTGTTTTGTTTTGTTTTGTTTTGAGGCGGAGTCTCACTCTGTCGCCCAGGCTGGAGTGCAGTGGCGCAATCTCGGCTCACTGCAAGCTCCGCCTCCTGGGTTCACGCCATTCTCCTGCCTCAGCCTCCCAAGTAGCTGGGACTACAGGCGTGGCTGGCAGATTTTTGTCCTTCAGGACTCAGTTCAATTATCAGCTCCTCCAAAGGGTCTTCCCTTCCCACCCTGTTCAAAGGCAGGAATGAGATTTCATCACCCGTGTATTTCCTTCAGAGCCCTCATCAGGATACATAATTATCTTGTTTAATTGATCACTTGTCTATAGTCTCTTGCACCCCTAGAATAGTAGCTGGCAAACATTTTTTTTTTTGTAAAGACCAGATGGTAAATATTTTAGATTTTACAGGCCAGTCTCTGTCAGAACTGCTAAATTCTGCCACTGTTTTGCAAAAGCAGCCACAGACAGTATTTAAACAACTGGGTGTAGCTGCATTCTGATAAAACTTTATGAACAATTTTTATAAAATTTTATGAAATTTTATAAAACTTGAATTTCATGTAAATTTCGCATCACAAAATATTATTTTTTAAATTTATTTATTTATTTATTTTGAGATGGAGTCTCACTCTGTCACCCAGGCTGGAGTGCAGTGGCACAATCTCGGCTCACTGCAACCTCCGCCTCCTAGGTTCAAGCGATTCTCCTGCCTCAGCCTTCTGAGTAGCCGGGATTACAGGTGCACAACACCACATCTGGCTAATATTTGTATTTTACCGGAGACAGGGTTTTGCAATGTTGGCCAGGCTGATTTTGAATTCCTGACCTCATGTAATCTGTCTCGGCCTCCAAAACTGCTGGGATTACAGGCCTGAGCCACCAAGCCTGGCTTAAAAATTCCTTTAAGTACTTAAAAATGAAAAAAAAAAATCCTAGTTTGTGGGTGGTACAAAAACAGGTGGCAAGCCAGATTTGGCCCATGAGCTATAGTTTCCAACTTGTGACCAATAATATTAAATATCACGCAGGTTGGAACCTTGCTTATTTTTTTTAATGCTATATCTTCAGACTTAGATTGATGCATGACATATACATAGCAGCAGCTCAGAAACATATTTTTTAAAAGAATAAATTGATTAATGAATGAAGTGAGCAATTTCAAAAGAACACTTTACAAGTGATATTGCAGATCTTCAGCTAAATTGAAGATCACCTTCCTGGGTGAGCAACCTGGGCAGTCACAGAGGGCCTGCAGTCAGAAGGACCTTATACATGGTTTAATGCTCTGCTGTCCCTGTCTTGAAATGCTTAATACTTTTTGAACAAGGAGTCCCGTGTTTTCCTTGGGCACTGGGCCCCGCAAATTATGCAGCCAGTCTTAAACTTACACATGCAATAACCAGGTGTGTAACACGAATACCCCTAACCCAGCAACAGCTAGAATGGGGACCCTGTGTGCTGCTAGTACAGAGTAGAATCTATTTCCAAAAAATGATCCTGGCAAGAACTAGGCAGGAAACTCAATTTCCAAGCCAGTGGTAGAGGGCGTAGGTGGATCCTGGCTTAGGGGACAGAGGAAGTATGTCAGGGTTTAGGCACACAGAGATTTGGCAGGGTGAAACAGTTGTTGGAGACCTTACCTGGGGTCGTTAGTTCTACACCTCCGCCGATTGAAATAAGGTAGGAAATAAGATGTTATACATTTATCTGTTCATGTGCTTTCTTTTTCATATAGATCCCCTACCTTTGCTACAAATGATGCCAGAATGAGAACCATCATGCCTACCTCATGAGGTTATTATAAGGCTGATTTAGATAATAATTAAATAATAGTTAGGTAAGATAATGATTGTAAAGCTAGAGTATGCTACCACTTTTAGGACACTAATGACACTAATGCATTTTGCTAAGCACTTTGCATGCATCATGTCACTCAATCCACACAACAACTAAACAGGAGGTCCAATTATGCTTCCCTATAACCACTGAACAAATATAAAGCTCAGAGTGGTTATATAACTTGATCTAGTAACATAGCTAGAAGTGGCAGACCTCAAATACAAGCTCGTGTCTCTGACTCCAAATTCATATCTGTGATATGAATATCAATGATAAATCATGATGTTAATATGGGACAGGAGATTTTATTGCTACTGCCCAGGGAGGGAACAGAAATGCCACTTATCTGTTAATCACTTTATGGAAAGAATAATAAAGCATGGACTGAACAAGCAAATAGCAAGAGCTCTTCAAAGAAAGTTGTCATTAACACTGTTAGAGAGAATAGAGGTAGGTTCCCCCAGGAAAAGTTTGCATAACTAGCCCTGGAGCGGCTGAGAAAGAGGAAATGAATGATATTCAATTAACTCCTAATTTGCTGTTGCAGTTTCTCCTGAACTGAGTTCACTCCAGAATTTACTAAGGGATCAGGTTGCTTGAAGGCTGCTTAAGAACTAATTACAATGAATTCTCCATGTGCCCGCTGACAGTCTGTCCTTTCTATGTAAGTCCTGGGGTTGTTGCCAGCCAAACAACCTTAGGCAAAGTTGTCTTCTTTTAGTAAAGGTTTTCCAGCCTCCCTTTAATTTTTACCAAGAAGCGCACCGCATATCAAGGCATTAGACAGCTTTATTTTCTTAATGCCAAGTTATAAAACCCCTTAGGAGACTGGAGAGAGAGGCAGGACATGGTGGCTCACCTGCCTGTGGTCATGTTACTACATTTCTAAACTGAAGAGGGCAAAATAAAAAATAAAATCAATGGATTGTGAGCTTTGGGTTCTTCTGGTTATATCATTCATTTCCTCAGCATTTGGGGAGGCCTGAATGGGCAGATCACTTGAGGTCTGCAATCCCAGCATTTGGGGAGAACTAATTACAATGAATTCTCCATGAGCCTGGAATCCCAGCATTTGGGGAGGTCTAAATGGGCAGATCACTTGAGACCAGGAGTTCAAGACCAGCCTGGCCAACATGTTGAAACCCTGTCTCTACTAAAAATACAAAAAATAGCTGGGTCTGGTGGCACATGCCCATAATCCCAGCTACTCAGGAGGCTGAGGCAGGAGAATCACTTGAACCTGGGAGGTGGAGGTTGCAGTGAGCCAAGTTCATGCAGCCTGGGTGACAGAGCAAGGCTCCATCTCAAAAAATAATAATAATAGGACTCGAGGCGGACATAGGCTTGGTTCTATAAAGGAGAATTGTCCTGTTTCTTCAGTACTTTGGAATAAATTTGCTGGGACATCTGGGAAAAGCATTTCACTTCTTAGGGATTCATAAAAAATAAGGTGGCCTGTAAACTAGGTGCTTAATGAGGAAGGGTGGCAGTACACAGAGTACAGACAAATTATGTTCTCTACCTGTAGACCCTGTCCTCCCTTAGCTCAGTCCTCCACAGTCGTGACACAAAGTGCACACCCATTCTCTCCCAAACTCATTCCCTGGCTAATCAGGCTATCACCTTCTCTGGCCTATCTTGTGCCTGTTAATTTGCACTCCTCACACTTTCCTCTTGGTGCCCTTCTTATCTGCGTTAGTAATTCCCCACATCACTGCTTCCCCCTACAACTTCCATGCCTCAGCAGGAAGCTGCCTTCTCTGATGATGGTGCTTTCCTTGCAGCCCTTTCAATGGCTATGGCTTCAGTTTCCATACTCCCTGTGTGTTGGGGGTGTCTGTCCTACTGGAATCTCACTGTGACTTCCAGACCATTGCTTTCCACACTCCTTCACCTTCACCCTCATTTTGAGATCAACCAGTGATCTCCCTGCCCATTTTTGTTCCAAGTCCCCTGCTAACCTACTGCTCACTCTCTATATATATATTCAAGAATTACACGTTTGAAGAAGAGGTCAGTCTTCTTCTCCATCATCCTATATTATGTCGGTGTTCAACTGAATGAGATCATTCATGCCCAAACTCTTGCTATGGGCTAGAAATGCACAAGGTACATAAGACTCACCCATGAAAGTTGTTAAAAATTAAAAATCCCTTGATTCACCCCAAACATTCTGAAAGAATCTTTTGGAATGGAGATTTAAAAGATGCTCTCCAGATAATTCTGCTCCACAGGCAGGCTTGGAAACCAATAGACTAGGCCAAACCCATAAAGGACAGAAACGCTACTTTACCTTTGTATCTTCAGATGTAATAACAATAGCCAGAAATGTCTATTTAGGACAAGACACAATTCTATTGCACAGCAGGGACTCACTAAATGTGTGTTGAACTCAACTGAGTTGGGGAAACGAATGATATAACCAGAAGAACCCTAAGCTCACAATCCATTGATTTTATTTTTTATTTTGCCCTCTTCAGTTTAGAAATCTAGTCACATGACCACAGCCTGTATCTTTTCATTCCTTGGAAATATGCCATCTTTAAATTATTCAACTGAAAGAATTTCACTTACTACACTTGACTCTAGTTTCGCTTAACAGTCATCTTTGAGACTTTTAAATTGAGTTGTTTCAGACCCACCCATTCCTGGTCTAATCCTGACCTGTGACTGGGAGACTTCATTCCACCTATGAATGGAATGAGTTGTTTTGCTCTAGACCCAAGATTCTGAATGCTTGGAAAGAGGTCTTTGAGTTGGAGGGTTCTATTACAGGATCATGGCAGACACAATCGCTAGTAAAGCAGACTTTCCAATAATAGCTGTTACTATTTTGATCTTGTTCACATATAAGAACACCTGCTTCAGTGTCCCCTTTTGGTATCAAGATTCACCATGAGGCCTGAAGCAAATCCCTTGATCCGCACCAGATGGTAAATTGCCTCACTCATAAAAATGGCTATTATTTTTCCAAAAGTAATTACAGCAAAAGCAAAAATTGACAAATGAGATCTAATTATAAAGAGCTTCTGCAGAGTGAAAAAAACTATCAACAGAGTAAACAGACAACCTACAGAATGGGAGAAAATATTGGCAAACTATACATCTGACAAAGGTCTAATATCCAGAATTTGTAAGGAACTTGAACAAATTTACAATAAAAAAACAAACAACCCCATTAAAAAGTAGACAAAGGACATGAACAGAGACTTTTCAAAAGAAGATACACGTGCAGCCAACAAACACATGAAAATTGCTCAATATCACAAGAGAAATGCAAATCAAAACTGCAGTGAAATACCATCTCATACCTGTCAGAATGGCTATTTTTAAAAAGTCAAAAAATAACAGATGATGGTGACGTTGCAGAGAAAGGGAATGTTTATACACTGCTGATGGGAATGTAAATTAGTCCCACCATTTTGGAAAGCAGTGTAGTGATTCCTTAAAGAACTAAAAACAGAACTATCACTTGGCCCACAAATCCCATTACTGGTTATATACCCAAAGAAATATAAATAATTCTACCATTAAGATACATGCACATGTATGTTCACTGGAGCACTATTCACAAGAGCAAAGACATGGAATCAACCTAAATGCCCATCAACAGTAGACTAGATAAAGAAAATGCAGTACATATACATCTTGAAATATGAAATATTATGCAGCCATAAAAAAAGAACAAGATGATGTCCTTTGCAGGAATATGGATGGAACCAGAGGCCATTATCCTTAGCAAACTAGTGTAGGAACAGAAAAACCGAATATCACATGTTCTCATTTATAAGCAGGAACTAAATAATGAGAACAATGGGCACAAAGAAGAGAACAACCGACACTGGAGCCTACTTGAGGGAGGAGGAGGGAAGGAGGGAGAGAATCAGGAAAAATAACGATCAGGTACTATGCTTAGTACCTCGGTGACAAAATGGCCTATAAACTAAACCTCTGTGACACGAGTTTGCCATAATAACAAACCTGCACATGTACCCCTGAACCTAAAAGTTAAAAAACATTGTATATATATATGTGTGTGTGTATATATATGTGTATATATATGTGTGTGCATATATATGTATATATATACACATACACACATACATATGGCTATTATTTTTCATTAATGTTGTCAGGATTAATTGAGAGATTTGTGAAACCATGATGCACAGTGCCTGGTGTATAGCCAGTGCCCAATATATGTTTACTGGCATGCCTGTCTTCCTTCCTTTATTCCTCTCTTCTTTCCTTTCTTCTACCTTCTTTCTTTCTCCCTTGCATTTGAGGTCATTTTTTAAATATAAATATTATCATGATTGCTATACACAATAAGTTTATTTATACCTAATGTTAATGGCCCCTGACCAGAGAGAGGTGAAGCCATATTAGATTTGGAGGAAGAAATAGAGAAAAGAGAAATAATTAGATTGAAAAGTGCTTCTTACTAAATCGTATCTGTGCTTAGAATATTGGCAACTAGGGACAAAACCAAAGGCCTGTGCTCCCAGCCAACATCCTAAGTCCTGCAAGCATCGATCTCTATCAGAAATAAGGATTTGGCAAGTTGAAGGGCAATGATTAGGTGACAGTGCCAGTGATGGCATCTGCCTCTCTCTCAGGGATTCAATCTTACTTGGCAAAACAAGATATATATATATATTTTTTATTATACTTTAAGTTCTAAGGTACATGTGCACAACGTGCAGGTTTGTTATATATGTACACATGTGCCATGTTGGTGTGCTGCACCCATTAACTCGTCATTTACATTCGGTATATCTCCTAATGCTATCCCTCCCCCCACCCTCCCCACAATAGGACCCGGTGTGTGATGTTCCCCTTCCTGTGTCCAAGTGATCTCATTGTTCAATTCCCACCTATGAGTGAGAACATGTGGTATTTGGCTTTCTGTTCCTGTGATGGTTTGCTGAGAATGATGGTTTCCAGATGCATCCATGTCCTACAAAGGACATGAACTCGTCCTTTTTTATGGCTGCATAGTATTCCATGGTGTATATGTGCCACATTTTCTTAGTCCAGTCTGTCACTGATAGACATTTGGGTTGATTCCAAGTCTTTGCTATTGTGAATAGTGCCACAATAAACATATGTGTGCATGTGTCTTTATAGCAGCATGACTTATAATCCTTTGGGTATATCCCCAGCAATGGGATGGCTGGGTCAAATGGTATTTCCAGTTCTAGTTCCTTGAGGAATCACCAAACTGTTTTCCACAATGGTTGAACTAGTTTACAGTCCCACCAACAGTGTAGAAGTGTTCCTATATCTCCACATCCTCTCCAGCACCTGTTGTTTCCTGATTTTTTAATGATTGCCATTCTAACTGGTGTGAGATGGTATCTCGTTGTGGTTTTGATTTGCATTTCTCTGATGGCGAGTGATGATGAGCATTTTTTCATGCTCATCATCTGTATGATGGCTGTATGAATGTCTTCTTTTGAGAAGTGTCCATATCCTTTGTCCACTTTTTGATGGGGTTGTTTTTCTCTTGTACATTTGATTGAGTTCTTTGTAGGTTCTGGATATTAGCCCTTTAGATGAGTAGATTACAAAAATTTTCTCCCATTCTGTAGGTTGCCTGTTCACTCTGATGGTAGTTTCTTTTGCTGTGCAGAAGCTCTTTAGTTTAATTAGATCCCATTTGTCATCAATTTTGGCTTTTGTTGCTGTTGCTTTTGGTGTTTTAGACATGAAGTCCTTGCCCATGACTATGTCCTGAATGGTATTGCCTAGGTTTTCTTCTAGGGTTTTTATGGTTTTAGGTCTAACATTTAAGTCTCTAATCCATCTTGAATTAATTTTCATATAAGGAGTAAGGAAAGGATCCAGTTTCAGCTTTCTACTTATGGCTAGCCAATTTTCCCAGCACCATTTATTAAATAGGGAATCCTTTCCCCATTTCTTGTTTTTCTCAGGTCTGTCAAAGATCAGATGGCTGTAGATGTGTGGTATTATTTCTGAGGACTCTGTTCTGTTCCATTGGTCTATATCTCTGTTTTGGTACCAGTACCATGCTGTTTTGGTTACCGTAGCCTTGTAGAATAGTTTGAAGTCAGGTAGCGTGATGCCTCCAGCTTTGTTCTTTTGGCTTAGGATTGTCATGGCAATGCAGGGTCTTTTTTGGTTCCATATGAACTTTAAAGCACTTTTTTCCAATTCTGTGGAGAAAGTCATTGGTAGCTTAATGGGGATGGCATTGAATCTATAAATTACCTTGGGCAGTATGGCCATTTTGACAATATTGATTCTTCCTATCCATGAGCATGGTATGTTCTTCCATTTGTTTGTCTCCTCTTTTATTTCACTGAGCAGTGGTGTGTAGGTTTCCTTGAAGAGGTCCTTTACATCCCTTGTAAGTTGGATTCCTAGGTATTTTATTCTCTTTGAAGCTATTGTGAATGGGAGTTCATTCATGATTTGGCGCTCTGTTTGTCTGTTACTGGTGTATAAGAATGCTTGTGATTTTTGCACATTGATTTTATATCCTGAGACTTTGCTGAAGTTGCTTATCATCTGAAGGAGATTTTGGCCTGAGATAATGGGGTTTTCTAAATGTACAATCATGTCATCTGCAAACAGGGACAATTTGACTTCTCCTTTTCCTAACTGAATACGCTTTATTTCTTTCTCTTGCCTGATTGCCCGAATCAGAACTTCCAACTCTATGTTGAATAGGAGTGGTGAGAGAGGGTATCCCTGTCTTGTGCCAGTTTTCAAAGGGAATGCTTCCAGTTTTTGCCCAGTCAGTATGATATTGGCTGTGGGTTTGTCGTAAATAGCTCTTATTATTTTGAGATACGTTCCATCATTAGACAGATCAACGAGACAGAAAGTTAATGAGGATATCCAGGAATTGAACTCAGCTCTGCACCAAGCAGACCTAATAGACATCTACAGAACTCTCCACCCCAAATCAACAGAATCTACATTCTTCTCAGCACCACATCATACTTATTCCAAAATTGAGCACATAGTTGGAAGTAAAGCACTCCTCAGCAAATGTAAAAGAACAGAAATTATAACAAACTATCTCTCAGACCACAGTGCAATCAAACTAAAACTCAGGACTAAGAAACTTAATCAAAACTGCTCAATTACATGGAAACTGAACAACCTGCTCCTGAATGACTACTGGGTACATAACGAAATGAAGGCAGAAATAAAGATGTTCTTTGAAACCAATGAGAACAAAGACACAACATACCAGAATATCTGGGACACATTTAAAGCAGTGTTTAGAGGGAAATTTGTAGCACTAAATACCCACAAGAGAAAGCAGGAAAGATCTAAAATTGACACCCTAACATCACAATTAAAAGAACTAGAGAAGCAAGAGCAAACACATTCAAAAGCTAGCAAAGGGCAAGAAATAACTAAGACCAGAGAATAACTGAAGGAGATAGAGACACAAAAAACCCTACAAAAAAAATCAATGAATCCAGGACCTGGTTTTTTGAAAAGATCAACAAAATTGATAGACCACTAGCAAGACTAATAAAGAAGAAAAGAGAGAAGAACCAAATAGATGCAATAAAAAATGATAAAGGGGATATCACCACCAACCCAACAGAAATACAAACTACCATCAGAGAATACTATAAACACCTCTACGCAAATAAACTAGAAAACTTAGAAGAAATGAATAATTTCCTGGACACTTACACTTTCCCAAGACTAAACCAGGAAGAAGTTGAATCCCTAAATAGACCAATAGCAGGCTCTGAAATTGAGGCCATAATTAATAGCCTACCAACCAAAAAAAGTCCAGGGCTAGACGGATTCACAGCCGAATTCTACCAGAGGTACAAGGAGGAGCTGGTATCATTCCTTCTGAAACTATTCCAATCAATAGAAAAAGAGGGAATCCTCCCTAACTCATTTTATGAGGCCAACATCATCCTGATACCAAAGCTTGACAGAGATACAACAAAAAAAGAGAATTTTAGACCAATATCCCTGATAAACATCAATGCAAAAATCCTCAATAAAATACTGGCAAACGGAATCCAGCAGCACATCAAAAAGCTTATCCATCATGATCAAGTGGGTTTCATCTCTGGGATGCAAGGCTGGTTCAATATATGCAAATCAATAAATGTAATCCAGCATATAAACAGAACCAAAGACAAAAACCACATGATTATCTCAATAGATGCAGAAAAGGCCTTTGACAAAATTCAACAGCCCTTCATGCTAAAAACTCTCAAAACAAGACATTTTAAAAAGTATCTTTTCCATTATCTGTCTCTTCCTTCCCAGTAAAGCAAAATGGTGCAAATGGTAGCCAGTGACACTAGAAGCAACTTCTTCACCTTTCCATTTTATTCTTTGTTGTATTTCCACAATGCATGTCTTCTGGGACTATTCCCATAACTATCTATGCTGTAGGTCCTGGACAAACTTTCTCTCTCAATGTTTATCTGTCTTGGCCTTTTCTCTGCTATTCTGGATTTGTCTTTTTTCCATACATCAGTAGTGAAATTTAAGATTCCTATGTGATCTTAGAATTAATCAAGTTGGAAACCATGGCCTTCTTTGGTTCTAGGTAGGCCGGGCGCGGTGGCTCAAGCCTGTAATCCCAGCACTTTGGGAGGCCAAGACGGGCGGATCATGAGGTCAGGAGATCGAGACCATCCTGGCTGACACGGTGAAACCCCGTCTCTACTAAAAAATACAAAAAACTAGCCGGGCGAGGTGGCGGGCGCCTGTAGTCCCAGATACCCGGGAGGCTGAGGCGGGAGAATGGCGTGAACCTGGGAGGCGGAGCTTGCAGTGAGCCGAGATCTGGCCACTGCACTCCAGCCTGGGCAGCAGAGCGAGACTCCGTCTCAAAAAAAAAAAAAAAAAAAAAAAAAAAAAAAAAGGAAGAATGAGCCTTTCCTGTATTCTAGCCTCTCTTATTAAAGTTCAACTTAAAGATCTGGGACCAAATCTCTAATTAATAGCAAAACATCACCTTTACTTTCTTTTTCTCCCCTGGGCACGTATCTCCTTCAGGAATCTCTTATGAAGGAAGGAAGATTAAAACAAAGCAAGACTTGGGTATTCCTGAGTCGTCTTTCTATCACTGTGTTAATGCCACATCAAGATACCATCTTTTAATATCAGGTTTACAATTTTACCTCAAATTTTATGTCTTTACAGGAAATTCTATAACATAAAGCAATACTGTAAGTAGATATAATATTTGCCAAGTTATTTTGGAATTATTTATTCCTACAAAAATTATTACTAAAGAGGAAAAAATACTAAATTGTTAATAAAATAATTGTATAACTAATAAATTTTAGTAAAAAATTATTACTAAAGAGAAGAAATTCATAAAAGTAGAATTGCAACTTCTGATAAAGAAGACAGTTTGACTATAGCATCAACTTTGCCCTCTAAAATCTCACTAAAATGACTATAAAAGAAAAAATAATGTCAGAGAAGAAGAAATCACAAAATAAATACTTTATACGATATAAAATAAAAATTTAAAGGGAATATTTTCCCAAATTACAGGACAGGAATTTCCAGATTGAAGGAACCCACTGTTTGCTCAACTCAATGAATAAACATAAACCCATACTGAGCCACATCATCATGAAGTGTCCAAACAACGGGGAAAAGAAGAAAACTTTCAAAAAGCAAAAAATAGTCCCCAGGCAAATGATCAGGAATTAAAATGACTTCAGACTTCTTCATAGCATACTCAAATATTACAAGGCAGTAGGTAAGTGTCTTCAAATTCTGAAAGAAAATTATTTTTAAACTAGGATTCTATCGCCAGCCAATTTTTAATCAAGTTGATGAGTAGAATACATAATTTTTAAGGAATGCAAAGTCTCCAACAAAGTTGCCTTCCTGAATCTTTTCTCAGAAAGTTAATAGAGAATGTGTTCCATCCCAGGAAATAAAGGGGGAAAGACAATAAAGTGGGAGACATACGATATAGAAAAGAAAAAATACAACATAGGCAAGAAGGCTGAGAATCTTCTGGATTATCATGAGAACTCCCAGAATGGCAGCTCAGCCTTAAGCCCAAAGAAAAAGCCAGGATGGAGCAGGTCAGGAGCAACTCTTCTGGGAAGGAAAATTTAATCAACATCTCTAAACATTATGAGAGGAACTTAGGAAGGAGTAGGGGAGTAGATAAGTGACTTGTGTGTGGGAAAATAAGCAAAAATAAACAAAATGGGCAAAAAATTGTTAACTAAGGGGAAGATTAAAGGTGTTAGTGAAGTAGCAATGCAAACATCTTTTTAAGAGATCTGATAAGCTAAAAGAGAAGAAAGTGGTAGATCCTGGAAAGAGGTAAATAGGGGAAAGACAGTTGTGCTATTTTCTTTTTTAAACAAATCTTATAAAGTCAATTGACACTTTATGTGCATACATAATAAAAACAAATTTTAAACTTAAACCAAAATATACTTTATATTTCAATAAGAAGCCCCGTCTCAGAGTAGACAAGGAAAGCTCCAGGTATACTTGTGGTGTCACAGTCTGAGCTGTCCTTGCTGGTACTTTCCTATCTAGTAACTAAAGTTTCCCCTATTTCAGCAAGGGATATTTAGGAAAGTTATTGGGACTTCCAATGATAACTTATATAGTATTTGAAGTATGACAAGTGTCTTAAAGTATGCACACTTAATATTTGTAAAAATCACTGATATGAAGATAATAAAACATATTTTTATATATGTATAAATACATGAAATATTTATTAAAAATACCAAAACTGGCCGGGCGCGGTGGCTCAAGCCTGTAATCCCAGCACTTTGGGAGGCCGAGACGGGCGGATCACGACGTCAGGAGATCGAGACCATCCTGGCTAACACGGTGAAACCCCGTCTCTACTAAAAAATACAAAAAACTAGCCGGGCGAAGTGGCGGGCGCCTGTAGTCCCAGCTACTTGGGAGGCTGAGGCAGGAGAATGGCGTGAACCCGGGAGGCGGAGCTTGCAGTGAGCTGAGATCCGGCCACTGCACTCCAGCCTGGGCGACAGAGCATGACTCCGTCTCAAAAAAAAAAAAAAAAAAAAAAAAAAAAAAAAAAAAAACCAAAACTCTGGTGCCAAAGTAGTCTTTCCCAGGAAGAGGAATTAAGAGGATTGGACCTGGGAAGGAAGAGACTTCTTTTTCACTGTGTATCATTTGTAACAGGATTTTCTCTAACCAGGTTCATGAATTGCCTTTAAAAAATTACTTTAAAATGTAAATATAGGAGAAATTTAAAATGTAAACTAAAAATAAATCCTAGATAAAAACACCAGTTCTCATGCACCTGGTAGGTACATTGACAAGTATGGTGCGGTAGAAACAGTACTGGGCTTGGAATAAGAGAACATAGATCCCAGTCCTGATTTGCAAGCTATGGTGGGTGCTGTGGATGAGTACATTTAATCTCTCTGACAGTTCTTCATAAGTAAAATTATAAAAATAATGTCCAACTCGCAGGAAAAATGAGATGATTTGAAGTAATTAATGATACTTTAAAAACACTTGGCAAATTCTACAGCACTTTAAAAGCGTGAGTGCAGGTTAAAGTTTAAATGTACCTTGTAAAGCACAAACAAGCTTTGTAACATTCACCTGGCCAAACTATTGTTGTTCTGCCTAGAGTAGACTAAAAGCAGAAAGCTGCAGAGAAATGCAGCCAAACTTTCCTAATTTTAAAATTGCTACAAGCTAAAACTCCACAGATATTGTCAACCTCACCATGCTTTCCATGCCAAGGGTGCCAAATGTGACAAGGGCAATCTGAAAAATTCATAAAACTGAGAGTTTCTCCTCCTTTCTTTCCTAATAGCTGTAGCAATTATAAATAACAATTTTCTAATAAGTAAATATTTTCCAAAATTTGAATAAAAATGTTTGCCATTTGGCAGCCCCCAGATTATACATTTGCTCACAGGATCATTGTGAAAGAGAATTCAGTTTTGTTACACCAACAAACCACTTTTATTATAGGTTATCCTCAGGGGTATGCAAATATATTTGTTATATGGAACCACAAGGTTTAAAGATTATATAGGTAAAAGATTCAGCATAGGTTTGTTGAACAGTAAGCACCCTACAAACAGGAACTATTTAAACACGGATTGATGTCTATTGGAAAAGCCATTTTAAGGGTTCCAGATGACTAAAAGAGTCTCCTAACAGGTTAGTATTCTATATCTGAAGTATATGTATGTGACATATGAGATAGGAGCTGCTGGCAGCCAAGACTGCAGTGGGACTGTTTGGTGCAGTTGCAAGGATGAGGCATTTGATAGGGGAGGTGAATGTTACAAACACAAGTAACTATAACAAAAATCCATACGGAGAAAAGGACCACTGGTCATAACAAAAATGATGTTCACTAGAAATTAAGAGAATGAGAGGTCATAGACATTTGAGATAATCAGAAAATGCTTAATGAAAGAGATGGCATTTGAGATACATAGAAAGAAGATTGAAAGTAGCATCTGATTTGATAGCTGCCACTGAGGGGAAGAGCCTCTAAAGGAACAACTTACTCAAAAAAGTAGAAAAGTACAGAAAAGGCACGTAAGTACCATAGAATATGTGATGCATAGCAGGGCTCAGTAGGGGATAAGACTGACATTTTAAATGTCCCTATGTTTTCTTTGGATGCAAGTGTTACTTTATTCTTTATTCATAGGCATTGGTGATCCATCAAATGTATTTATAATTCTAGCTATATAATTATATATGCAATTGGAAGCATAATTTAAGAATACTTAGAATTGAGGAAGATACATCTCACTGATGTAAGCTTAGAAACTGTTTATCCAACTGTCTACTCAACCTTTCACTTGGATGTTCATTGACATGTCAAATATAGCTAATCAAAAATGAAACTATGGATTTCTAACGTCTCTCCTCCCTGACTGCACTTACCTAGGCCTTTCCCACTCATTATTTGCAATACCATTTATTTAAGTCCTTAGGCTTGAAATCTCAGGGTCATTTTTAATTTCCCTTTTTTCTCTCACACACAAGCAAACCCTTACAGAAAGTCCTATGAGATTTGCACTCAAGATACAGCCCCAGCCCAACCACTTTCACCATCCCCCTTCCTCCCAGTGTAGTCAAAGCCACCATCAACTTTCCTGTGAAGTGCTGACCTCCTCATTGGTGGCTCATTGAAGAGTCTATTCCCCACACTGAAACTACGTGATCCTGTACAATTGTAAATAAGATCACATTACTTCTGTGCCAAGCCTTCCAATGTTTTCCCATCTCACTTAAAAAAGTACAGAGTCCTCATCATGGTCTACAAACCCCTCACCACTTGGCCCTCTTCAGTCTCATCTGTCATTTCCCTATAAAATCATGCTGCTCTAGTCACACTGACCATGCTTTGCATTTTCTCCTCCTTTGGCCTCTAGTACCCTTCCTGCAGATAGGTCCATAACTGGACGCTTCACTTAGATCCTTCATTCAGGTATCTGCTCCAGTGTACCCTAGAAAGGCAGATAGATACTCTCTGTACCCTCAAACAGATCCTGGCATCCAACAGACAAGCATCCCATCTCTACACTCTTATTCTGCTTTCTTTTTTTAAACAGCACCCCTACTTAACATTATATAATTTACTTGTTTTCTTTCTTGTTTGCTTTTTGTATTCCTTATTGAAAGTTACTTTCAGGAGGCAAGAACCTTGTTTATTTGTTTATTTCATTGCATTCCCTTTGCTGAGAACAGCGCTTGGGACAGAGTGGGTGTTTGATAAATACTTGTTGAGTGAATGGAGGAACAAGAAAGTGAATGAGTCAAAGGAATAGTAAATTTGGGTTCACTGTACTCAAAACTTAGCAAGTACCTTTGCTGATACATGCTAACTTTAATTATGCTCTTAGAAAAGATCACTTATTCATTCTACATTCACTCCAGTTATTAATCATCCCAACTAATGAAGAAAAAAAAGCAGCTTTTTCTGTACAGAGTGGCCAGAGAACACCTCTCTGATAAGGTGACATTTGTCTGGAAATGTGAAAGATTAAACAGGAGAATGCCACAGCGGAGGAAAGAGCTCTCCAGATAGGGTCTTTCCTGCACAATGGCCTTAAGTTCAGAGTGTGCTTAGTGTCTTTGAAGACATAATGATGCTAATCTGTGCTCCCTCCATTGCCTTAGTTCTCATGGTTTGGTGTCTTGTCCAGCTAGTTGTGAACCTTTCTTGTAACCATAAGTTTACTACAGAATCGTATTTTGCCTAATGACATTTGATTATATGCTCTTTATTTAAATATGTATTATATGCTTACATGTCACTATTACTTGTTGTTCAAGACAATATCAAGGAACGCCAAGGGTAATTTTGTCTACACATGAGTTTTGTTTTAAGATCTGACTTTTGAATCAAACCTTTAGCTAGGACTCCAAAGTAATTACTGGGTAGCTGTGAACATAATGCACATCAGCACATGACATAGCAATTCTTTTTAAAAGAAGGCTTTGGTTTTCTTTAACAATTTTGTTAAAGCATCCCATGATTTCTCCTTGCAGCTCTGCATTCAAGTGCATTTCTGCATCCCTTCATGTGCTGGGAGGCATCTGAAGTAAATTAGAAGTGGGACAGAAAACCTTAGGGTATGTGAAACAGTTGGAAATAGTTTGGCACTTAATTAAAAGTCAATTATGAGTTCTAAGGGCATCCAAATTCAACTAATAATAATAATCATTGCAATCTGAAGTGGGTGAGAAGGGCAATGATAAGCATGTATGCTAATTTTAATTGTTTGGGTAAGATGTAATTTTTAAGACAGGACTCTAAAATCAATAAAAACTTTACTTAAATATATAGGATCAGCCCCATTTTCCTTCTCATGATTTTGGCAAATAAAGACATCTACACACATTTCTAACTGACTAAGATAAATATCTCCTGACCTTGGACAAGCGTAGGGGAAATTGCAAGGATGGAGTCTCTAGGGCTTAGCTCAGGGGAGTATAACAAGGTGCTCATGAGGCCAAAGCCAAGGCTCTGTGTGGTCAGCCGCCCTCCCCAGCTGTTGTGGGTAAAGTTTAGCATCCTTGATTTATTATTGTCACCTTTCCTCTCCATGTGATCATACGGCCCTTTCACAGAAAATCGATTCTAAGATCCTGCCTCTTCCTCACTGACACTTGTCAACTCTCTCCCGCTCTTAAACCTAGCCCTTGGGACTTTCAAGGTGACTATTTGCCAATCATTAAGCCAATCTGTGCTTATATGGAAAGCTCTCTTTCCTAAAGTCTTCCCCTTTCTTTTCCAGCCAATACACACTCTTCGAAAGTGACCTAGAAATCACACACCTACATCTTTTTTTTAGATAGAAGAAGTGAGTCACCTGAAGACTAGTTCTTTTCATTTCACTATCTGGATAATTAATTCCACCACTGTGCCTAACCTAGCCAAATTGCTCAGCCTATCCTACAAGGCTTCTGTGTTCGGCCTTCAAACTCCTTGAGTAAATTTCATCCCAAACTAACCCCTTGGTCCATCCAGACATAATAACTCTGGTTAGTACAGAGCGCTGTGTTTTTAACTGAATTTTAACCCCTAGATGTAGGACATGTGCTCTTCTTTTAAATATGGCCCCACTACTCCCTGTTGTTTTACTCTGTTCTGCTTTCTTTCGTCCCCCTTAGAAGCTGCACTCCAGACAAATGGAAGGACTGCTGGTTCCTCACACTGTTCCTTCTGTCAGACACCTCTGCACACACAATTCCTTCTCATATTTCAAGGCCCAGATCCATTACCGTTACCTCTCTGAAGCCTTTTTTGGTGCCCCCAAAAGAACTAAGTTCTCCTTTCTCTATCACCCATAGAACCTTCTGCTTCTATCTGAGGTCTACTTAACTCTTCTGTATGAGTTTCCTGTGGCTACTGCTACTGCTACAAATTGTCACAAACAGCAGAGATTCATTATCTCACAATTCTTGAGACCAGAAGTCCGAGATGAGTATCACTAAGTTAAAATCGAGGTGTCAGCATGGCCACACTTACTGCAGAGGCTCTATGGGAGAAGGCATTGTTGCCTCCCCCAGCTTCTGGCAGCTGCCAGCATTCCTTGTCTTGTAGCTGCCAATCTCTGCTCTGTGGTCCATAGCCTCGTCTCTTCTGTCTGTTTGTTGCTTCCGCTGCCACTCTCTAAACATGATTGTATTTAGGGTGGACCTGGTTAATTCAGGATAATCCCTCTATATCAAGATTAAACACATTCGAAGTCTTTGCTATTTAAGGATAACATTCAAGATTTCAAGGATTAGGTCATGAACAATCTCTGGGGTCCATTATTTAGCCTACCACACCTTTCCTACATATATTCCAATCGATTATGCACTTGCTCAAATATAGCACAGAGACTGGAAGCTACCTGAAGTCAAGATCATTGCCTAGTTCTTCCAAAGGTTCTAGGATTTCATTTTTCATCTGGTATCTGGTAGTGGATAAAATCAGGAGTGTTATTTTTAGTATAAAACAACAGGTGCAGAGTGTTTACCAACCAATCAGAAAAGATGCTGCAAGGATGTATAGGGATTAAGACTTTTTAAAAGTACTTCATCCATTTGTTCATTTATTCATTCACTCATTCATTGTTTTAGAGAGGTGGAGTCTCATTCTGTCACCCAGGCTGAAATGCAGTTGCACAATTATAGCTCACTGCAGCCTCAAACTCCTGGGCTTATGCGATTCTCCCACCTCAGCCACCAAGTAGGAGGGGTTGAGCTCTTAGCCTTGGGATTCTGTGGAAATATGTGTGTGTGTTGGGGTAGGGAATTCCCAAGGAAGGGCTGGGGCTCCTGGAGCTGTCTGAAGAAGACAGTGGGCACTCAGAAGGATCTGAGTTATGGCTTTTTACAAGCCAGTAATGAAGTATTTGTGTATTTGTATGTTTTAACAGCTAAGATGTTGGCATTGTGTATGCTAGGTCAGTATCAGGCTGAAATGAGACACTTATTTGTTGAATGGATGAACGAATTAATTAATGAATACATGAATAATGGAGTTGTTCTCATATAAAAAGTTTATTGGGGAGATATTTAGGATATAGAGATGTATACTTGCCCTTCAGATAGGACCACGAAGAGGCTGCCTACTTCACCTGCAAATCATGTGGTGGCCCATCCAGAGCAATTTCCATATTCTGTGGATTCATGGGGCCTCTGGTCCTGTCTGGCCTGCACATTTGTGACCTGCACATTTGTGACCACAGGGAGGACAACATAAAAGGAGCAGGGGGACCAATGGGAAAGGATCTAACTTCTGCTGGAAATCTACTTGACAGCATTTTCCTGATGTAGGATACAGGAGAATGGCATGGAAATAGTGATTGCTCTCATATGCATTGCTGAGGGAAATGAATCCCAGGGTCCATGAGTGATGGCACCACACAATTAGGCTGCATCTGCTGGACATACAAGATCATTGCAAATGTGCAAGCAGTAGAATGAAAGGTCCAAAACAACAACAACAAAATCACTCAAAGAGGCTTTGGTAGAGTCCAAGTGGTGAATAAATCTAAGCCATTGAATAATGTTTCACATGTCTTGATATCAGAACTGTTTCTAAATATGCCAAAGGTCACAATGAGGAGTTAACTAAGGTTAACAGACTGAAGCAAGGACTTCCTTAAGATTCAATGTCATCAAGGTGGGCAGGGCAAGCCCTTTGGTGTTACCAGAAAACATTTTGTGCAGCTCTGTCTTTAATTCCTCGTGTCTTCTATCCCCACATTCATTGAGTTGAAAATACTAGTTCCATAAGCATCACTTGAGTACTGTCTCTTTGCAGGGGTCCCATTGCTACCACTTCACTATCTCTTCCAGAGTAGTCTGCTCACTGGTGCCCAGACTCATCTGGTTCAAGCCTATCCCACCCAAGACAGAAAACTGCTCATCTTAAAGAGCAGCTCTGAGCAATCGGTCATAAGTCAATCTGTTCAAAAGTCTCAAGGGACTCCTCTCTGTAGGTTAATGAAGCACTATTCTCTCACTTGGGCATGTAAAGCCATCTTTGCTAAACAAATTATATGCTGTCTCTCTGCCACACTTTTTTCTAGGTCTGGAAGTCATCCTCAACAGCCTGAAGAAATTCCAACCATCCTTCAACCTCCAGATGAACTAGCCCCTCCTTCAGGCAGCATTCCCTGGCCTTTCTTCTCTGCTCCCAGCACCTGAATGTAAACTCTCCTTCTTCTGTATGTCCATAGCATTTTTAAAATTTCTCTTGCTGACCTTAACCTTGCTCTCCCTTCCATTATACTCGTTTTTGTTAGCAGCCCTTTTTTTCTCCTCTAGACCATGAGATTCTTGAGAAACAAGACATGTTGTTTAGTTCCTGCTCCCTACACCCATGTCACCCTCTTACCCTGACTGCTCAGACCTAGTACTCAGATCAGACCATGTGTGTTCACATGCAGCAAGCTGAATGAGCTGAGTGACTTAGTACTGGTTGAAAGTTGTCCCTTGAAAAGTGAAGCACTACAGAGTTCCTCCTTCTTATACTTTGAACTCTTGAGGGCATGAACTGTGTCCTAGTTGTTGATCCTTATGTGCTCTCATGTACCTGGTGCCTGGCACGTGGTTAGGCATCTGATCATTGTATGCTGAGTGAAGGAATGAATGAGTGAATGAATGAATGAATAAAACAGGACTGGGGAAATATGAAAAACAGAGGTAGATAAGTACCAGAAGGGAACCCCAATGGTGAAAAGGAGCATGAGGCTATAAAGGGTAAGGTAGTCCTCCAAAAATTAATTTCCTCTGCCTCCCAGTTTTTTAATGTTCCTTCCCAGGTTCACCATAAAACTGATGGGAAAAGTGCAATGTTACATCTTAGAAAGTGAGCCCTGCTGCTTAGAATTTACATAAAATACCTGGATGAAATTATTTCAATGTAGGCAGCCTGTTGTGTCTGCAGAAATCCATGGCCTAGAGGGTCCATGGTTCCACAGAGGCTGCAAATGGTACATCTGGCCCACACTGTAGCATCTGCTCAGCGTCCCACCACTCTTGCCCTTCCTGAAGTTCAGAGCTGAGTGATAATGCCATACTGCAGGAACAGAATGATGAGAAAATCAACACCTGTGGCCTCGGTTCAATTTGGGGTACCCCATGTTGTCCAGGCTCACAGATTTTTACAAGATTATATAGGACAGTACAAAGCAGGAAGGAATAGGATCACTGGGGGATGATAACAGCAAAGGGTAATTTGCTCTATCTGTTACAGGGGATAATTAATCTGACATAGTTCACAGTGTTACATTCAAATGAAGTAGCTTCTGATTATATGCATTTTCTTTTTAATTGAAGTAATCACAGAACAATTTACAAGCTGAAACTGTGACTATACTCCGGGAACACTTGAACTATTATTAAACAATGAATTAGGACACCACTCAATATCACTTGTTAGCATAGAGAAGGTGGCCTGGCCAGCCCCAGCTACGCCAGCCCTCCTAGCCCAAGTGTCATCCTCACAGCATCTCTGCAAGACAGGATGGAAGTGACATACTGTCCATTTGGCACACTGAAAAGCTGAAGCATGAGCAACGTGCCTGTTTATCCACCAGCAAATTCTGGGTATGAATATGCCAAGGGCATGCACAGGCCTAGAAGACTCAGTCACCACACAATTATTCATTCCCAAAAGATTTATTATCTACTGTGTCAGACACTTTCATTGGTGCTAAAGATACAACAATGAATAAAACAGACAAAATTCTGTTTAGAGAATTTTTGATGGTACTTATATACCATTTAACAAAATACATAAAACCCAAATAAGTACATAAATATGTAACACATGTTTGGCATCAATAAATCCAGCACATAAAAGTAAAGCAAGATAAAAAAGTAAAGAGTGATAGAGGAGGTTCTTTAGGTGTTAATAGATAGTCTAGTAAATATGGGAACTCAAGGTATGACATGAAGCACTATGCAGGTGTCAGGGAATAGAACAGGCAAATGATACTACAAGAGTAAGAGGTAAGTGAGATCACTGCAAATTATAATAATCAGGAACAATTCACTAAAGAAGTGAGCTAGACTTTTGAAGTATGACATGCATAGTGACTTAGAAGTTGGAGAGCAGAAACTTATGTGAACAGTAAGTAGAAAAATGTTCACAGTGCAAATATCAGGAGGTTAAAAAATTAATCCTTCTATTAAGCTTATTTTCTTTCTGGGAACCATTCTTAAGATATTTACTTTAATATATATGTGCCTTTGTGCATGCACACACACACAGGTTAATGGTATATGATGCCAAACCAATGTCTCAGTATGAAAGCTATTGATCTGAATAAAAGAAGAAATAAATAGATTAATTTATTTCTCCTGTCTAACTAAAACCTTGGACTATATTTCAAAATTACTTAAAGAGGATATTTTAAACGTTCTTACTACAGAGAAATAAGTACGTGAGGTAAATAGTCTGATTTAATCATTCTACAATATATAAAGATGTCATAACATCACATTGTACTCCTCAGATATAGACAAATTTTGTCAATTAAAAATTAATTTTAAATAAGAATTTACATTTTAAAAAGGAATGAATAAATGAAGGTTGAATTATATTTATAATTGATGACAATGCAGTGGCAATCACTAGAACAGTTTCTTCAGGTAGGATTATGTATAATGAAATTTCTTGAACACTTGCTGCGTCCCAATGCTTCACAGTACATTATGGATCCAAGGAAGGGCAACTCCAGAGTCTGGAGCACTGATTGAGGCTATTGGGCAGCATTAGGAACATGATATGTCGCCGGGCGCGGTGGCCCAAGCCTGTAATCCCAGAACTTTGGGAGGCCGAGACGGGCGGATCATGAGGTCAGGAGATCGAGACCATCCTGGCTAACACGGTGAAACCCCGTCTCTACTAAAAAATACAAAACACTAGCCGGACCAGGTGGCGGGTGCCTGTAGTCCCAGCTACTCGGGAGGCTGAGGCAGGAGAATGGCGTAAACCCAGGAGGCGGAGCTTGCAGTGAGCTGAGATCCGGCCACTGCACTCCAGCCTGGGCAAGTCTCAAAAAAAAAAAAAAAAAAAAAAAAAAGGAACATGATATCTCAAACTTATCTGAGTTTTTCTTCCTCATAAAGAAATCAGGTTTGACTGGGTTGTTTTTCTTGTGTATTATGTTTTGTACACAGTAACATCCTTAAAGTTAAGAGTTGTTATAAGGAACTTAATTTTTAGCATTTCCATAATTTTTTGAAGATTTATATATGTGAGCTGGCTGTCAAGTCTTATCAACACATGAAAATTCAAGAAAAGATGCTCCTTGTGTAGAATGAGCTCCTGAATTTGGGAGTCATAGGCTAAATGACTGTTATTTGTATAATAAATAATAGCTAATCTCCAAAATGGCTCCTGAATGAACCATGCTTTCTGCCATGATTTTATAGGTCTCTTTTTTGGGAATGTGGATCACAACTCACTGGTAACCAATAGAATTCAGGAAAAATGATATTGAGGCAAGGTCAGAAAAAGCTTTATGATTCTCCTTTGATATCTTAGAACAATCACTTTAGACAGAGCTAGTCCCTATGTAAGAAGCCTGACTACTTTGAAGCTGTTCTGCTCATAGGAAGTCTAAGCTAGTTATGTAGAGAGGCAGCATAGAGAAGGAGGCCTGGCCAGCCACCCACTACTCCAGTCCTCCTGGCACAGGTGCCAGATAGGTTGACTAAGAACCCACATTAATAATTTTAGATCTTTCTAACTTCTTCATGAAGGTATCTGGTGCTATGAACTTTCCTCTTACACTGCATTAGCTGCATCCCAAAGATTTTGGTAAGTTGTGTCTCTATTTCATTAATATCAAAGAATTTTTTATTTCTGCCTTAATTTCATTTTTCACCCAAGAGGATTCAGGACCAAACTGTTTAATTTTCCTGTTTTGTATAGTTTTAAGAATGTATATTCTGTGTTTGTTGGGTGGAGTATCCTAGAGATGTCTATTAGATCCAGTTGATACCTAGAGAAACTACAGAAGAAAAAAAAAAAGAACAAAGCAACAACCCCAAACATAAAAGGAAAAAAGAAATAGCTAATACCTAAAATGAGAGAATAATGGAATGAAATTGAGATTTTAAAATCCTTATAAAGGATCAATAAAACCAAGAGTTGGTTTTTCAAAAGAATAAACAAGATTGATAGACCAGTAGCTCGATTAACAAAGGAAAAAAAAATGAAGATTCAAATAAACCCAACAGCAAATGACATTAGAACTGGTACTATAGAAATATAAAATATTCTTAGAGAACATTATGCATACAAATTAGAAAATCTGGAGGAAATAGATAATTCCTGGAAACACAATCTGAAAGTAAAAATGTAAGTAGACCAATAACAAGTTCTGATATTGAGTCAGTAATTTAAAACCTACCAACCAAAAAAGCCCTGGACCAGATGGATTCATAGCCCAATTTTTCCAGATATAAAAGAACTAGTACCAATTGTAAAGAAACTATTTCAAAAAAATAAAAAAGAAGTTGCTTCTCCCTAACTCATTCTATTAGGTTAGCATCAGCCTAATACCAACATTTGGAAGAGACACAGAGAAAAAAGAAAACTTCAGGCCAATATCCCTTATGATCATAGACACAAAAATCTTCAACAAAATACTAGCAAACTAAATCCAGCAGCACATCAAAAAGTTAATTCACCATGATCAAGTAGGCTGTATCCTTGGTAGGCAAAGGTCGTTCAGCCTGTACAAATCAATAATTGTGATTCACATAAACAGAACCAAAAACAAAAACTATATGATCATTTCAATAGATGCAAAGAAAGCCTTTGATAAAACCCAAAATTCCTTCAGGATAAAACCCTCAACAGACAAGCATCAAAAGAACATACTTCAAAATAATTAGAGCCATCTATGACAAACTCATAGCCAACATCATACTAAATGCCCAAAACCTGGAACAATTCCCCTTGAAAACTAGAATGAGACAAGGATGCCTGTTCTCACCACTTCTCTTCAACATATCACTGAAAGTCCTAGCCAGAGCAATCGGACAAGATAAAGAAATAAAAGATATCCAAATAGGAAAACTAAAAAGGCAAACTCTCTCTTCTTGCTGACGATATGATTCTATACTTAAAAAATTCTGAAGATTCTGCCAGAAAGGCTCCTAGAACTGACAAACAACTTCAGTAAATGTGCAGGATACAAAAGCAATGTACAAAAATCAGTAGCATTTCTATACACCAATAACATCCTAGCTGAGAGCAAAATAAAAAACACAGTTCCATTCATAATAACCACCAAAAAGTTAAAGTAACTAGGAATACAACAAAAGAGGTGAAAGATCTCTATAAAGAGAACTACAGACCATTGCTGAAAGAAATCAGAGACAACATAAATAAATAAAAAAAATATTTTATGCTCATGGATTGGAAGAATTAACATCATTAAAACAACCATACTTTCCAAAGCAATTTACAGATTCATTGCCATTCCTATCAAAACACAAATGTCATTTTTCACAGAATTGGAAAAAAATATTCTAAAATTTATATGGAGTCAATGAAGAGCTCAAATAGCCAAAGCAATTCTAAGCAAAAAGAACAAAGCCAGAGGCATCACATTACCCAACTTTGAACTATACTATAAGGCTACAGTAACCAAAACAGCATAGCACTTGTACAAAGACAAACACATAGACAAATGGAACAGAATAGAAAGCCCAAAAATAAAACCACATACCTACAACCATCTGATCTTCAGCAAAGCTGACAAAAATAAGCAATGAGGGAAATACTCCATATTCAATACATGGTGCTGGGATAACTAGCTAGCCATATGCAGAAGAATGAAACTGAACCTTTATCTTTCACCATGTACAAAAATTAACCCAAGATGGGCTGAAGATTTCAATGTAAGACCTACAGTATAAAAATCCTAGAAGAAAACCTAGGAAATACCTTTCTCAACATGAATTTTAGCAAAGAATTTATGGCTAAGTCCCCAAAAGCAATTGCAGCAAAAATAAAAATCAACAAGTAGGATCTAATTAAACTAAAGAGGTTCTGCTCAGCAAAAGAAATTATCAACAGAGTAAACAGACAACCTACACAGACAAACTGTGAGTGTAAGAAAATATTCACAAACTATGTATCTGACAAAAGTCTATTATCCACAATCTACAAAAAACGTAAACACATCCACAAGAAATAAAAAGTAATTTAATCAAAAATGGGCAAAGGACATGAACAGATACTTCTTAAAAGAAGTCAACAAGCATATGGAAAAACGTTCCACATCACCAATCATCAGAGATAGGCAAATCGAAACCACGATGAGATACCACCTCATACCAGTCAGAATGGCAATTATTAAAAAGTCAAAAAGTAACAGATGCCAGCATGGTTCTGAAGAGGGAATGCTTTCTACACGGTTGGTGGTAATGCAAATTAGTTCAGCCACTGTGGAAAGCAGTTGGAAATTTCTCAAAAAACTTAAAACAGAACCGTCATTCACCCCAGCAATCCCATTACTAGCTATATACCCAAAGGAAAATAAATCATTCCACCAAAAAGACACATGCACTCATACGTTCATCACAGTGCTATTCACAATAACAAAGACATGGAATCAACCTGGGTGTACATCAATGGTGGACTGGATAAAGAAAATATGGTATATATACACCATGAAATACCACGCAGGCATAAAATGAATAAAATCATGTCCTATGTAGTAACATCCTCAGCAAATTAACTCAGAAATAGAAAGCCAGATACTACATGTTTTCACTTATAAGTGGGAGCTAAACATTGAGTACACATGGACATAAAGATGGAAACTATAGAAACTCGGGACTACTATAAGGGGTAGGAAGAGAAGTGGGTGTGTGCTGAAAAATTATCCATTGGGAACTGTGCTCAATACCTTGGTGACAGGATCATCCACACCCTAAACCTCAGCATCACACAACACACGAATGTAACGAACCTGCACATGTACCCTGTAAATCCAAAATAAGAATTGAAAAAAAAAAAATGTGTCCTAAGAAACCACCTTGGTAATATTGCCTAGTGGAATATTCAGATGCCTCAAGCCACAGCCAAGTTCTAACTGTACCTATTTGTAACTCTAAATGAGAACCACCTGACTGAGTCTGTCCACCTACAATATAATTATATTAGGGTAATTTATTACTTTGTGTTACATAATATGGAATTAGGACAACACTAAAGTAACATGAGTTATCGATCTGAAACAGTGTATGTAAAAACACTTAAAAATTTTCACCATTATACAAATGTTAAGCAAATTTGGAAAAACAGTACAGTAATTGTTAGGCAGTCTTTAAGGTTAATAAATCCCTTTCGCATGTATTATTTAATTCAACCCTCATGACAGCCGTATAAGGTATCATCATTACTTTCCCTATTTTGTGTGTTAGGAATTGGGCCTCAAAAAGGAAAAATGATTTATTCGTCCAAGTTTACTCAGTAAGAATCAGAGCAAGTTTTCAGGCTTTGTTTCCCTGACTTCAAATGCTAAGCCTTTTTATTCCTTGGGGTGTGAACTCCCACTCAAGTTCAAGTGAAACTGCTTAGAAGTAGCATATATGTAAATTTATAAGTACAGTGCAAACAATTAGGTCCCAATGATGCTTCATTGTCCAAATGTAATAACTAAAACTTTTTGAGAACTTCAAGCACTGTCTAAACACTTTGTGTGTACTGACTCATTTAATCCTTATGAGAATATTATGAGGTAGTCACCACCATCATCATCATCTTCATTACCATCTTCTTCCCCATATTACAGAAACTAAGGCACAGAAGTGTTAGAGATAATGATGAGCATCTCAAGTAGCTCATGGCAGATCTGGGATTTGGATCCAGGTAATCTGATGTAAAAGCCCCTGCCTTAATCTCTACACTCTGCTTCCTATTACTGGGAGTGGTCATCAACATCTGTTACTGGAACCACCCCTCTCAGACCTAGCACACGCACCAGAACTCAAGGGTGAAACAGGAGTTTCAACGTAATCCATTGTTTTGGAACTCATAATCCAGAACCTATTGTGCAGTTTTGTTCCATTATTCATTGATTTACTCATTGAAACATTCACTCATTCATTCATTCAGTGGATACTTACAGATCTCTTACTGCATGCCAAGGCTTCTGCTGGAAGCTCTGTCGGCAACTGTGGGCCCTGGGCCTCTCCACAAGAGTCTCTCCATCCTGCCTCATGATGTTAGTCCACATACCTTCATGCTCTCTCTGTGGTGCCTCCAATCTTGCACAGAGCATTCCAGGTATCTATGCACGGGTACCCCCTTTCCACTTACACAAAGCCCTTTACATTCAGCAGCATTGTATAGCTCCTCACAACAAACCCTAGAGGATGGAGTAGTCATTGTTTTTGATTCCCATTTACAGATGGGAGAGTTCAACTTTTGCTTGTTTAGTTAAACCTCTCTATCAAAGTAACTCTCAGAAAAGTCTTTCAATAATTAAGTATTACATTTGGAGAATGAAACATCATTGGCTGTCAGCCACAGGGCTACAGGGATGTTATATATAGTTGGATAACTAATAATAAACTACCAAAATTTGCCAGTAATTTTTTTAAAAGAAAAGAAATGTATGCGGGTTCCATGTTGTCTCTATAAGAACCTAGCTTTCACTTGCATTTCTATATGTTTTCTTCTGTAGGAGTGTAAATAGCAGTGCTATAGCTGGTGGGTGCTAGGAATTGCTCCAACATGCAATGTCTCTGTACCACAGCCCAGGGGAAGCTGTTGTCAGGAATAGTGGCTTGTCCAAGGTCACATGGTGTCGGAACCGGGACTCAAACGAGGTCCCAATTCCCTAGGCTAGTGATGATTTTTTTTCCACTCCGTGACATCCTGTCCCCCTTTCCTACCTCGCCTCTGCCTTTTGGAATCCTACCCCGAAAACCTTGTTTTAACAGGGTGGGACCAGGGCCAGAAAAGGTCAGAATGAGTCCACTTACAATTTTCGGACACACTTCCACAAAGGCTTCCCACAACACCAACAATGCCAGCCAGGGCCTGCCAACCGCTCCCTAGTTCTAAGTTGCCAACCCTCACTGAAGATAGCGCATGCTAGCTAGTCTAATTATTTCTTACCCTTTCAAAGCAAATATTCTTGAAGAAAGACAGGCCTATCACTTGTTAAAATGCATTGTGAGCATTTCTAGGCACTCTGACTAAAAAAATTTTTTTAAAGCTCTGTCAGTTTCATGCAAATAATATGTAAGTTGAAAGTGTAATGTCAAATATTCAAGCCCTGAAGGGTTTGAGGCAAAACCAAGAGAAGCAATCAATGAGGAGATTTTTTCATGGACCTTGGCTCATTTACATTCTGCTAATTTACTGAGACAAAGTGAGACCTGGCAGCTAATTGAGAAGGCTCTTGATGCTGGAATATTTTGTGTAAATGAAAACCTGCCGGTCTGTTTTTTTGAGAAAAGTATGCTTCTAAAGACAGAATTATTTAATATTATAGATGTTTAAATTTCTACATTTAAAAGTGTAAAAGTGGACATAAAACATCTTAATTAAATCAGTTTCTCTGCAAAGGACCGAGCAATGGCTTTTGGCTCCTGAAGGCTGGTATTAAATTTAGTGTCTCTTGCAGAACTGAAGTCTTTATGATACCACACTGTGGTAACTGTGTGTGTGGTTGCAAGTGTGAATTATTTGTGCTGAGGGCCTAGGGAATGCTGTTATAACTTAAACTGTTTTAGATCTACAAAGAACAAATAACTAGAACAGATAAGATTTCCCATTGTCACATGCTGTGGCTTGGAACTTAGACACAGGGAGTCAGCTGGAAAGAGAAATAGGGAAACTTTCTTCATGTCTTTTATCTTTCTGACCAAATGAAAGGTATAAATACAGGATTCTGAACTGACTGGCATGTTTATGCAAATGCAGGGAGCTAGGGGAACAAACCCAATGAAGATATTTTACAGTTTGGTATTTTTCTCTCCCCTTCAAATTTAAAGGCAAGACACTTTGTCTGGAATAGTGCCCTTTGGGTTTGGAAAGCACATATTGGGGCTTAATTGAATTGTTCCTTATGATAGTCTGGACCACACGTGTTAGTTAACTCTGACCCATTGGGCCACAAGCTGGTCCATGATCACCCTTCTTAATTTGCATTTTAGGCTCCTGGTATCAACATCAAGACCCTCATTCTGAGGCAGAATGCCAAAAACATAGACCCCGGAAGCCCTAATCTAAGTGTTCTGGTTCTGTGATTGCATGAGATTGAGTTAGGCAGACAGAGGACTGGTGAACTGTAGGCGGATTCTGAAACTGTGAATTGTACATCTGCTGAGTAATTGGTTTAGAAGCAGTCAAGGGTTTAGCTAGAACAGTGGGGTTTCTGGTGTTGGCAGCAGGCTCTGGGAGTGCCTTTGTAATGGTTTCATCCTCTTCACATGTACGGGGCACAGTAAATCAGATATTTGTAAGTCAGGGCTGCCTGTGCCAGAAGCATGTAAAAATAGCATTTATTGAGTACTACTGTGAGTCAGACACAGTGCTAAGTGCTTTGCATACACTATCTTCTTCGATACTTACTTTAGTCCTCTGTGTTGTGTATTCTTGTTAACAACCCAAAAGAAGACAGAAAGGCTAAATAATATGTCTAGAGTGAAAGACCTGGTAACTGGCAGAGGCAGGATTTGACCCCGTCAGAACGTTCCAAGTGCAATGAACAAAATACCACTTCCAGGTAGAAAGAAGAGAGATGAACATCCAGGTAGAAAGAAGAGAGATGAACATCCAGGTAGAAAGAAGAGAGAAAGCCTCTAGAGATCAGGATGACTTATGCAGCAGGTCACAGAGCAAGATGTAAATAACACTGGAATCAAGGAACAAATCTCCAAAGTCAGTTTCCAAGAAATGTAATTTAAATGTTTGATGCTTACCTTTGATCATGATATTTTTCAAAGTTGACTACTATAAATACAAATTAAAAAAAAAATTTTTTTAAGTTCTCCATAGAAATCAATGTAAAGTTGAAACTCACATGTACAACCCGTTAAGGCACAATGTCCTACCTTGTGGTTTTCAGACCAGGCTTGGGAGTCTGTGAACACTTATTAATCTTATGCCTGTGACTGGGTGCACAAAAGCCAGCCCATGCATTTGGCCTTTGGGTAGGAAACCCACAACTCACACAAGGAGGACATAGGTCCTAAAATGTCCTTGAAGAGAGGTAGGTAAATTCTTATTTCACAGGCTTTTGGAGCAGCTGGGTTAAGTGATCCCTTCTCTCTGTCTCCTCGCTCTTTTGCCACAATGCAAATGGTCCAGCCTCTTCACAGGGGTAAGACAAATTCCTGAGTGCCCAGTGGGCACTCTACACTGGAGATGGAATCAGGGCACCATCTTGGATCCAGCGAGTACCCTAGGAAAGTAAATCTTGCTCTAAGATGAGAGGGCTGAGTTCCTTCCATCCTTCCCAGTGAGTTGTCTTAAATTGTCTATTGGCTACTTCTGGGATGTTTTTGTATTTCCTGGGCTGGTCTGATTTTCTGCTTGTTTGGTATTTTGTTTGTTTTGTTTTGATATTTATCTAGATGTCACTATGACAACTATTTATTATTACAAATATTGTGCATGTCAGTGAGGTGGGATTTAATGTTTATGGTCTTTCTATCCACTGTATGCTCTGGTTCCCAAATTTAATCGCCCACTCTATATTTAGAATTATGAGGCTAGTTGATTCCAAGTTCAATGTTAATTTAATCATTTTTCTTCCCCTTTCTTACCTCTCTTTATTGTCAATAATGTCACATTTATTTTTCATATCTGGCATTCACACCAAGCAGTGTTTGACTCAACCAGATCTTAGATCTTATTCATCTTTAATAAGGGTTCAGCACCTAGCACAGTGGGAATACAGAATAATTCCTCTCTCTCTCTCTCTCTCTGCAGTTTTTAGCAACTGCAACTATAATTCATAAAGACATAGCACTCTTCCTTTTAAGAGTTTCTTTCTGTGTTTTAACTTACTGATGAACTATAAAAGCCAGCTTACTATCTACCTAACTTCCACTTAAATACCGTAAGCCCCGCAAATTCAGGAAATTCCAAAGTTCAGGTTCCTGGGACAGCACTAAGTCTTGCCAAATGTATATCCTGTGCATTTGCTAACACACTTACTATAGTCACACCTCCATGTTGTTTTTTTGATAAGTTTGTCTGACTTTACCCCAAGGTAAGCACAGTCAGCCCATCTGATCAACTAAAACCCAAGTAATTAGAACTTTAGAATATGCAGTGTTCTTTCTTTATTTTCACATTAAATGACTATTTTACTATAAAGTATCTGCAATCAAGCTATTTCATTTGGCTGACCTAAAACTAAGAATGTCCTGAAATAGATGTTGATATTAAACACAGAAAAAGATAGGGTTATTTACTAAATTCTAATTTCTTTTCTCACATATTTCTCTCTTTAAGGTATCCATAACTCTCCAAATATTTCTATCGCAGGTCTCCTCACATATCCTTGATTTTACCTTTTTATACACTAATGTATATGTTCCTCACTAAACAACAAACACATCAAGGGCAGAAATTGTATTTAATTTAATTTAATTTTGTATTCCTGGCATTCATCATTGTATGAATAAATAAATGCTAATTATTTAAATAAGAGACAAATTAAAGTTTTAAAGTCAACTTAGTTTTAAACTAATCTTATTCTTTGTCCCTGACTGACAAATATGAAATATATATCCTAGGTCATTTTCATGTTTCTTGAGCACAAAAAGGATGATGACATTTCTTGTAAAGAAGGAAGCAGAACTGCAAGCCACAAAATTGGGATCCGGTTCTACCTAATCTATAAAACTGCAGCAACTACAGCCCACACTGACCTTCTTTCTTGGAATTCCTATTGTACTTGACAGTATCACCCAGTTTAGCACAGAATTCTTTTTCAATTATTTTTGTGTGTCTGCTACTTTTATCTCCTAAACTAGACTACAAACTAAGGGAGCAGTAACCTCTTAAATAGCTGATGGATAACCAGGATGACCAGCTCTTCTTGGTTTTAGCATATTCCATATAATCCCTGAGTTTCAGACAAACCAGGACAGTTGGCCACCCTTGTAGTGAATAGGTTGTTCAACTGAATAAGTGATCAATTTTACAAGTTCTACTAATGATTGACTGTAGATTGTTTTGGTAATATCTGTTGTCACTTCAGACTTCCTTCTGTTGCCATATGTGTGCATGCGGAAAACATGGATAAACATGCAAGCATCTATTAGAACTCTGAGAAAAACACTTTTTAAAATTTTTAGCTAGACATGATCTGCAGATTTGGGTTGACCCTTCACAAGGCATTCTTACTTATATGAAGCCTAGGAAATCATCTAATCAAACTTTGATTAAGTAAAGCCTAGCAAGACGAAATTAACTGACCTAATTGTCATTAAAATTATAAAGGGGTTTTAAGTATAACCTCCCAGGCCCATACTAACTCCTGCCCTTCTCATAGTGTGTGCTTTGGGGCTAAATCCAAGCTTAAACTTAAATCCAAAAGAACCAAAATGTGGCTCTTTTGAGTGCAAAGGAGTGTCCAGTAAAATATAAATTTATAATTTATATTTTATTTATCTGAAGAGAGTTATTTAAATTACCCAGATCACCTCAAAATGTGGCTCTTTTGAGTGCAAAGGAATGTCCAGTAAAATATAAATCCACAGAAATATTGTGGATTTACATGCAGTGTTATTTCTTCATTTTCATATTAAATGAAGAAAATATAAATCCACAGAAATATCGTGGGTTTACATTTTACTGGACACTCCTTTTCACTCAAAAGAGCCACATTTTGAGGTGATCTGGGTAAATTAAATATAAGATCAATATAAGCAAATCTTGAGATCAATATAAGCAAATCTGTAGCCAGTCAAACTTTCTCCTAAGATTGCTGACTCGTAGAGGCTACATTTTCTGTTCTAACAGCAAGAAAGTAATTTCCAACAGCTGCCATTCACCTATATGGCAAGCGTTATCCTTTTAAGATTACATCTTTCTATTAGATAAGCCCCGAAAAATCCTTCTGCCATTCCATAGTGTTCATTGCAAGTCAATGAAACAGACAAGTATGCTAGCCTAGTATTCCTCAAAGTGATAAATGGACCACCTGCATGAGAATTACCAAAGGTGCTTGTTAGAATGCCCTTCTAAACTTTCTGAGCCTGAATCTCGGAGGGGTAGAACCTAGAGAACCACATTTTAATTAGTACCCCAGGTGGCTCTTGTGCACAGTAAACTTTGAGAATAATTTTGCAAGAGGCTGAATAAGATGCCAAGAGGAAGCCAAGGGATGCTAATGACTTGCTATCTCTCCCAAACTGAATATCAGCTTCATATACATAAAGTCTTAGTCTTGTTCCTTTGGCATTCCCAAGGCCTAGAACAAGAACTGACATTATAATAGCAACTCAATGAAATGCCTGTTGAATAAATAAGTCCTGCAAAATCTCCTTGGAAGAAAAATGTGCTATTCCAACAAATTTTCAGAAATGTCAATCTAATAACCATATAGTACCTACAGAAAATTTGATAGCTATGTTATAGAATTAAAATTAAGTGTTATTTTCATATTCTTCTAACTTCAGACAATTAGAAATGATGATTTGTGCCTAAAGTAACTAATTACTTTATCCCAGGATTTGGGTGGACTTACCCTGATAATTGCCAACACATTTTCACCTTTTGTGCCATAAGATTAAGCTTAAGAGAGGAAAACTTACCAGAGGGACTTTTTAGTTTGAGCATCAGTGTATCCACCAATGTCTGTATTTATAAAAGTGCCAGTAGGCCAGATTGGTGCAAAAGCAATTTGTAGTGAGGAGCTATTGCAGAGTGCTTCTCAGCTTTACTTGCACATTGGAACCAGCTCCTCAAATATTTGGGCCCAACTTCCAGATATTCAGATTTAATTGATGGGGTATGGCATGGGGCATTAGGATTTTTCCCAGATAATTCTAACATGCATCCAAGAGTTGAGAATGTCTGATTCAGGAAGAGTTTTCATGGCTAAATTATTATTGCTTAGAGACTCTGTACCTTTTACTTCTCTCATAAGGCAGATAGCTTGCTCTATACCATTATATACTGATCTGATTTCCAACACTGTTGAGTATTTTTACCCTGAAAGTATGCTACATCTTTATCCTTTATATAGCTGTGAACTTGAAATAAATTGTGATTTTACCTTGTAATCACAGGCAGATTATCTACTGGAGCATATTGGGAACATGAGAGATTAATACTTATTTTCCAATCTTTCCTTCTAATTAGAATTATCTGCGGAAAACATACCTGAATCCTCAGTTCCATTAGAGGAAAGCAGAGCAAATCAGATTCACCTGCAAGGGGATATAATATCCTTTAACAAACTTAGTCTGATGAAGTCGAATAATCTAACTAGAGATAATACACAATGTCTTTCTTCATAAATAAGAGGTACTGAGAAAATAGTTGAAATTAAATTGTATTAGTATATATGCTGTTGTTGGCTTCTTTCATGTAGAAAATGGGAAAACTGTTTAGCTACAATTTTATTAAGTTGCTTTTGGAAAAATAAAAGCTTAAAAATTTTTTAAAGTTAAAATAATAAACTTTAGAGAGCTGTTCCAAGTCACTATAATTGTAGAACTATGATTGTTGCTACACAGAATACAAATCAATGTCATTTATGATTTATTCAGGGATAAAGAAAGCCTAGGAATTAGTTCTGGGACTGACAACAGATCTTAATTTATTCTTGACAATTCACTTTGTGGTATCCTTTTTCCCCTTGCTTTCCTGCCCCTTTGTTAGGATCTAGGTACTGTCTTTTGACAAGCACTAAAGGCCACGGGGCTCATCTGGCTCTGGGAAGTAAATCTCTGAGCTGGAAAGCTGAGGTGCAGCAAGCGTAACTCTTTCTTTGCAGAATGAGCACAATCTATTTCCTTCTAGCCAGCAGGAGAGCAGTAGCAGATGCTGCCCTCATCTCCATTCAAGTGAGAGAAACATGCTTCCTGGAAATCTAGTTAGCTCTTTGTAATCTATGCTAGTGTTATGAACTGAATGTTTGTGTCCCCCCATAGTTCATATGATGAAGCCCTATCCCCCCAATGTGATGGTATTTAGAGATGGAGCTTTTGGGGATTAATTAGGATTAGATTAGGTCATGAAGGTAGGTCCCTCAATGTATTCGTGGTTTTATAAGAAAAGTAAGAGGGCATTCCTTCTCTCCCTCTCTCTCTCTCTCTCTCTCTCTCTCTCCTCTCTCCCACCCCCCTTCCCCCCTCCCTCTGTCTCTCTCCCCCTCCACTACATGTATGCACAAAGGAAAGGTCACGGGAGGATACAGCAAGAAGGCAGCCATCTGTAAGCCAGAAAAAGAGCCCTCGCTAGGAACTAAACCCTGTCAGAAACTTGATCTTGGACTTCTCAGTCCCAAATACTTTGAACAATAAATTTATATTAAGTCTATGATATTTTGTGATAGCAGCCTGAGCTGATTAGGACATGAGTCCTTTCCAAAATTCAGATTCTTTCAGCTGAAGGCCCATATTTTTAGTTATACATTAACTAGTTAATATTTTACATTTTCCCCATGCTTTTCACAAGAGCAACATGTCTGAGCATACTGATTTCATTTGTAATAGTCTATTTCATCACATAAGTTTTAATCTCCCAAGGAACTGAGAGAAAAAAAATTAAAGACATTGCACAGTATTTTCCCCCAAATTCATCTCTTTCTTGGGTTTTGCTTTCTACTGTGAATGCAGAGTTTGGAGCCAGAAAAATACAGTTACTGAATTAATCGTTGTAAAGCCAACTTAGATACTATGATATAATAAAAGGTCAAACTTTTATTACCATTGACATTAATCAGTTAGGTTAGTTTAATCTCCCGTCATTTGAAGGAATTCTAGGACTTCTTTCTCTTGATTGGGAAAAGGAGTAAGCTAGAATTCCTAGTCATTACTAGCCTTCCTGCAGGCCAATAACCACTTAGGTCCTTTGAACAATTGAACAGTGACTAGATATTCAACTAGTTTATTGAAAGATATCTAGATACATTAAGTCTTGGCTCTTAGCTCATATAAATACTTCTTTAAAATAGATTAACTTTATAATAATAAAATAAGCATTTAAAAAAAGAAAGTAATCCAAGCTATCAATTGGGCTCTCTGGACTTTTCAGATTAGACAGGACTGTAATCTTATGTTTATGGGCCTCCACTCTAAAGATCTTACTTTGAAGTTTTGGACACTTATCTCTGAAGCTTACAAATAGTTTAGGGTTCAGGTACCAAAACTAGAGGGAGAGCTGTTTACTATTTGTCCATAAATGGGTCTACCTATTGGAAAATTATATTTCAGTAGAGAAAATAAATGGGTGTATATAGGCATGGGGAGCAAGTTCTCATCATTCATTGAGAAGTTTTTCACAGAAAAAGTGAAGAGGCAGGCAGAGAAGAGGCTTCAGGATAAATTTCAGGAGATTCTGAATTAATCATCAATCATATAGAGTTGTAAAAGAAAGATGGAGCAATGGTCAGGAAGCAACATTAAAGACCAGAGTTCATGTCTCAAATGTCACTGTGTGAGCTCAGCCAAATTGCTTTGTCATTTATTTGGGAGCCTCCATTGCCTCATCTATAAAGGTGAATAATGGATAACTCTCTAATCTACTTTATGACATTGACATAAAGTTTGGCTGTGTCCCCACCCAAATCTCATTTTGAATTGTAACTCCCATAATCCCCACATGTCATGTAAGGGACCCAGTGGGAAACAATTGAATCATAGGGGTGGGTTTTCCTGTGCTGTTCATGTGCTAATGTATAAGTCTCATGAGATCTGATGGTTTTATAAAAGGTAGTTCCCCTGCACATACTCCCTTGTCTGCTGCCATGTAAGATGTGCATTTGCTCCTCCTTCACCTTCCACCATGACTGTGAGGCCTCCCCAGCCATGTGAAATTGTGAATCCATTAAACCTCCTTTCCTTTATGAATTACCCAGTCTCAGGTATGTCTTTATTAGCAGCATGAGGACAGACTAATACAGTAAATTGGTACTAGTAGAGAGGGGTGCTGCTTTAAATATACCTGAAAATGTAGAAGTAACTTTGGAACTGGGTAGTAGGCAGAGGTTGGAACAGTTTAGAGGGCTCAGAAGAAGATAGAAAAATATGGGAAAGTTTGGAACTTCCTAGAGATTTGGAGGGCTCAAAAGACAGAAAGATGTGAAAAAGTTTGGAACTTTCTAGAGACTTGTTGCATGGCTTTGACCAAAATGCTGATAGTGATATGGACGATGAAGTGCTGAGGTGGTCTCAGAGGGAGATGAGGAACTTCTTGGGAACTGGAGCAAAAGTGATTCTTGTTATAATTTAGAAAAGAGACTGGTGGCATTTTGCACCTGCCTTAGAGATTTATGCAACTTTGAACTTGAGAAAGATGATTTAAGGTATCTAGCAGAAGAAATTTCTAAGTGGCAAACCATTCAAGAGGAAGCAGAGCATAGAAGTTTGGAAAATTTGCAGCCTAATGATGCAACAGAAAACAAAAACCCATTTTCTGGGGAGAAATTCAAGCCTGCTGCAGAAATTTGCATAAGTAACAAAGAGCCAAATGTTAATCACCAAGATAATGGAGAAAATGTCTCCAGAGTGTGTCAGAGACCTTTGCTGCAGGACTCCCATCACAGGTCCAGAGGCAGAGGAGGAGAAAATGGTTTTCTGGATCAGAGCCAGGGCCTCCCTGCTGTGCACAGCCTAGGAACTTGGTGCCCTGCATACCAACTGCTCCAGCCATGGCTAAAAGGTGTTAAGGTACAACTCAGGCCATGGCTTGAGAGGGTGCAAGCCCCAAGCCTTAGCAGCTTCCATGTGGTGTGTGGAGCCTGCAGGTGCACAGAAGTTAAGAATTGAGGTTTGGGAACCCTCACCTAGGTTTGAGAGGATGTATGAAAATGACTGGATATCCAGGCAGAAGTTTGCTGCAGGGTTAGGGCCCCCGTGGAGAACCTCTGCCAGGGCAATGCAGAAGGGAAATGCAGGGTTGGAGCCCCCACACAGAGTCCCCACTAGGGCACTGCCTAGTGGAGCTGTGAGATGAGGACTACCATCCTCCAGACCCCAGAATGGTAAATCTACCAACAGCTTGCGCCCATGTGCCTTGGAAAGCCACGACACTCAATGCCAGCCTGTGAAAGCAGATGGGAGTGGGGGCTATACCCCGCAAAGCCACAGGGAAGAGTGGCCTAAGGCTGTGAGAGCCATCTCTTGCATCAGAGTGACCTGAATGTGAGACATGGAGTCAAAGGAGATCATTTTGGAGCTTTAAGATTTGACTGCTCTGCTGGATTTTGAACTTGCATGGGGCCTGTATCCCCTTTGTTTTGGCCAATGTCTCCAGTCTGGAACGGGTGTATTTACCCAATGCATGCACCCTCATTATATCTAGAAAGTAACTAACTTGCTTTTGATTTTACATGTTCATAGGCAGAAAGGATTTGCTTTGTCTCAGATGAAACTTTAGAGTTGGACTCTTATGCTGAAATGAGTGAAGATTTTGGGGGACTGTTGGAAGAGCATGATTGTGTTTTGAATTGTGAGGACATGAGATTTGAGAGGGACTGTGGCAAAATGATATGGCTTGGTTGTGTCCCCACCCAAATCTCATCTTAAATTTTAGCTCCCATAATATCACATTCCTGGGAGAGACCCAGTGGCAAGTAATTGAATCATAGGGGTGGGCTTTCCCATTCTGTTCTTATAAAAGTGAATAAGTCTCACGAGATCTGATAGTTTTATAAAGGGCAGTTCTGCACATACTCTCTTTGCCTGCTACCATGGAAGACATGCCTTTGCTCCTCTTTCACTTTCCACCATGATTGTGAGGCCTCCCCAGCCATGTGCAACTGTGAGACCATTAAAACGCCTTTCCTTTACTAATTACCCAGCCTCAGGTATGTCTCTATTAGCAGCAGTATGAAAATAGACTAATACAGATGTTAAAGATAACAAGTATGAAAGCCCTTTAAAAACTTTCTTTTTTAATTTCATTTTTTTAACTTTTATTTGAGGCTCAAAAATATATGTGCACGTTTGTTAAATAGGTAAACTGCATGTCACAGGGGTTTGGTGCATAGATTATTTCATCACCCAGGTAATATGCACAGTACATGATAGGTAGCTTTTCTATCCTCACCTTCCTTCCTTCCTTCACCCTTAAGTAGGCCCCAATGTCTGTTGTTCCCTTCTTTGTGTCCATTTGTAGTCAATGTTTACCTGCTACTAAATCATATTTTCTTTATCCTCTCTACCATTGATGGACATTTGGGCTGATTCCATTCCCTACCATTGCGAATACTGCTGTGATACACATATGCATGCAGGTGTCTTTAGGGCAGAACAATTTATATGTATTTGGGTATACACCCAGTAATGGGATTGCTGGGTCAAGTGGTAGCTGTGTTTTAAGTGATAATCCCCATGTGTCAAGGGCTGGACCAGGTGGAGATAATTGAATCATGGGGTCAGTTTCCCCCATGTTGTTCTCATGATATTGAGTAAGTTATCATGAGATCTGATAGTTTTATAAGGGGCTTTCCCCTTCGCTTGGCTCTCATTCTCTCTCTTGCCACCATATGAAGAGGTGCCTTCTTCCATGATTGTAAGTATCCTGAGGCCTCCCCAGCCATGTGAAACTGTGAGTCAATTAAACCTCATTTTAAAATAAATTATTCAGTCTCAGGTATTTCCTCACAGCAGCATGAGAATCAACTAATACTTCTGGTACCAGTAAATTGGTACCAGAAGTAGGGTTCTGCTCTAAAGATACCTGAAAATGTGGATGCGACTTTGTAACTGGGTAACAGGCAGAGATTGGAATAGTTTGGAGGGCTTAGAAGATAGGAAGGTGTGGGAAACTTTGGAACTTCCTAGAGACTTGTTGAATAGCTTTGATCAAAATGCTGATAGTAATATGGACAATGAAGTCCTGGCTGAGGTGAATTCAAATGGAGATGGGAAACTTGTTGGGAACTGGAGTAAAGGTGACTCTTGCTATGCTTTAGCAAAGAGACTGGCAACTTTTGGCCCCTACCCCAGAGATCTGTGGAACTTTGAACTTGAGAAAGATGATTTAGGACATCTGCTGGAAGAAGTTTTTAAGCAGTAAAGCATTCAAGATGTGACAGAGCATAAAACTTTGGAAAATTTGCAGCCTGATGATGAAGTAGAAAATAAAAACCCATTTTCTGTGGAGAAATTCAAGCCTGCTGCAGAAATTTGCATAAGTAATAAGGAACTGAATGTTAAACACTAATACAATGGGGAAAATATCTCCAGAGCATATCAGACACCTTCACAGCAGTCCCTCCCATCACAGGTCCAGAGGCCTAGAAGGAAAAAATGGTTTGGTGGGCCTGGTCTAGGGTCCCTCTGCTCTGTGCAGCCTTAGGATATGGGGTCCTGCATTCGAGCTGCTTTAGCGCCAGCCATGGCTAAAAGGGGTCAAGGTACAGCTTGTGCCATTTTTCAGAGGGTGCAAGCCCCAAGCCTTGGCAGATTCCACATGGTGTTGAGCCCGTGAATGCACAGAAGTCAAGAATTCTGGTTTGGGAACCTCTGCCTAGATTTCAGAGGATGTATGGAAACACCTGTATGTCCAGGCAGAAGTTTGATGCAGGAGCAGGGCTCTCAAGGAGAACTTCTGCCAGAGCAGTGCAGAAGGGAAATGTGGGATTGGAACTCCCACACAGAGTCCCCATTAGGGCACTGCCTAGTGGAGCTGTGAGAAGAGGACCACTGTCCTCCAGACTCCAAAATGGTAGATCAATTGACAGCTTGCACCATGCACCTGGAAAAGCCACAGACACTCAAAGACAGCCTGCTAAAGTAGCCATGGCGGGGGGCTGTACCCTGCAAAGCTACAGGGCTGGAGTGGCCCAAGGCCATGGGAGCGCACCTCTTGCATCAGTGTAACCTGGATATGAGACCTGGAGTCAGAGGAGATCATTTTGGAACTTTAAGGTTTAATGACTGCCCTACTGAATTTTGAACTTGTATGGGACCTGTGGCCCCTTTGTTTTAGCTATTTTCTCCCATTTGGAGCAGGTGTATTTATCCAATGTCTGTACCCCATTGTATCTAGGAAGTGACTAACTTGTTTTTGATTTTACAGGTAAAATCTGTAAAATCTGTAATAGGCAGAAGGTCCTTGCCTTGTATCAGATAAGACTTCGGACTTTGACTTTTGGGTTAATGCTGGAATGAGTTAAGGCTTAGGGGGATTGTTGAAAGGCTATGATTGTGTTTTGAATTGTGAGGACATGAGATTTGCAAGTGGCCAGGGGCAGAATGATATGGTTTGGCTCTGTGCCCCCACCCAAATCTCACCATAAATTGTAATAATCATCACATATCCAGGGCAGGACCAGGTGGAGATAATTGAATCATGGGGACAGTTTCCCCCACATTGTGATAGTGAGTTCTCACAAGATCCAATGGTTTTATAACGGGTTTCCCCCCCTTCACTCAGTACTCATTCTCTCTCCTGCCACCCTGTGAAGAGGTGCCTTCTGCCTTGATTATAAATTTCCTGAGGCCTCTCTAGCCATGCAGAACTGTGAGTTAATTAAACCTATTTTTCTTTTATAAATTACCCAGTCTTAGGTCTTTCATCGTGGTAGTGTGAGAATGGACTAATACAACTCGTGTATGTTAAATCATCCCTGCATCCCTCATATGAAACCCACTTGATCATGGTGGATTATCTTTTTGATATGCTGTTGGATTTGGTTAGTTAGTATTTTGTTAAGGATTTTGGCATCCGTATTCATCAGGAATATTTGTCTGTAGTTTCCTTTTTATGTTATGTCATTTCCTGGTTTTGGTGTTAGAGTGATACTGGCTTCATTGAATGATTTAGGAAGGATTCCCTCTTTCTCTCTGTTGTGGAATAGTGTCAATAGGATTGATACCAATTCTTCTTTGAATTATCTGATAGAATTCAGCTATGAATCCATCTAGTTCTGGACTTTTTTTGTTGGTAACTTTTTAATTACTATTTCAATCTCACTGCTTGCTATTGGTCTGTTCAGAGTTTCTATTTCCTCCTAGTTTAATCTAGGAAGACTGTATATTTCCAGGGGTTTATCCATCTCCTCTAGGTTTTCCAGTTTATGTGCATAAAGGTATTCATAGTAGCCTCAAATGATCTTTTATATATCCGTGGCATAGGTTATAACATCGCCTATTTCATATCTAATTGAGCTTGTTTGGATCTTTCTCTTCTTTTGTTGGTTAATCTCACTAATGGCCTATCAATTTTGTTTATCTTTGCAAAGAACCAGCTTTTTTTCATTTATCTTTTGTATTGTCTTTTGTTTGTTTGTGTTTTGTTTGTTTGTATCAATTTAGTTTAGTTATTCTCTGATCTTTGTTATTTCTTTTCTTCTGCTGGGTTTGGGATTGGTTTGTTCTTGTTTCTCTAGTTCCTTGAGGTGTGACCACAGATTGTCTATTTTTGCTCTTTCAGATTTTTTGATGTAGACATTTAAGGCTTTGAACTTTTCTCTTAGCAATGCCTTGCTGTATTCCAGAGACTTTGATAGGTTGTGTTGTAGTGGGATTTTTAAGGAATTAGAGAGACTGATGGGGTTTAGGAAGATATTTATTATTTAGGTGTACTGGCCTAGTTGGATTAATATTTAAAGGACTGAGTTTTGAACAGAGTTATTTTTTAAGTATTTTGTGGGGTGGCGGGAGATTTGTGCAGTGGGAAGTATATTATAGAAGTGAGAAACAAAGACAGTTATTTAATTAATTGAGATGTATTATTTTTTATTTTTTAAGGAAAAACATGTTTTATGACTTGAGTTTTTTTAGTGACTTTGTAGTTGTACAGTTAGAGAAACAGGGTTTTTATAATGTTTGGGAAAGGTGGAGAGATAAGTGTCACTATTACCATTCACTTCAAATAATTTATTTTATTTTATTTTATGTTTTTGAGATAAAGCCTTGCTCTGTCGACCAGGCTGGAGTGCAGTGGCACAGTCTCAGCTTGCTGCAGCCTCCACCTCCCAGGTTTAAGCGATTTTCCTGTCTCAGCCTCCCAAGTAGCTGGGATTATGAGCATGCACCACCACACCTAGCTAATTTTTGTATTTTTAGTAGAGACAGGGTTTCACCATATTGGCCAGACTGGTCTTGAACTCCTGGGCTCAAGAGATCCACCCACCTCGACCTCCCAAAGTGTTGGGATTACAGGCTGAGCCACTGCACCCAGTCTCAAAGAATTTTTTAATTTTTATCTTGATTTCATTGTTGACCCAATGATCATTCAGGAGCAGGTTATTTAATTTTCATGTATTTGCACAGTTTTGAGTGTCTCTTTAAAGGTTAATTTTCAATTTTATTCCACTGTGGTCAGAGAGAGTACTTGCTATAATTTCAATATTCTTAAACTTATTGAGACTCGTTTTGTGAGCTATCATATGGTCTATCTTCTAAAATGTTTCATGTGCTGATGAATAGAATGTATATTCAGCTGTTGTTGGGTAGAATATTCTGTAAATATCTGTTAAGTCCATTTGTTCTAGGGTGTAGTTTAAATCCATTGTTTCTTTGGTGACTTTCTTGATGTCCTGTCTTGTGCTGTCAGTAGAGCATTGAAGTCTTTCACTATTATTATGTTGCTGTCTATCTCATTTCTTAGGTGTAGTAGTAATTGTTTTATAAATTTGGGAGCTCTAGTGGTAGGTGCATATGTATTTTGGATTGTGATATTTTCCTGTTGGACTGACCCTTTTGTCATTATATAATGTCCCTCTTTGTCTTTTTTAACTGCTGTTGCTTTAAAGTTTGTTTTGTCTGATATAAGAGCAGCTAGTCATGCTCATTTCGGGTGTTCATTTGCATGGAATATTTTCTTCCTTCACAACAGCTCTGTGCAGTTGGTCCTGTTATTATTTTTGTTTATAGATAAGGAAACTGAGACTCAAAAAGGTTTAGTAAGTAGTGCTGGGTCCCAAGGCGAGGACATGGGGAAACCATGGCTGGAACACAGGTCTCTGGAAACTCCTAATCATAGTTTGCTCTGTGTCCCCTTCAATGGGAAAAGTCGCTTCATCTCCTAATCTTAAATGATCTTCCAAGCAAGAGGAGAGCAGGGAATATAAGTTTTATTTGTCCCATCCTTTTCAGAAGGTATCTAAGTCCTTTCTGTGTGTGTCTTCTAAAGACCAGGTACCAGGACCTAGGGGAGCTGAGATTTAGAGCCTTGGGGTGCAAACTGAATTGTAGGGTCCCAGCTAGGAGTACTTGCCTGGAACTTGTAAGAATCTCTTAACAGTGCCACATCCCTCAGCTTTATCCAAGCAACAGAAGGTGGAGGTGGTGGCAGCAGCAGTGGCAGCAGTGGCAGCAAATCTGTACCCAGTTCACCACAGTATTGTTTGCTATGAGTTTACCTTAAGTTTATGTGTGTTATAATGTGTTAGGTGAATTTCTTGAAGGCAGCATACACTTGGTTGGTGAATTATTATCCACTCTGCCATCTGTATCTTTTAAGTGGCACATTTAGGCCATTTATATTCAATGTTAGTATTGAGGTGTGAGGTACTACTGTATTCATTGTGGTAGTTGTTGCCTGAATACCTTGGTTTATTATTATTATTTATTGTGTTTTTGTTTTATAGGTTTTGTGAGATTTATCCTTTAAAGGGGTTCTATTTTGGTGTGCTTCAAGGAATAGTTTCGAGATTTAGAGCTCTTTTTAGCAGTTCTTGCAGTGCTGGCTTGGTAGTGGTGAATTCTCCCTATGTTTGTGTGTCTGAAAAAGACTGTATCTTTCCTTCATTGATGAAACTTAGTTTCACTGGATACAAAATTCTTGGCTGATCATTGTTTTGTTTAAGGAGACCAAAGATAGAGCCCCAATCCCTTCTAGCTTGTAGGGTTTCTGCTGAGAAACCTGCACTTAATATGATATTTTTGTGATAAATTTCCCAGGCGTTCTTTGAGCTTCTTGTATTTGGATGTCTAGATCTCTAGCAAGACTGGGGAAGTTTTCCTCAATTATTCCCTTAAATATGTTTTCCAAACTTTTAGATTTCTCTTCTTCCTCAGGAACACCATTTATTCCTAGGTTTTGTTGTTTAACATAACCCCAAACTTCTTGGAGACTTTGATCATTTTTTTAAAATTCTGTTTAGATTCTCTTTTAAACTCTTTGTTGGATTGGGTTACTTTGAAAACCTTGTCTTTGAGCTCTGAAGTTTTTTTTTTTTTTTTTTTTTTTTTTTTTTTCCCTGCTTGTTCAATTTCATTTCTAAGACGTTCCAGTGCACTTCATATTTCTCTAAGTGTGTACTTGATTTCCAGAAGTAGCATTTTATGTATGTTATCTATTTCATTGAAAATTTTTCCCTTAATATCTTGTATCATTCTTTTTTTATTTCATTAAGTTAGACTTCGTCTTTCTCTGGTGCCTCCTTGATTAGCTTAAAAATTGACCTTCTGAATTCTTTTTCTGGCAATTCAGGGATTTCTTCTTGGTTTGAATCCATTGCTGGTGAGCTAGTGTGATCTTCTGGGGGTGTTAAAGAACCTTTGTCATATTACCAGAATTATTTTTCTGGTTCCATCTCCTTTCAGTAGACTATATCAGAGGGAAGACCTAGGACTCAAGGTCTGCTGTTCAGATTCTTTTGCCCCACAGGATTCTCTCTTAATGTAGCATGACATAATGGTAAAGGGTTCAATTCAACGAGAAGACCTAACCAGCCTGAATATGTATGTACCCAATACAAGACCACCAAGATTCATAAAACAGGTTATTAGAGACCTACAAAGTGACTTAAATAACCACACAATAATAGTGGAAGTCATCAACACCCCACTGAAAGTATTAGGCAGACCATCAAGGCAGAAAATTAACAAAGATATTTCAGACCTGAATTCCACAGTTAACTAAATGGGCCTAGTAGATATCTACAGCAAGCTTTACCCAAAAATAACAGAATATACATTTCTGTCATCTGCACATGGCATATGCTCTAAAAGTGACCATGAAATTGGCCATAAAACAATCCTCAGCACATTCAAAAAACCTAAATCCTAAATCATACCAACCACATTCTTGGACCACAGCACAATAAAAATAGAAATCAATACTAAGAAAATCTCTCAAAACCATAGAATTATATGGAAATTAAACAACCTGCTTGTGAATAACTTTTGAGTAAACAAGGAAATTATGGCAGAAATCAAGAAATTCTTCAAAAGTAAAGAAAACAAAGATACAACATACTAGAATCTCTGAGACACAGCTAAAGCAGTGTTAAGAGGGAAGGTTATAGCACTAAACATCCACAACAAAAAGTTAGAAAGATATCAAATTAACAACTTAGCATCACACCTAAAGGAACTAAATGAATAAACAACAACAACAACAACAAAAAATAGAGCAAAACAAACCCAAAGCTATTACAAAACAAGAAATAACCAAAATCAGAGGAGTACAGAATGAAACTGAGATGTGGAAAACCATAAAAAAGATCAATGGATCCAGGAATTTTTTTTGATAGAATAAATAAGATTGAGAGACTCCTTGCTGGACTAATAAAGAAAAAAAGAAAAGATCCAAGGAAATACAATCAGAAATAATAAAGGAGACATTAAAACCAACCTTACGTAGATACAAAAGCCCTTTGGGGACTGTTTTTAACCCCTCTATGCACACAAAGTACAAAACCTAGAACAAATGGATATATTCCCAGAAACATACAACTTCCCAATATTGAACGAGGAAAACTTTGAAATCCTGAGTAAACCAAAAAATGAGTGCTGAAATGGAATCAGTAATTAAAAACCTGCCAAACAGAAAGAGCCCAGGACCAGATGTCCGATAGAATTCAGTTGTGAATCTGTTTTCTGTTTGCTTGGTAGATTTTTCTCCATCCCTTTACTTTGAGCCTACAAGTGTCATTGCATGTAAGATGAGTTTTTTGAACACAACATACAGTTGGGCCTTGCTTCTTTATTCAACTTGCCATTCTGTGCTTCTTAACAGGGGGATTTAGCCCATTTATATTCAAGGTTAATATTAATATATGTAGATTGGATTCTGTCATCATCTTGTTAGGTGGTTGTTATGCAGACTTGATTGTGTAGTTCTTTTACATTGTCAATGGTCTATACTTCAGTGTGTTTTTGTGGTGGCCAGTAACCATCTTCCTTTTCCACATATATCTCTCCCTTAAGGACTTCTTGTAAGGCAGGTGTGGTGGTAATACATTCTTTTAGCATTTGCTCTTTGGAAAAGGATCATATTTCTCTTCTATTTATAAAGCTTAGTTTGACTGGATACAAAATTCTTGGTTGAAATGTTTTTTCTTTATGAATACTAAATATAGACCCCCAATCTCTTTTGGCTTGTAGGGTTTCTTCTAAAAGGTCTGCTGTTAGCCTGCTTGGGTTCCCTTTGTAGGTGACCTGCCCCTTCTCTCTAATTGCCTTTAACATTTTTTCTTTCATTTTGACCTTAGAGAATTTGATGACTATATGTCTTGGCGAAGTTCATTTTAGATAGTATCTCACAGGGGTTACTGCATTTCCTCAAATTGAATCTTGACCTCTCTAGCAAGGTTGGGGGATTTTTCATAGACAATATCCTCAAATATGTTTTTCAAGTTGCTTGCTTTCTCTCCTTTTCTTTCAAGAATTGCAGTAAGTCATCAATTTGGTCTCTCTTCACAATTCCATATTCCTCAGAGGTTTTGTTCTTTCCTTTCTATTCTTTTTTCTTTGTTGTCTGACTGAGTTATTTCACACAATGAATCTTCCAGCTCAGAGATTTCTCCTCAGCTGCTCTATTCTGATGCTAATGCTTGTGATTGTATCATGAAATACTTGAAGTGAGTTTTCCAGCTCTGTCAATCTGATTCTTTCTTAAAATAACTTTTTCAAATTTCAGTTCCTGTTTTATTTTCTTGTATTCCTTAGTATCCTTGGATTGGGTTTTGATTTTCTCCTGAATCTCAGTGATCTTCATTAATCCATATTCTGAACTCTATTTCTGACATTTTAGCCATTTCAGGCTGGTTAAAAACCATTGCTGGGGAAATAGTGCAGTCATTTGAAGGTAAGAAGGCTTTTTAAGTTGCCAGAGTTCTTTCTCTGTTTCTTTCTCATCTAGGTGTGCTGATGTTCCTTTAAACTTTAAAGTTGCTGTCCTTTGGATTTTTTTTCTTTTTGCTTTTATCTTCTTTGATGCCCTTGGGGATTTGATTGTGGTATAAGTTTGGTCCGGTTGACTGACTTTGTTTCTGTAAGATTTAAGCAGGGAAGGCTCAACTCATCACTCCTGGGCTGTGTGTCCTTACTCTGGGCTTCATTTTCTGGCCCCTCAAGATTAGGAACCTGTTACACTTGAGGGACTGAGGTGTTCTTGACTCACTGGCCATAACACACTGATTTGAGGTGGGAGACAGGCAGTCAAAGCACTTACTCAGGGCAGTGGCAGCAGGATCTGTGTTCACGTGCATGTGCGAGCAGCCACAGCATCCCCGCAGGATGCATGCACATCAGCTGGGAGGGCTCACCAGGAGGAGGGGGGTGGTGGCGTCCCTGTACCCACTAATACATGTGGCAGCAGCCTAACAACTTGCAATCACTAAATGAAGAGCCTCGATTAATATAAGTCTATAAACATATATCATTGTTATAAAATAATATGTTTAATATTTGAAAATTTGAAAATTACTGAAAAGTAAAAAGAAATTAAATTAATTTGTATGCTCAGCGTCCAGAAATAAGCACTTATTTTCCTCTACAATTTTTTCTGTGCATTTTAAAGTCATAGTGAAATCATAAACTTCAAAATTTTACACTACTCTTTTGATATTGAACATTACATCATAAAATGTTTCCTGTCATGAAATTCTGCTTTTAATTTTGTGTATAATGGTCCATCATATGACTACATCATAATTCATTTATCCACATTTACCTTACTGATTTTCTTGGTTGTTTCCAGTTTATTTATTAGTATAAATTTTGCAATAGTGATCACCCTTGATATCCTTTCTGTGCATCTCTTATTATTTCCTAGGAATACTTTTTTATGAAAATGCTATTCTAAAAAGCATAAAATACCTTACAGTTCTTGATATAGTATCTAATAATATTCTTGAAAAAGAAAAATAGGCAGAATGTGTATTTAGATTCAAATTTGAGACCTACTAACTACTGAATGTGTGATTTGAGATAATTAACAGCTGCTCTAAGCTAAGCACATAAAGCAATGTACTAGAAACTCAACAAATATTTGCTCTCTTTTGTCTCTGCCCAATTGTTACTTCGACTAGAGATTTACCTCAAAGCATTTTTGACAGCCCTAAATACAACCTATCCCATTCCTTGCTAGCTGCTAGGATGTGATATTCAATGTGGTCACTTCAGGCTGAATCTCATGAGGGGGCCTGCGTCTTGTTGGAACTACTGAGGGTTCAGAGTACTTTCTCAGCAAGGTGGAGTCAGCACTGTGGTTTTGTCATTTCACCCTGTGGCAACTGGATCTTGAGAAATAATTCACCACAGTCCAAAAAACATACTTAGAATGTGTCAATGTATTCATTTATATGAGAAACATAATTATTCTAAGGAAACCAAAAGGAACGTTTTTGTCAACTAGTCATTATAGTCTCTTTGCAACAGAAATTCTATCTGAGAGACTAAATTTACATCAGCAGCTCACTTTCTGGGACAAGAGTGGATTTGCCACTTTGGTTTATGGTTATGTGTTTTTCTCTCCCCTGCTAGCCTGCAGACACTTTGAAACATAGGACATCTATTTCTATATCTGCATTGACTAGCACAGTGCCTAACATATAGATAGTCAGTGCTAACATTTTTTTAAAGTATGTGGCTGTCTTAATTTGTTCGTGCTGCTATAACAAAATACCCAAGACTGGGTCATTTAAAAGGAACAGAAATGTATTGTGTCACGGTTCTGGAGGCAAGGAAGTTCAAGATAAATGTGCTGGCAGGTTAGGTGTCTGGTGAGGGCTTCTCTCTGTTTTCATGATGGCCCCCCTTAGTGTGCTCCCATATGGCAGAAGGGATGAACAGCTCCCTTACACCTTTCTTAAAAAGCACTAATCCCATTCAGGATGGCTCTGTCCTCATGATTTAATCACCTCCTAAAGTCCTCACCTGTTAATACTATCACATTGGTAATTAAGCTTCAACATAAGAATTTTGAAGGGACACATACATTCAAAGCACGACAGTTGCCTGAAAGGCAGAAAGACAGGACAAAAGAAATAAGGAAAATTCAAGGGGTAGAATCACAGATTTCAACTACTCAGAAGTGGAGTACAAGACTTAATTCAAACCACAGGCCATTTAGGATCCCTAGCTACTCATTTTTCTCCACCATTCACTAAGTTTATTTTTTAATTTCACCCTGGGGAAAACAGTTATTCATGCTTAGGGTAAATCAATGTGCATACATATTTGCTTCTGCTGCTTTCAGAAGTATGTACTGAAAAAAAAGAACAAGAAACAACATACACCCATCTGAATGAAAAGTTGTCGGATTTGAAATTTCCTTGATGAGTACTGGGAAGATTAGATTTAAAAAGAATCCACCCCCTCTCCTTGAAGCAATCTTGTGAGATTGTACAATAGATGGAAATATGCATTCATGATTCATAGTCTTTGAAATGTAGATACAAATTATCAGGGCAGGCTGAGAGTCCTGAGTTAAGTGGAATGAAATTCTAAAAAACAAAGTTTCAAAGAAACAAATGGGAATTGCATTCTTTGAGGGTTTTTTTTTTTTTTTTTCTACATAACAGTACTGATCTTTGTATGACTAAAGTAGGAAAAACAGTGCATATTCATAGATAATTCAAGACCCTTCCACAGAATGCAGCCCTGTGTGGAGTGTGTGAGACTGAAACTGATACAGACATACCCAAGTCATGATTCCTTCTAAGTTACAACTGCTGCTTCTCTATTTCTTTAAATCCATCTCTATCTATTCAACCAACCAGTGGCTAAAAATAATTTTGAAAATTAAGTGGACATGAAGGTTAAATCAAATGAATTAACTCAATAGTAAATTTACAGGAGAATGCATATTGCATAACTGCAGACAATGAAAATTGGGAGAAAAGGACTCTATTGAGCAGCCTCTATGTACAGGTATAGTGATGAAGGCCTAACACAGTCGGCCTCACTTAGCCTTTACGTCACCCCATTTAAAATAGAGATTATAATATTCATTTTACAAATAAAAAGTTGTGTCTCAGAATAATTGGTAGCTGATAGATATGGCATTCTATCCTAACTTCTGCCTGATTCCCCAGCCTAGAATCAGATAGATAGAGATTTAGATAGGAACTTGTAAGAACTCTATAAACTTCTAGCAACATCTACATCTAACTGTGTGTCCTTGGTGAATTTACTATTTTTTGGAGTTCTTGTTTCTTTATGAATGAAACAAAAGAAACAGGCTGATTCTAAGATTTCTGCTACTCTGACTATATGATGAGTGTGTGTATGTGTCTGTATCCATATGTGTGTTTGTGTCTATATCTATGCAGTATGTGTATTTACAATACATATTTCTACATAAATGAAACAAGTATAAAACAGAAAAGTGTCTATAATAAAAATACATACTTAAATATGTATATATTTGTATCATATATTCATATATGATACATATGTAAAATTTGTCACATACACATCCTTTAGGATTTACAATTTACTATGTGGCCAAACTAAGAACAAAGGCCCTAATTCTAGAGCTGCTATCTAGGTCACAAAGCTATTTCCTGTGACTCTCCAGTTCATGTCCCTTCCTTCCTTTGGATGACTAGTAGATAGCTGAACTGAGTCTGGTTTGTCTATGGGGGTGAATTTAATTGTTGGCCATTTGAGGCAAGCGTTGTGTTCCCTGTATCGTTTTTCAGCTCTTGGAAACTGAATAATGCAAGCACATTGAGAGACATTAACCAGCTTCATTAGTCCTCTCGCCAGGTCTCCCCTCATAAGGGTGTTTTTCTGTCACTCGCTGAACTATGTCCAGCTGCCTTTAGCAACTTTGTCATGCGTCTGCTGGGGTCAACTTGACTTTGACCTTCTCATGACATTGATCCTGGAAGTCCAGTGATATTTGGAATTATAGGAAGAGAAGAATTCCATGATGCCAAGGAATACATGAAGAAAATTTTCAGGAGTCCCAGCCTGTGGCTTGTGAGAAGAAGCTTTGAAACCATTTGTTTAGGTATCTGGAATCTAAACTAACATGAGCCTCATGTTAGTTTACCTATTTGAAAACAGAACAAAACAAAGAAAAGAACTCTAGGAAGGAAGTTAGCAGACCTGAATTCCCATGCTTCTTTTGGCTGGTGCAATGTAATCTTGAGCAAGGCAGGAATAGTGATCATGAGGGAGGACTTAGGAGCCTAACAAATTGTAGTTTTAATTCTGGTTTGACCATTTCCTAGTTTTGTGATCTTAGGTGAGTTACTCAATATCTCTGAGCCTATCTTCAGAGAAAGTTTAATACATACCCTACAACATTACTGTGATAATTCTATGTGGTAATAGAATATTATAATGATATTGTGAACATTCAAAGGAAGCATTTTTAATAAAATATTAAAATTAACTCTTGAACCATAATAAGTATTTAAAATCTATATGTTCAGTTCCATTTCACCTCAACCACTGGATCAGTCTTATAGAACACTTTGTATAAAAAGTCCATGGTAATTTTACATAAAACTATATACCATCATATAAAATTTATTCCACATGTATGTGTGTATCTCTGTGTGTATTACATTTCTGAAATATATAACCAGATACAGTTTTGTAACCAGTAATTTATTGTGATACTATCATCAAAAAGTAAGATGTAGAAAAAAGTTTTGATTTTAAAAAGATAATATAAAAAAGTTATAATTCATAGTGTGCTTCAAAATCATTTGTTAAGATATTACTTTCTTCCTCTTAATAAACATTTTTGACCAGTTTACCATTGGCATGAAGACTTTCATTGTCATCAAAGATATTTGAACATCATGCAACTCTTCTTCTTCAGACAACCCCAAGGCTGCAGTGGTTTTTTAGTCAACACCTGCATGGCTTCTAATGAGAGGCAAGCCACACCCTAGCATCCTGACTAAGCCAAGGTTTTATTTGTTTGTTTCTTACTACAATATTGTTTCGGGGTAAAAAAAATAACTTTATATGCACCGCTGATTCCAATTAGCCATTTACTTTATGTGGTTACCATATGTTAATCAATAGAGGATGCCCTTGATGTAGCCTCAAGGACAAAAGTACAGTTAACAGCAGTGGTAGCATCTAAACGAAGAGGTGCCAATCTTCTCTCTAACCAAGGAAGAAATTAACATATATTATTAGTAAGTTTCTAGCTGATGAGAGGACTGAACTATTATATATTTTTCTGTTTTTTAGTTAGCAAATAATAATTGTGTATATTTATGTGGTACAATGTGATGTTTTGATATATAAATATGTTATAGAATAATTAAATCATGCTAATTAACAGATCCGTCACCTCACATGCTTACCATTTGATATGGTTTGGCTGCATCCGCACCCAAATGTTATCTTGAATTCTCACATGTTGTGTGAAGGACCTGGTGGGAGGTAACTGAATCATGGTGGCAGGTCTTTCCTGTGCTGTTCTCATGATAGTAAATAAGTCTTACAAGATCTGCTGGTATTAAAAAAGGGGAGTTTCCCCGCACAAGCTCTCTTCTGTTTTCTACCGCCACGTGAGACGTGCCTTTCACCTTCCGCCATGATTGTGAGGCCTCCCTGGCCACAAGGAACTGTAATTTCAATAAACATCTTTCTTTTGTAAATTGCCCAGTCTTGGGTATGTCTTTATCAGCAGTAAGAAAACAGACTAACATGTCATTATTTTGTGGTGCAAATATTTAAAATCTATCATCATATTAACTTTAAATATACATTACATATTATTAACTATAAGCATCATGCTGTGCAATTGATATTTAAAATGTATTCCTTTTGCCTAATTGAAACTTTGAAACCTTGACTAATATCTTCTCTTCCCATCCCCTTGCCCCACACCCTGCCTCCAGCTCCTGGCAGCCACGAATCTACCCTCTTCTACTTTTATGAGTTCAACGTTTTTAGATTCCACATATAAATGAGATCATGTGGGCCATTATATCTGATCTGAAAGAAATAAAACATCTAACTGAGCCTGCACATATGGATGACCTGTTAACAGTTTAGAGACAAGAACTGAAAGTAGGGAAAACAGCCTGGAGTTTAGTATCTAAAATCCCAGGTTGGACAATATTCTAACTATGAGACCTTAGGAAAAATTACTGTGAGGCTCTGCTGCCTCATCTGTAAAATGAGAGTAAAAACAGTGCCTCCCTAAGGTGGTAATTTTGAAAAACAAAGGAGACAATTGATGAGAAATCATCATGTGAACAAAAAAAAATCACTATATATAAATATAAATTTTTGATGTACTTGAGCTTTCAGGAGACAGTTACAGGATGTGAGATCTACACCACAAGCAGAAAATAATGATGAACAAATCATAAGTATTGAGGTTCTGGGCAGTTTATTATTGTTGCAAAAAGTAGTATCCAGTCACTCAGGAGTTCTGGATGGCTACTGTGGCTATTTGGACAGTGATGCCACCCTTGTGCCCTTCCTGGCAGAGCTGGGTGGAGCTTAGAGCCATTACTAGCAAGATTCAGGGCCTAGGCAATCCCTGGAGATTTTGAAGCAGCTCATCATTTATAGCAAAGGAAATTTTAAAGAGAAAAATAAATATGGCCAAGGGTCAGGAGGTGGGGGTGGAGGGGTGTCCTAAGTGTCCATAAAGATGTCCTACCATCATTTCCTTTTACACCCATGCTTTACATGATCACCAGTCTTTTATACCTGGTTTCTTTTCTTCTTCACACTGTACCTACTATTTGGTCTATTTCATGCATTGCCATAATTACAATTGCTATCTGCATAGAGATGCTTCCAAAATCCACATCTCTGCCCTGACCTTGCCTTTCAGCCTGATATGATTTGGCTCTGTGTCCCCACCCAAATCTCATGTCGAACTGTAATCCCCACACATTGAAGCAGAGGCTGGGTGGGAGGTGACTGAATCATGGGAGGGGACTTCCCTCTTGCTGTTGTCATGATAGTGAATGAGTTCTCACGGTATCTGATGGTTTAAATGTCTGCGGCACTTCCCTTCTCTCTCTCTCTCTCTCTCTCTCTCTCTCTTGCTCTCTGCCCCACCCCCACCCCCCGCTCTGCCATAGTAAGACATGTTTGCTTCCCCTTCACTTTCTGCCATGATTGTAAGTTTCCTGAGGTCTAGCAGTCATGCTTTCTGTTAAGCCTGTGGATCTTGAGTCAATTAAACCTATTTTCTTTATAAATTACCCAGTCTCAGGTAGTTCTTTACAGCAGTGTGAGATCAGACTAATACAAAGCCCAGACTATCTTTTTGCGCATCTCCATATGGATGTCCCTAGACACCGCAAGCCAGATCTGTTCAAGAACTCACTAGGTATCTTCCTTTTAATCCAACCCCTTCTCTGTGATCCAGTCTTAGTTGATCTCTTGCTCTGCTACTCAGTCACCTCAGCTGTAAACATAAGTCATCTTTGATTCCATGCTAGTGCCACTCACACACTCGCTGAGTTTTCACCTCAGAAATGTCTCTTGATGCTGCATTTTCTTTCTTTTTAGTCCCTATATTGTAAACTCTCTTCATTCAACAGGTTCTTATAAGAGTTGCCTAGATAGTCCCTCTTCCACTTGTCCTTTAGACTCCAATCAATCATCCCTGTATCTCCCCATGTGCTATCTAAATAAACCATGATGACATCACTCTGCCCTAAAATATCTGAGGTCTCATTTTATATTTTAATAGGATACTCATCCTTTGTAACATGGCATTGATGCCATGTCACCATTTGTTGCCAACCAAACTTTTGAGCCTCATCTATCACTTTATCCCATATTCTCTATAATCCAGTTTATGAGCTACTAATGCTTTCTCTCTAAACATCATACATGTTTATGGAGAAACAAAATTTCATACCGCCATGCCTTTGTTCTTACTATTTCCTCAGCCTAGAATGTTCTTTCCATCCTTCTTTGAAACCTCAATCATCCTGAAAGACCCAATGTAAACTAAACTTCATCAGCAAGTCCTTCAATCCCCCCCCACACCACAAATAATTACCAACATAGAACTTTGTTTGAAATATTTCAGACTATTGCTTCTCAAACTTCTATGTGCCTATCAACTAAATAGGTATGTTGTTGAAATACAGATTCTCACCCAGAAGGCTGGGATGGGACTTGAGAGTCTGATTTTTCACCAGCTCCCAGATGATACTGATGCCACTGATCCACAGAGCATACTTTAACCAGCAAGGAATTAGACCACTTAATTTGTCCTGATTAGCAATGTAGCTAAGTACAAGTATGTTGCTCTTGCACACAATATTTTAGGCTTTTTTTTCAGGTCAGAAATATGTCTTATTCAATTTTCAAGACCTTTTTCCTATGTTTTTTAAAAAAACAGATTGAACTGAATTGATTGGCATCACCTGAATGCTGACTAGGACATTGAAGATCCCATTTTGTCACTCATCTTTGTGAGAAAGACACTAATATGATAATGATATAACAGCCTTCATTTTTGTATGCTTAGCATATACTACGCACTCAGCAACATCATTAGTATTATCTCATTTATGATTTTTAACAACTGGAGGGTATAGGTACTTTTATCATCCCTACTTAACACGGATTAAAAAACTTCCCTAAGAGCCCAAGCTAGTAAGTTGTGGAGCTGAGCTAGATTTCAAATCCAGATCTGTCTGACTCCAAGTCAGTGTTCTGTCCTATAAGGTTCTACAGTCGCTCTCAATTAGATGGCGAGACGTTAGAAGTTACAGATGAAAATGGCTAGTCCCCAAAGTTCTATTAACTTAATAAGTGCACATAATTAGTAGGGACTTAGTTAGGAATAAAATAATGTTCACAGTCTAACAATTTCAAAGTGTGTCATCTGAAACTTACCTAGGCACTGACCTTTCCTTGCTGATGGCATTACTCCCAAGACCAGTAATTCAGGAACCCAGATAATCAATCACCCACAGCACAGCTTCCTTGTTGCCATCACCATGGCTTTTCAGAGCATCTGTCACCATGCTTTATCACACAAATAGAGTACAGTCTTCAACTCCATGAAAGATTATTTCTCTGCTCTTTGCTAAAAGCAGGGCTCTGTCTACTATAAAAACTCAAATAGGATTTGGATATGGTCTTGCAAAATTAAAAATAATGAGCTCAGATGAAAAGAGACAACATACAGACACATTTGATACTTCTTTGGAAACCTAGAAAGATCTAAAAAGGCTAGTCCTAATAGTTTCTGTAGTATACAGAGTCACTTAAAAGGTCACAAAAAGGTACATTTCAATCATTAGGAGATTATTCTGAGACATCTTGTTTATAGGTAAACAAACAATGCGGCCAACCTTAGTTTTTCTCCAATTGACATAAAGTCAAATCATCACCCAAAGTCTTGGCTAAATGAATGTTAAGCTTATAAAATCAGGAAAACATGATTTCCTTTCTGTTTTTTTTTTCTTTCTACTTATTTTGGATGAAGCCATTTTGTATCACAGCCATTCACTCCACAATATAGGGGTAAAATACAAAGTTAGAACACCTCTCTTTTGTTACTGATCAGATTTTTCCAAATGCCAAAGTTCAATAAGCCATGAGCAATAGTCCACTGTCAATCACTAACTCATATTTTTGGAAAGCAGTGACTCTAACATAGGCTTAGATTTCTTAAAATTATTATCATAACGTTTGAAAACTACTTTCTCTTTATGAAGTTCAATAAATGCCTACACATTCTATTTACTAAAAGAAAGAATTCTTTTTTATTTTAAAGCTGAAGTTACATTTTGACAACTCTGGCTTTAGGTCTGACTGAGAATTCATATCTCATGATCCTACATTTCAAATGACTCCTGTTGCTAGAAGCATTGTTCTACATGGCCCAACACTGAGAAAAGATACAGGTAATGTCTCAGTGTTTTTCACTTTAGAATGGGGACTACAGACTAGATGCTACAAATACGCATCCAAAAGCACATCTGTAGCATCCTGTCAAAAGCAAGAAATTTTTATAAAGTCAACCAATACTTGCATTCCTTACAGAGATATCAAAAGACTAAATGTATTCAATGACAACAAAGCACACAAGTTACTATTTTTTAATTTACTGGGATAATTCCAAGATGTGAATGAACCTATTAATAACAATTATATCTGGCATTCAATAAATATCTTCTGATGAATAAGTAAATAAATAAATTTAGTATGTTGTTATAAACTATCTTATTTTCTAATTGTTCATATGTATATGTCACTTCTAACCAACTATACAGTAAGCTCCTTGAGGGCATAAATTTTATTTTTCATTCATTTATTCAACAAATACTTATTGAACACACAATATTCCAAGCACGATTTCTCAGCACTGGAGACAAAGCAGATATAAACAGTCAAAAATAACTGCCTTTGACAGTTGTACAGCCCTGTAGATACATTAAAATGTATTGATTCATACACTGGCAATGGAGAATGTTATGATACTTAAATTATATTTCCATAAAGCTGTTAAAACAAAACACTACTATCATGGAGTCCGCTTTCTTGGAAATCTGTTTTAAAAGAATTTTTTTGTAGCTAGCACAGTGTGGGTATAAAATCAGGACTCAACAAACATTAGCCAATTGATTTCTTAGTTCATTCGAGATATTGGTAAATCACCATATGATTGATGTGCACCTTAGGGGCTTCTGCTGATGAGCAGCATAGGCTGAGACTCTGATGGAATTCAGGCTTTTGCTCATATCTTGGCTTTGCTATGTATTGACCTTAAAATGGGGATCATCATTCAATCTCTCAGATTCTCATTATCCCATTCTAAATGGGCCATTGATAATAACTCTCACAGAGAATTAAATAAGAGAATGTGAAGGAAAAATAACAGCAATATTGATGAAACAAGATTGACCATATTTTGCTAATTGTTGGTGATTAGTGATGGATGCGTGAAAGTTCATTGTCAGACTCTCTCTACTTTTGTGTATATTTGAATGATCTAATAAAAAGTTAAACTGTAAAAATTATATATATGATACTGTAGGTTAAACTCTGTTACACAGAAGGCATTGAACAGAAGGTAAGAATTATTATTGACCTAAGTGAATATGTAATTTTGAAAGAAGCCTTTCATTTTCCTCCTGAAAGTCAAGCCCTAGAAATTGCTTACTGCTTAAGTCTCTGCACTTTGCAGGTATTACAAATATTTTTATCACATATGATTTTCTTGTAAGATAGATGCAGAAGTGGAATCCAGTGGGTCTTTGTTCTCACAATACCATTCCAATAACTCCATTTCACCTCTCCTAGAGTGAACTCATATAAAATGGAGAGCAGTCCTTCACATTATGTCACTAAATTTGTCTCACAGTCTGTCACAGTGCTGCCACCTTTTAATTTCTTATGTGTAACAGAAAGATCCATGATAACTTCTGGTTTTTGTTTTTGTGTTTTCAAATACGTCTTCACCTTTGCCATTTGGGCTACATGTACAAAAAATACCACCGTTCCTTGATAAAATATTCAAAGAACTCCCCAGCCCCTGGAATCTGAGCCTTGCTGACCTCATTAGTTCATTGTCCATCCATTAGGTTTCAAGGAAGAAGTAAAACGCCCACATACATTTTGTTGTTTATTTCATATTTTGCAAATATTTCAGAAGAATGAAATGTAGCAATTGCCTTGGCCCTTATATGGGGGTTGGAAAATGAAAACCAGTGAAGGCTGAAACGGGCCAGGGAAGGAAGGGAACCAAAAGCAGGATGGGCTGCAGGCTGACCAGCTGTTACAGGGAAGATTAGAAGGTAAGGAAAGTAGTTCCATAGCCTGGGAACCTAGAAGGACTAGCTGGATGGATGGAGTGGAGGGTGCCAGAAACCAAAATGGATTAAACTGAAAGGGCAAGCAACATTGTCATAACCAACTGGAGGAAGGAACCAAGCAGTGAAGGTGAGCAGAGATTGCGTGGATATATGTGAGGATACAGTATGTCATCCAACAAGGCCTTGGAGCCTCTCTCAGCAAAACTGTATTAAGCACCTACTCTGTGGCTGACACTGGGACAGTGATATGCTACTGTAAAAGAATCAAATAGCTCCTGCCCTTTGGGAATTATATTCAAGCAGTTCAATTACACTATTACCCAAGCAAAGACAAAGTGTCTTAAGGACTATGAGAGCAGAGTACAAGGTAACTAACCCATACTCAGGCAATCCCCAAAAAATTACACCTAAACTCAATTCAGAAGTCAGAGTCATCATGAGAGGAGACAGTGGTGGGAATACGGTAGTCAGATGCCTTCAGTTGTAAGGAATAGAAAACCCAAACTGGCTTGAACAAGTACATTTGTTGGATGACATAAAGTCAATCCGAAGGCAGGGTGCGCCTCAGAGTTGAATGAGCTGCAGGTTGAGTGATGCCACTGAAGACACGGGTCTTCGCCTTCTCTGCTTCACTATCTATGGCATTGGTTTCTTCTTATCTCTGGCTTCCTTCATGGCTGCAGGATGGTGGCCAGAGCATTTACTACTATGTGCTTCTTTGTTCAAATTAAAGAGAGAGAAATAATAGCTTCCCATCATTCTCTCTTAACAGCAAGAAAGACCTTTCCCAGAAGCTTCAGACAAACCTCCCCCGTATTGCATTTCTCAGAATTGTGTCATACAAACCAACCACAGGCAGTATAGATTGAATTACCCTTAGGTCAGTTCTCCCATCACACTGCTGCTTCTCATTGAGGAACAAATAGAATCTATATTGGAGAATCCAACACAAAGTCTGCCACAAAGTAGGGGGTGAAATAAAACATGCCAGGAAAAGGAATCAATATCTTCGAGCCCCTGGAGGTAAAGGAGGGCATGAGAAAGACAAACAGAAGCAAACGGTGTATAAGGAAGAGGAAGCAGTTAGCATATTATCATTCCACAGTGCAGGAAACAGGAAGAGCAAGAGCATCATGTGTGAGTGGACAACGGCCCCTATGAAATGTCCAGTTGTTTTTTGTTCCCAATAGTTCTACTGCAGATGTGTACGCAAAGTTTCTGGGACTGAATTTGAGCCAATACAGTTAGAAGGGTGAAGGTCAGAAGCTGGCAAATATGTTCCCATGAAAGGCTCTGTGGAACTGGGGGCATAATTAGAGGTGGCCCTGGGCCTGGTGGCAATAACAGAGCCCTAGAAGATGGATCTCCCATCTTTCTCTGGCGCCCAGCCCCAACCTGGTGCCCCGAGACACTGCAGTGTTAGAGGCACTGCCACCCAGCATCCAAACACTTGGTGTTCTCAGGACAGGCACTGGCAGAGTAGCAGGGGTGAGGTGTTTTCAGATGGCTCTGGGACAGTGTAGATCAGCAAGTGGGAGTTGCAGGAAAAGAGGAAAAGAATCTGATGAGGGCTGCCTGGTGTCCACAGTGACTCATTTGTTTGTGGACTCAGGTGGGAATAAGTATAAATGCTCCTATGGGAGCTCAGTTCTTCAACAGAGGCCTGGGGGCATTATAATTTCAGCATAAATGTGAAGCCAGGTGGCAGTAGATTAGATTAGTTTAGAACAGAGGAAAGTTCATGGTGTAGAGAGCAGCAGCAAGCAATCAGACTGCCCAAAGTATGTAACTTAAAAAATGTAGCAACGCAAATGTGTAGTGATAGAATGTATTTTTGTTCCCAATTATTCACTACCCTATTCTCTCCAGGAAGATTATCCACCCCTGCTAGGATCACCAGATTTAGCAAACAAAAAGTCAGGATGCTTACATTTCCGATATACAACAAATAACATTTGTGCTCCATGCAATATTTGAGGCATACTTATACTAAAAACTCATTTGTTGGTTACTGAAATTCAAATTCAGCTGGAGGTCCAGCATTTTATCTGGCAATCCTAACCCATGCCCCCAGCCCTGAGACTTACTGTTCCTGACATGGGAGCAGTATATGTTGCTGCCTCATTGACTTTGGACTTAAATATATGACACCCTTTGGACAAAGGAATGGAAGTGGATGTAACATACATATACCAATTCTGAGCAGAAGGTTTAAGAGGCACTAGCAGCTCTCTCCCTGTTGCTATCTGCCACAAAATAGAATGTCTCCAATAAGGACTGCTCCTTCAGTCTCAATCCTCAATACACAAAGGCACATGGACCTGCAACCAGTGGCACTTACGATGAGAGAAAAGAACGCTGAGGACTGAAAGGTTTTGGAGTCATGTGTTATCACAGCAAAATTACTGATACAGATGCCAAGAATGACTTCTAAGAAAATATATATGCTGTGAGTACATGAATGTAAAAGTAGGTTTTCCTTAACTCACAAAGTCTGTAGGTTTTTCTACTTATAATATTTTACCTATAGGACAATTATTTTTTTCTTTCAATTTTAGGGTAAACATTTCATTCAATTCTTTTCTTGGAGAGGAGGCGTCAGTGGGAGCATATTCCTTTAAAGTTTTGTATAGGTAATCATCGCAGGAATAATTTATGTGTTGCATAATATACAGTTTAATCAAAAATATGTATTCTGTAGATACTTTCTTTATGACAGGCCTTATGTTACGTGTGAATCATTAGCCTAAGTGGCTAGTTATTTATTTTTAGCTCAGACCACAAGAAAAAATCTACATCTTTCTATTTTGAAAACACATGTTTAATTAAGACCATCACCTAAAATATGATTTTTAAAAGTAAAGGTGAGGTTATATTCAAACTGATCTTTAAACATTCTATATAAGTATGCACTCAGCTTTGAACATTTGCCATCTCCTCAGCAGCCACCTAGATCTCTCAGCACACAGGTGATGAAATTTCGTGCAATGGATAGAGATGCACGCACACACACATACACTCAGATTTCTGCTTCCAAACCTTTTTTCTCTACTTCTAGTACTCTACATTCTTCTTGGTTACATCTATGGCATTTCGTTGTTGACATACAATTGCCACAATTTCCCTCAATGCATTCATTCATTCTTCACCCATCTCTGCTTCCAGGAGGTGGCATGGCTGGACCAGGTACTCAGATTAATACTAAATAATGTTCCGCTGATCCTTGCAGACTTAATTTTATCATCGTTTGCCATAGCTCTGAGTGGCCTAGCCAAGAACTGGGTGTGACGTGTAAATGTGCAGTCTCAACGATTTACAACATCAAATAATAAACCTCAACCTTTTCACTGGGAAATCAGTGTCTCCTACCCTTGTCTGCACGGTAGCTATGTGAATGTGCAATTGCAAAGACATTTGGGAGGAAAAAAAATCATGGAAACATTTGCATCCCTTCAGTCAGAGCCATTTCTACAGTTCTTACTGGAACATTCCTCAGGCTGAGCTCGCTGAATTTTGACAACAAGAAAATGTCAGTCAGAGACTGGTATTTAACTCATTTGCACTGTACAGTTTGCAGTGCACAAGGTGCCAATTAAAAAGCCAGAGGAGAGGCAGAAGAGCATGTCTCTCAGCTTGGTTGGAGTGAGATATGATATTAATTATTAAAGGGACTCAAAATTAACAACAGCTAAGACAGAAAAATCCCTACTTTCAAGTACAACAGGAGCTGAAACGCTGCGCTGAGAATTGAGTTAAGCTGAAATGGTTTCTAGCTGCAACAAAAGGGAGTTAGAAAGCTGTCAAGAAATGTTCCCCAGCAGGATTATTAAATGCCTAAATGATTACTGATGGAGGTTGTGAAATCTTGATTTCTGGAGGTTTAAGAAACAAAAAGAATAGCCAAATACTTCATAAGGCATTTATTGTGTGTGACAGTCCTGCATTAGACACTGTGACTCAGTCATGAACTAGAAGGCAAAGGTCTGGCCAACAGAAAGCTCACATTCCAGGAGTAGCAACTTCAGTCTTTCCTCAATCACAGAGGCGTTCTTGTCCTCAGTCTGCCCACTATGCACCTATTAACTCATCAGATCTGCATCTCTAGATACATCTCCTCTATGCCAGGTACTACACCAGCCAACACTTTATATATTTCATCCTCATGACAACCCTACATGGTAACAATTATTTTATTCATTTTACCAATTAAAAACTGAAACTAAATAAGATATGCAATTTAATTAAGATTACAAAGCCATGTGGGGTAGATTTGAGATTAAGTTTTTATTTTTTATTTTTTATTTTATTATTATTTTTTTTTTGAGATAGAGTCTTGCTCTGTTGCCCAGGCTAGAGTGCAGTGGTGAGATCTCATCTCACTGCAAGCTCCGCCTCCTGGGTTCACGCCATTCTCCTGCCTCAGCCTCCCGAGTAGCTGCGACTACAGGTGCCAGCCACCATGCCCAGCTAATTTTCTTTCTTTTTTTTTTTTTTTTTTTTTTTTGTATTTTTAGTAGAGATGGGTTTTCACTGTGTTAACCAGAATGGTCTCAATCTCCTGACCTCTTGATCCACCCACCTCGGCCTCCCAAAGTGTTGGGATTACAGGCGTGAGCCACCATGCCCGGCTGAGATTAGGTTTTTTAACTGCAAGACTAATATACTGTTTTTCTATCTCATCCTGCTACCTCTATTCTGTCTCCCCACCACTGGGGCTACCCAAGGCTTGGACATGCTATGTGTTATTCCCTCCTGCATCTATCGTCTCACAGGGAAGAAGTATTTTTAGCAATGCTTCATGGTATCGTGAATGTCTAACTGGAGCCCAGATAGTGCCCAGATCTTTGTGCTTCACCATTTAGTGACTCTAGTGGGAGGAAGTTCAATGGAGGTAAGCTGGTAAGAGATCTGAAGGTGGCAGAACCTGTCACATCTCTCAAATTACATAGCATAGGGTGGGGTGGGGTGGTGGTAATTTCTGTGACTGTGGCCTAGCTCTGCATTATTGGAAGTGGTGAGAGAGGGATTAATTTAGGCCCTTTCCAATAGACAAATAAAAATATCCAAAAGTACATTTGTAAATTGGTTACTTGGAACTCAGAATGAGTATTTACAAATAAGTTAAGTTAGTGGGATGATATCAGTAAAAATGGCAGAGTGAAAAGCTGGGTGCCATAGTGCATACCTGTAGTCCCAGCAACTCAGGAGCACAAGCAGTTCAAAGCCAGCCTGGGCAACATAAGGAGACTCTGTCTGCAAAAAAAGAAGGAAGAAAGGAAGGAAGGAAGGAAGGAAGGAAGGAAGGAAGGAAGGAAGGAAGGAAGGAAGGAAGGAAGGAAGGAAGGAAGGAAGGAAGGAAGGAGGGGAGGGAGGGAGGGAGGGGGAGGGAGGGAGGGAGGGAGGGAGGGAGGGAGGGAAAGGCAGAGTGAGGTTCTCTGAAACTTTTCTCCTCCATAAAAGCAATGGAAAAACATGGCAAAAATTCTAAGAATCTACACTGGAAATTAACAAAAGGCTTCCTGCAAGCCAGAGAGATTTTATTGAAAAAATAGAGCAGAACACTAATAAGAACAGCATGCTTTGTGGCATTTTAACTCAACATATTTCCACCTTTTCCTCCCCAGCTCCATGGGAGCCTTAAAAGCCAACATCCTACAATGATGATGAAAACCAGCAGCCTGGCAGTCAGTGGAGAGGGCAGAATGAGGTTGGAGCACCTTCAAAGCCTCATTCCTGAGAATTTTCATTATGTGACCTGCTGGCAGATTCTGGAATACCAGTTATCTAGCTGGACTCAGAGATCTGCTGTATAACGTTGTGTTTATGGTTAACGATGTTATATCGTACACTTAAAAACTTAAGAGAATAGGTCTCATGTTATATATTTTTTTATTACTACTATAAGTTCTAGGGTACATGTGCACAACATGCAGGTTTGTTACATATGAATACATGTGCCATGTTGCTGTACTGCACCCATTAACTTGTCATTTACATTAGGTATATCTCTTAATGCTAGCCCTCCCCCACCCCCCTCCCCACAATAGGCCCCGGTATGTGATGTTCCCCTTCCTGTGTCCAAGTGATCTCATTGTTCAATTCCCACCTATGAGTGAGAACATGCAGTGTTTGGTTTTCTATTCTTGTGATAGTTTGCTGAGAATGATGGTTTCCAGCTGCATCCATATCCCTACAAAGGACAAAAACTCATCCTTTTTCATGGCTGCATAGTATTCCATGGTGTATTTGTATACACATTTGTATAATGTGCCACATTTTCTTAATCCAGTCTGTCACTGATGGACATTTGGGTTGATTCCAAGTCTTTGCTATTGTGAACAGTGCTGCAATAAACATACATGTGCATGTGTCTTTATAGCAGTATGATTTATAAGCCTTTGGGTATACAGCCAGTAATGGGATGGCTGGGTCAAATGGTATTTCTAGTTCTAGTGCCTTGAGGAATCACCACACCATTTTCCACAATGGTTGAACTAGTTTACAATCCCACCAACAGTGTAAAAGTGTTCCTATTTCTCCACATCCTCTCCAGCACCTGTTGTTTCCTGATTTTTTAATGATCGCCATTCTAACTGGTGTGAGATGGTATCTCATTGTGGTTTTGATTTGCATTTCTCTGATGGCAAGTGATGATGAGCATTTTTTCATGCGTCTGTTGGCTGTATGAATGCCTTCTTTTGAGAAATGTCTGTTCATATCCTTTACCCACTTTTTGATGGGGTTGTTTGTTTTTTTCTTGTAAATTTGATTGAGTTCTTTGTAGGTGCTGGATATTAGACCTTTGTCAGATGAGTAGATTGCAAAAATGTTCTCCCATTCTGTAGGTTGCTTGTTCACTCTGATGGTAGTTTCTTTTGCTGTGCAGAAGCTCTTTAGTTTAATTAGATCCCATTTGTCAATTTTGGCTTTTGTTGCTGTTGCTTTTGGTGTTTTAGACATGAAGTCCTTGCCCATGACTATGTCCTGAATGGTATTACCTAGGTTTTCTTCTAGGGTTTTTATGGTTTTAGGTCTAATATTTAAGTCTCTAATCCATCTTGAATTAATTTTCGTATAAGGAGTAAGGAAAGGATCCAGTTTCAGCTTTATTCTTATGGCTAGCCAAATTTCCCAGCACCATTTATTAAATAGGGAATCCTTTCCCCATTTCTTGTTTTTGTCAGGTTTGTCAAAGAGCAGATGGCTATAGATGTGTGGTATTATTTCTGAGGGATCTGTTCTGTTCCATTGTCTATATCTCTGTTTTGGTACCAGTACCATGCTGTTTTGGTTACCATAGCCTTGTGGTATAGTTTGAAGCCAGGTAGCGTGATGCCACCAGCTTTGTTCTTTTGGCTTAGGATTGTCTTGGCAATGCAGGGTCTTTTTTGGTTCCATATGAACTTTAAAGCAGTTTTTTCCAATTCTGTGAGGAAAGTCATTGATAGCTTAATGGGGATGTCATTGAATCTATAAATTACCTTGGGCAGTATGACCATTTTCACAATCTTGATTCTTCCTATCTGTGAGCATGGTATGTTCCTCCATTTGTTTGTGTCCTCTTATTTCACTGAGCAGTAGTGTGTAGTTCTCCTTGAAGAGGTCCTTTACATCCCTTGTGAGTTGGATTCCTAGGTATTTTATTCGCTTTGAAGCTATTGTGAATGGGAGTTCATTCATGATTTGGCTTTCTGTTTGTCTGTTACTGGTGGATAAGAATGCTTGTGATTTTTGCACATTGATTTTGTATCCTGAGACTTTGCTGAAGTTGCTTATCAGCTTAAGGAGATTTTGGGCTGAGCCAATGGGGTTTTCTAAATGTACAATCATGTCATCTGCAAAGAGGGACAATTTGACTTCTTCTTTTCCTAACTGAATACCCTTGATTTCTTTCTCTTGCCTGATTGCCCTAGCCAGAACTTCCAACACTATGTTGAATAGGAGTGGTGAGAGAGGGCATCCCTGTCTTGTGCCAGTTTTCAAAGGGAATGCTTCCAGTTTTTGCCCATTCAGTATGATATTGGCTGTGGGTTTGTCATAAATAGCTCTTATTATTTTGAGATACATTCCATCGATACCGAATTTATTGAGAGTTTTTAGCATGAAGGGCTGTTGAATTTTGTCAAAGTCCTTTTCTGCATCTATTGAGATAATCATGTGGTTTTTGTCTTTGGTTCTGTTTATATGCTGTTTTATGTTTATTGATTTGCATATGTTGAACCAGCCTTGCATCCCAGGGATGAAACCCACTTGATCATGGTGGATAAGCTTTTTGATGTGCTGCTGGATTTGGTTTGCCAGTATTTTATTGAGGATTTTTGCATCGACGTTCATCAGGGATATAGGTCTAAAATTCTCTTTTTTTGTTGTTTCTCTGTCAGGCTTTGGTATCAGGATGATGCTGGCCTCATAAGATGAGTTAGGAAGGATTCCTTCTTTTTCTATTGATTGGAATAGTTTCAGAAGGAATGGTACCAGCTTCTCCTTGTACCTCTGGTAGAATTCGGCTGTGAATCCATCTGGTCCTGGACTTTTTTTCGTTGGTAGGCTATTAATTATTGCCTCAATTTCAGAGCCTGCTATTGGTCTATTCAGGGATTCAACTTCTTCCTAGTTTAGTCTTGGGAAAGTGTAAGTGTCCAGGAAATTATCCATTTCTTCTAGGTTTTCTAGTTTATTTGTGTAGAGGTGTTTATAGTATTCTCTGATGATAGTTTGTATTTCTGTGGGGTTGGTGGTGATATCCCCTTTATCATTTTTTATTGCATCTATTTGATTCTTCTCTCTTTTCTTCCTTATTGGTCTTGCTAGCGGTCTATCAATTTTGTTGATCTTTTCAAAAAACTAGCTCCTGATTTCATTGATTTTTGTAGGGTTTTTTGTGTCTCTATCTCCTTCAGTTATTCTCTGATCTTAGTTATTTCTTGCCTTCTGCTAGCTTTTGAATGTGTTTGCTCTCGCTTCTCTCGTTCTTTTAATTGTGATGTTAGGGTGTCAATTTTAGATCTTTCCTGCTTTCTCTTGTGGGCATTTAATGCTACAGATTTCCCTCTACACACTGCTTTAAATGTGTCCCAGAGATTCTGGTAGGTGGTATCTCTGTTCTCATTGGTTTCAAAGAACATCTTTATTTCTGCCTTCATTTCGTTATGTACCCAGTAGTCATTCAGGAGCAGGTTGTTCAGTTTCCATGTAGTTGAGTGGTTTTGATTGAGTTTCTTAGTCCTGAGTTCTAGTTTGATTGCACTGTGGTCTGAGTGACAGTTTGTTATAATTTCTGTTTTTTTACATTTGCTGAGGAGTGCTTTACTTCCAACTATGTGGTCAATTTTGGAATAAGTGTGATGTGGTGCTGGGAAGAATGTATATTCTGTTGATTTGGGGTGGAGAGTTCTGTAGATGTCTATTAGGTCCGCTTGGTGCAGAGTTGAGTTCAATTCCTGGATATCCTTGTTAATGTTCTGTCTCGTTAATCTGTCTAATGTTGACAGTGGGGTGTTAAAGTCTCCCATTATTATTGTATGGGAGTCTAAGTCTCTTCGTAAGTCTCTAAGGACTTGCTTTATGAATCTGGGTGCACCTGTATTGGGTGCATATATATTTAGGATGGTTAGCTCTTCCTGATGAATTGATCCCTTTACCATTATGTAATGGTCTTGTTTCTCTCTTTTGATCTTTGATGGTTTAAAGTCTGTTTTATCAGAGACTAGGATTACAACCTCTGCTTTTTTTTGTTTTCCGTTTGCTTGATAGATCTTCCTCCATCCCTTTATTTTGAGCCTATGTGTGTCTCTGCATGTGAGATGGGTCTCCTGAATACAGCAAACTGATTGGGTCTTGACTCTTTATCCAATTTGCCAGTCTGTGTCTTTTAATTGGACCACTTAGTCCATTTACATTTAAGGTTAATATTGTTATGTGTGAACTTGATCCTGTCATTATGATATTAGCTGATTATTTTGCTCGTTAGTTGATGCAGTTTCTTCCTAGCATCAATGGACTTTACATTTTGGCATGTTTTTGCAATCGCTGGTACCTGTTGTTCCTTTCCATGTTTAGTGCTTCCTTCAGGATCTCTTATAGGGCAGGCCTGTTGGTGACAAAATCTCTAAGCATTTGCTTGTCTGTAAAGGATTTTATTTCTCCTTCACTTATGAAACTTAGTTTGGCTGGATATGAAATTCTGGGTTGAAAATTCTTTCCTTTAAGAATGTTGAATATTGGCCCCACTCTCTTCTGGCTTAGAGAGCTAAGTAATCTGACTTGATTTTTTACAGAATGTATCAAAATATCACACTGTACCTCATAAATAAGTATAATACTATGTGTCAATTAAAAACAAAATTTTCTAAATGAAACACACTTTGAGAAACATATTTAGTTGTATGCCTTGGTAATAAGTAGTTATTATTCATTAGTGGATAATTATATAGCTTGAATTCTCAATTAAAATTTGTGATTAGAAAAATGTAGATAAAAAAATAGAAGTTAAGTGATTATTAGGTTACCAGCTTAGCCCACAGACATTGACTTTACCCATTATTAGGGGGGCAGTTGTACAACGCTTATCCTAGAATCGGACTAGGGTTAGAATTCCAATTCTATAATTTAGTTGCTGTATGAATTTGGGCAGATGGCCTACCTTGTCAGAGCATTCATTTCTTCAGCTAAACATGGGGCTAAGATTTTATGATAGAGTCATTATGAAGACAATAGATAAGTTGTATATATACAAAAGCACTAGAAGTCTTGAATAAATGGTCATGAATAACATTCTTATAATGTAAGCAAAATAGTTCTTATATCAACTCTTAAATCCACAGATCACTTTAAAATGTTTGTATTGTAGATGGGTTAGATGTTTTTATCTGAGCAGCCCTAATGCTTGGAGCCAAGTCAACATCTCCCTAAAATGTCCCACATTTCTGAATCCCCAGCTCCAGCACCCTGAAATTCTGAATCCATCTGTGCACTGAGCTACTCAAATGTTGGGCTCTTCCAAGCCCTTGAACATCAAGGAAATGTGGCAGTTATCAGCAAGAGGGCAGCCCTTACAACATCATAGAGTTGGGTTTCCAGGCTCAGGGAGATGAGAAGGCCCACAGGCAACGTCAACAGCAGAAGGCTCCACTTGCAGAGAGTCTGCACCCACATGGCAGGCTGTGGTGGCCGGAGGGATGCATGGAAATGTCTGGCAATGTGCTTTGACCATTTGAGGCAAGTGTCTTTATGTCATAGCCCATCTGGATAATGAGAAGAGCTACATTTAAGGGTTAGAATGAATAGGTATTACATCCTGCACTTTGCCTTTTGTATTGCTTATTTGTTTAATCTGTGTTGTACTTTTTCTGTGAAATGGCAGAGTGACAAGGGATCTGGAACTCAAGAAAGCAGGGTAAAATTGCATGTTTCCCACTTTCTAGCAGAGAAGGTTTGGGCAAATCAACTAACCCATCTGAGCTTCTCTGTCTTCATTTGATGATAAACACATAAAGAGGCTTGTATTATACGTTGGATATAAAAAGTGCTCAATCCATTGTTAGTTCCCTTCCTCTTCCCCTCCCATTTCTACTTAGTTCCCCTTTCCTTTTCTTATGATATAATTTGCGATTGTGACTTTGGTTAAAGATGCTCTTTCTTCTCTGTCTGAAACCTAATGGTGCAAGCTAGATCTCTGATACTAGAAAACTTTCAATTGCTTAAAAAAAAGTCAATTCAATTTTAATTTTTACCATGTGACATCTGAAAGCTAGAAATGAGGCAACCAGGAAGATGTAAGGACTTTCATAGGCAGTCTCCATATGAAAGTGTTGGGATTACAGCTAGGAGAGTCTGCCCTTTCCTCCTTCATCAGCACTACAGTTTATGGTGTGCTCTGCAGTATGGGCATGGCTGGATCTCCCTGAAGTGAGAGAACTTGGGAGTAAATATTCATTAGCCAGTTGATTTTGCTGAGGAGGAACAAAAATCCATACACACAGCCCACACTTCATTGTCTACTTGTTCTCAACATTCATAAAATGATAAGAGATTTCCTTACTAGGATTGCCTTGTAGGAATTAAATTCATTTAATGCCAAATGTAAGAAGCCTTAAAATTAGAAAACCCCAAGTCTGTTTCTTCTGGAAATTGCGATCTTTATTTTTATTGTTTATTCTTTCACTCCCTGGCCTCATCATACCTTTATTGCATGAATTTTAAACTTTTCTTTCCAAAATATGTTATTACTAGCTTTGTCATTGGCAATTTTTATAGTGTTTTGATTCTTCCATTGATTTTTTAATATCTAAATCCATTAAGTTGTTTCTGTTTAAATACCTTCAGTAAGGACAATGAAAGCTTCCTGAGGTGAAGTGGGTGGGGGGAAGTCCTTACAATTCTGATCTTCAGAGGTAGAAACATTTTGACCTCCTGAAATCATAATCAGACAAAGAGGAGTACTCTGTAAAATGATGCTACAGAGAGCCTCTTAATTCCCTTTGTTGTCTCCTGATACAATGAAGAGAAGACATAATGAGAGGAACAAGATACTCTCCATAGATTTTTCTCTAATCACTTAACTTTTCAAAGTAGGGAATGGGATGATTTTAATTTTTCTCTTTCTTTTGACCTCTGGCATAATTCCTTCTGAAAAAATATTCTCTTCAGGGGTCAAATTACAGAAGAGCAAGTTGTTTGGCTGTAAACTTATGGGCTATTTTATTTTAAACAATAAAATAAAAGGTATGATGACATTGTTATACCCTAAAAAAGCTCACTTTCTATTCTAACCCAGTCATGTGTGAAACAACAGCAAAGCGAAAGAAATTATATTAATCCAGCATCCAGGCAGTTCTATCACTTCTGGATATTCTGGATAATGGGGGGAAAGTCTATGACTGCTGTCAAATAAAAAAGAGACCGTTTCTCTCCCTTTCTTGCAATGGTTCCAGCCTCACTTAAACTTTGGATTCACTTCTAGAATTTCAAAACATAGTGATACCTCTGTCTTAACCCCCAGATATTCTTATTTAGTTGGTCTGGGGAGAACCAGAGATCAGGGTTTTTTAAAATCCTCTGACAATTCTAATATAGTATAGCCAAGGTTGAGAACTCCTGGTAGACCGAATTGTGGGGTGAAGACTGGGAGCAGGGCCACAGCTTCAGACTCCGCATCTTTCCCTTTCCTGCAGTTTCGGACTGAGTAGTTCTGCCTCTCTGTGTTTATATTTTGGAAGTCTGTTTATAGCTTTATTATTAAAGAAAAATGGTCATTGTTTTTAATCCTTCAAGAAAATTTGGAAACCACTATTCTACTGAAGAAGGCTAATATCTCACTCTTCCTTTCCAGGCTGGTTTTATGCCTAAGAACAAAAAAGCATTCAGCTTATTTTGTTTGTTTTATTCTTAATATAGTAGGAAAACTGAATATAAAGTTAAAAGATGAGTGCTGGCTTTATTTTATTCTAAGAGACCTTGAGAGAGACTGGAACTCTTCTGTCCTATCCTCAAGCACTGCGGAGTGATTTAAGAAAAAAGGGTCTTGGAGAAAGAATGTAGATAGATGCCTGCTCAGAAATATTAAAGATCCCTGGAACCTTCAAAAAGCTGGATTGCTTACAGATGTAAATGAAGAGCAATGGTTGAAGTCTTCATTAGAAAATGAAATGTATTAAGGCCCCTTAAGACCAGTAGTTAATGAATATTATTTGATTAATTCAAGTCCTCATCAAAATGAGAAAGTAAAAGGGTCTAGCACACAGCCTGCTAGAAGTTCCACAAACATCAGGAATTTTTTTATTCTTCTTAAAAGATAAGAAATTTGAAAATTACATGCCAACATGGTAAAAACATGTGTCTTCTAAAAATACAAAAACTAGCTGGGTGTGGTGGAGCATGCCTGTAGTCCCAACTATTGGCAATACTGAGGTGGGAGAATCACTTGAACCCGGGAGGCAGAGGTTGCAGTGAGCTGAGATCATAGCACTGTACTCCAGCCTGGGTGACAGAGTGAGAATCCGTCTCAAAAATTACATGGATGGATGTTGTCGAATGACAATGGTAAAAATTACTCTCTTACTCTCAGCTTTTTCTTCTAGGACCAATAAGGTAAGGAGCCGTGAGCCACAGTGCTGAAACCCTATGAGTCTTCAACTCACAATACACATCCTACCAAATTAGTTTTACTTAAAGGTTAAAGGTGGTTTTCTCATTAGAAAAAAAATAATAAGATAAAAAATAATAATTTTGATTTGTAACAATTGTAAGCCTTTGCCTCATTTTGTTTCTTCTTTTTTTCTTTTCTTTTTTTTTTTTGAGCTGATAAATATGTTTATGCCAACCACAGAAACTATGAGGCATACAAAAACAAACAGCAAAATGATAGAAGCAGTTCCTTCCTTATCAGTAATTACTTCAAATAAAATTAGATTCAACTTTCAAATAAAAAGGCAGAGATTGGAAAATGGATCAGAAAATAAACCAAAACCATGATTACATTACAAGCTGTCTACAAGGTATTCACTTTAGATTCAAAAAGACAAATAGCTTGAAAGTACAGGATGGAAAAATATATTTTATGCAAATTAAAACAAAAAAAAATTGGAGTGGCTATGGTAATATCCAACAAAATAGATTCTAAGCCAAAAACTGTTACAAGAGACAAAGACAGGCATTATATGGTGATAAAGGGTGAGTTCATCAAGAAGATATAACAATTATAAACATGTATACACTAAACAACAGAACCCCAAAATATATGCGCAAACATTGACAGAATTGAAGAGAGAAACAGTTCTACAATAATAGTTGGAGTTTTTAATACTATTTTCAATAATGGATAGAATATGTAGACAGAGACTAATGAGGGAATAAAAGAGTTGAACAATATAAACAAACTAAACCTAACGGAAATACAGTTGATTTTTGCTATTTGCAGTAGTAATGTTCTATAAAGTCACCATGAACTTTAGGGCAAATATTAAATTGTTACTCTTAGGCAAAATGCCAAGTTACTCTGGTAACATTTTCATCAACTGATCAATACGTAAGTTTGTCTTATATGTATTTCTGTTTAAAGACACTTTATTCAATATATATTATCTATTAGCACTGAACTCATAATCAATAGCAATATAACTTGCTTCTTAATAATGACTATCTAACATATATTTTCTCTGCAAGGCGTACCACAACCTTCTTACACTTGGAAACACCAGAGAGCACTACAATAGTATGCTTAGGAGCCATTTTAAAGAGAAAAATTATTAATAATAAACACAAAAATATGAAAAACATAGGACTGCATGGATAACAAAAGGACACTTGTTTATAGCATGGGAACTTAAAAAAGAAGGCAAAGCATTGCCTTGTTCAATCTGAGCTGAGAATGTGTGTCTCAGACAACTCATATTTTTCACTGCTCTGAATGTGTCCACCAATGAATGTAAAAGCTATGTGATTCCAGAATTACAAATAATTTTTAGTGGTTGGGCTAACTGGGAATTATGCAATCTATGAATAATGACGATTGACTATATGGAACACTCTACTGACAATAGCATAATGCACATTAATCGCAAATGCACATGGAAAGTCATCAAATTAGGCCATATGTTAAGCCATGAAACAAGTCTCAATAAATTTATAAAGATTAAAATCAAGCAAAATATCTTCTCTGACCACAGTGGAATGGAACTAGAAATCAGTAACAGAAGGAAAGCTGGAAAATTCACAATTTTATGGAAATTAAACAATACAGAAACAACCAATGGGTCAAAGAAGAAATCACAAGTAAATTTAGAAAATATTTTGAGATGAATGAAAATGAAAATACAACATACCAAAACTTACAGGATGCAGCAAAAGAAGTATTCAGAGGAAATTTATAGTATTATTCCTACAATAAAAAAGAAGAAAAAATTCATATCAATAATCAAAAACCTCTCAACAAAGAAAATTCCAGGGCCAGATAGCTTCACTAGTGAATTCTACCAAATATTTAAAGAAAACTCGTCACTATTATTCCCAAAATATAAAAGAGGTGAGAATACCTTCCTATTCATTCTATAAAGCCAGCATTGCCCTGATACCAAAGCCAAAAAATATATATAAGAAGAAACCTACAAAGTTATTTCTTATAAATATAGATGTAAAACCCTTCCACAAAATACTTACAAACTGAATTCAACAGCATATTTAAAGCATATACACCAAGACCAAGCAGGAATACAAGATAGTTAGCATGAAAAGTCAATCAATTCTGTGTGAATTTCAGGATCAGCTTTCTCATTTCTGCAAAAAAGGGTGATGAAATTTTGATAGAGATTGCATTGAGTCTGTAGATTACTTTGAGTTGTACTGATATCATCCTATCCATGAACACAGAATGTTTTTCTAATAATTAGTACACTAGCTGATCCTGAAATTCACACAGAATTGAAAGGAGCCCTGAATAGTTAAAACAATACTGAGAAATGTAGTAGTCCATTCAGTCTTCTATAACGAGATACCATCAACTTAGAGGTTTATAAACAACAGAAATGTATTTCTCAGCATTCTGGAGGCAGAGAAGTCCAAAATCAAGGCACCAGCAGATTCAGTGTCTGATGGGGGCTTGCTTTTTCATAGATGGCTGTCTTTTCACTTTAACCTCACATGACAAGAGAGGCGGGGTCTCTTTTTGGCCTCTTATAAGGGCTCTAATCTCATTCATGAGGGTTCTCCTCTTGTTACCTAATCACCTTTAAAGTCATTGCCTCCAAAAAGGAGCACTTATACACTGTTTGTGGGAGTGTAAATTAGTTCAACCATTGTGGAAGACAGAATGGTGATTCCTCAAAGACTTAAAAACAGAAACACCACTCAACCCAGCAATCCCATTACTCAGTATAACCCAAAGGAATATAGATTGTTCTGTTATAAAGACATATGCACATGTATGTTCACTGCAGCACTATTCACAATAGCAAAGACATGGAATCAGCCTAAATGCCCAACAACGAACCAATGGATAAAGCTTGGATAAAGAAAATGTGGTACATATACACCATGGAATATTCTGTAACCATTAAAAAAAAGATCATGTCCTTTGCAGAAACATGGATGGAGCTGGAGGTCATTCTTTTTAGCAAACTAATGAAGGAACAGAAAACTAAATACTGCATGTTCTCACTTATAAGTGGGAGCTAAATGATGAGAACACATGGAATACATAGAAGGGAACAACACATACTGAGGCCTTTTGGGTATAGGATGGAGGGTGGGAGGAGGGAGAGGATCAGGAAAAATAACTAGTGGGTACTAGACTTAATCCCTGGGTGATGAAATAATCTACAACAAACCCTTGTGACACAAATTTACCTATATAACAAACCTGAACATGTACACATGAACTTAAAATAAAAATTAAATGTAAAAAACAACAACAAAGTTTCCACCTCCTAATACCATCACCTTGGGGGTCAGAATTTCAACTTATGAATTTTGGGAGATACAAACATTCAGACCATGGCAAGAATGAATAACAAGTTGGAGGACTCATGCTTTCTAATTTCAAAACTTACTGCAAAATTATAATAATCAAGATTTGTGGTACTAACATAAGAATGGACATATAGACCAATGGAATAGAATTGAGAGTCTAAAATTAAACATATACATCTACGGCCAGTTGATTTTTGACAAGGATGCCAGGTCCATTCAATGGGGAGAGAATAATCTCTTCAACAGACAGTGCTGAGAAAATTGGACTTCTACTGCAAAAGAATGCAGTTTGACCCCTACCATACATGATATAAGAGAATTAACTCAGAGTGTATAAATGATCTAAATATTAGAGCTAAAACCATAAAACACTTAGAAGAAAACATAAGGGTAAATCTTTATAACCTTAGATTTGGCAACAGATTTTTACATATAACACCAAGAACAACAGCAACAAAAGAAATAGACAAAATGGACCTCATAAAAATTAAAACATTTGTGCATCAAAGTATATCAATGAGAAAGTGAAAAAGACAACCTACAGAATGGGAGAAAATACTTGGAAACCGTCTATCTGATGATAAATTAATATCCAGAATATTCAAAAACTCCTGCAACTTAACAAAAAGACAATCCAATAAAAATAGGCAAAGGATTGAATAGACATTTCTCAAAAGAATTTGTACAAATGGCTAATAAGCACATGAAAAGATGCTCAATGACATTAGTCAGTAGGGAGATGTAAATCAAAACACAGTGATATACCACTTCACACCCACCAGGATGACTATAATAAAAGAAATTATTCGGCCGGGCGCGGTGGCTCAAGCCTGTAATCCCAGCACTTTGGGAGGCCGAGACGGGTGGATCACGAGGTCAGGAGATCGAGACCATCCTGGCTAACACGGTGAAACCCCGTCTCTACTAAGAAATACAAAAAACTAGCCGGGCGAGGTGGCGGGCGCCTATAGTCCCAGCTACTCGGGAGGCTGAGGCAGGAGAATGGCGTGAACCCGGGAGGCGGAGCTTGCAGTGAGCTGAGATCCGGCCACTGCACTCCAGCCTGGGCTACAGAGTGAGACTCCGTCTCAAAAAAAAAAAAAAAGAAATTATTCATTTTGGTAAGGATGTGGAGGAAGGAATTGAAACCCTCATACATTGCTAGTGATAATATAAACTGATACAGCTGCTATGAAAAATACTTCGGCAATTCTACAAAAAAGCTTAAATGGAAGTACCATATGACCTAGAAATTCTACTCTTAGGTATATAATGCAAAATAATTGAGGCCAGGCGCAGTGGCTCAAGCCTGTAATCCCAGCACTTTGGGAGGCTGAGACGGGCGGAACACAAGGTCAGGAGATCGAGACCATCCTGGCTAACACAGTGAAACCCTGTCTCTACTAAAAAAATACAAAAACCTAGCCGGGCGTGGTGGCGGACACCTGTAGTCCCAGCTACTCCAGAGGCTGAGGCAGGAGAATGGCGTAAACCCGGGAGGCAGAGCTTGCAGTGAGCCGAGATCCGTCCACTGTACTCCAGCCTGGGTGACAGAGCGAGACTCTGTCTCAAAAAAAAAAAAAAAAGGAATTGAAAACAGGATATGGGTGAGGTGGCTCAGGCCTGTAATTTCAGCACTCTTGGAGGCCAAGGCAGGCAGATCACAAGGTCAGGAGTTTGAGACCAGCCTGGCCAACATGGTGAAACCCTGTCTCTACAAAAAGACACAAAAACTAGCCAGGCATAGTGGTGCGGGTCTGTAATCCCAGCTACTTGGGAGGCTGAGGCAGAAGAATAGCTTGAGCCTGGGAGGCAGTGGTTGCAGTGAGCTGAGATTGCACCACTGCACTCCAACCTGGGTGACAGAGTGAGACTCCATCTCAAAACAAACAAACAAACATAAAAACTAAAATGAGTCAGAAGATGGAGACTTACAAAAGATAACTAGAATCTATAAAAATAATTTGTTAAAAGAAAACAGGGACACAGCAGAGATACTTGTAAGCTAATGTTCATTGCAGCATCATGCACAATAGCCAAAAGGTGGCAATAACCCACGTGTCTATCAACAGATGAATAGTTAAACAATATGTGGGTGGTGTGTGTGTACATACAATGGAATATTGTTCAGGTATAAAAAGGAATATAGTTCTAATACATACTACAACGTGGATGAACCTTGAAAGTATACCTTGCTACGTGAAATAAACCAGACAAAAAAGGACAAATACTGTATCTGCCACTTACATAAAATATCTGGAATAGGCAAATGCATAAAGAAAGTAGGTTAGAAGTTACCAAGGGATAGGGTAAGAGGGTAATGGGGAGCTATTGCTTAATGCATTACAGAGTTACCATTTGGGGTGATGAAAATGTTTTGGAGCTAGACAGTGGTGATAGTTGAACAACCCTATGGATGTAATTAATGCCACTGAATCGTACATTTTAAAATGGTAAAATAACAAATCTTATGTTTTATAGATATGTTTTTACCACAATAAAAAACAGGTGTCACCCATAAAAGACAGAAGCTGGTCTTCTTTTGTAATTGTAGTTGTTCTAGTAGCTGTTAATAAAATCATATATGAAAAAGCAACATACCGAAATCAGTGGTAAGTTTGTAAGTACATATGTTGCCTCATAACGGTGATACTTTCAAGGCTAACACTTCTTAGCCACCCTGTTCTTGAAAAAATTATCACGTCTCCCCACTTTACCCCTCCTTTTCATGGGAATAAAATGCGTAATGCATGGCTGACCGTTTCTGACACTCCAGCCGCCTTCCTAGAATGACAAGTGTTATTTCAGAATCAGCGCTGCTGCAGGCCCCACTGAAGACACATTTTCAAGTGAATGCTGCTCTTTATGAATCATTCGGCTGAATTTTCAAGCAGGACTATGAAAGCTCACAAGAAATGTAAAGTTCTAAAAATGAATTAACAACTTGTACATTTGAATTCCTTCATCTTTTTTTCACCTCTAAACCTTGGAATGCTCCAGAACTCCATGTCTGGTGATTTTACCTTCTCCATCTGCACTCACTCCCTGGATGACCTCATCCAGTCCCATGGCTGAAATAGCAACTTTGCTCTGATGACTCCAGCTTGCTACATACAGCCCAGACCTCTGTTCTGAATGCCGACTCATACATTAATCTATTCAATATTTTAACATGTTTTAGTGTAATGCTTACTTTGTGCATTGCACAGTCCCAAGCACTTTACATGCATTAACTTATTTAATCCTCATAGCAATTTATTATTATCCCTATTCTACAGATAAAGACACTGAGAACAGACAGGTAAAGTAGGTATTCCAAGGTCATACAACAAGCAGGTGATGAAACTGGGATTTGAACCAGGCACTTGGGCTTTACAATCCATGCTCTTAATGAATAAATACACTATGTGATTCCCTGCTAAGATAAAGAATAGACATTACAGACTTAATATATCCAAAACTCAACACTGGCATTATCCCTAAAAAACTCTTTCTTTCTTAATCTTTGCCATATCATTAAGGGACATCTTCAGGCTTTCAGTTATGTATTCCAGAAACCATAGATAATCCTTGAGTCTTCTCTTTCTCTTGTAATCCACATCCAACCCATCAGCACATCCTTCTGGGAGAATGCAACATTTTCTAACCACCTCCACTACTACTTGGGCCAAGTCATGGTCACCTCTCCTCTGACCTCTCACCTGGCCTGTAAACTTACGCTCTTGCGTCTTCAGCCTGTTCACCATATAGCAGCCAGGATGATCCTTTTCAAACCTAATTCAGATCATGTTACTCCTCTGCTCAAGACTCTCCATCTCTACATCAAATCCAAAGCCCATCCTGTGATCTACACAGCCCCAGGCCATCTTGTCCTTGCTGCCTCCGAGACGGGAAACGCCTCTTGTTCCATTCTTCTTTTGCTTACTCCCTTCTCCCCTCACTGACTTCCTTGATATTCCTGGAGCACATGAAATGTGCACCTGTCTTTTTCTTTTTGCCTTTCTGGCTCTTCCTGGAGCTATCCTATGACTGGTTCCCTTTCTAACTTGGAGTCTTCACTCAGAAATACTCTTATCAGAGAACGCTTTCTGATATCCCATGTAAATTAATTTCTTCATGCCCTACTTTTGTTGTTGTCATTATTGTTTGTTTGATTTTTATTTCAATAGGTTTTGGGGGAGCGGATGGCTTTTGGTTACTTGGATAAGTTGTTTAGTGGTGATATCTGAGATTTTGGTGCTACCGTCACCTGAGCAGTGCACACTGTACCCAATGTTTAGTCTTTAATCACTCTTCTCCCAAGAGTCCATTGTATCATTCTTATGCCTTTGCATCCTCATAGCTTAGCTCCCACTTATAAGCGAGTACATATGATGTTTGGTTTTCCACTCCCTGGTTACTTCACTTAGAATAATGGTCTCCAGTTCCATCCAGGTTGCTGCATATGCCATTATTTTGTTCCTTTTTATGACTGGGTAGTATTCCATATATATTTGAAATATATGTGTATATTCCATATATATGTATTTACACATATTTTCTTTTTCCACTCAATTAATGGGCATTTGAGATGGTTCCATATTTTTGCAATTGTGAATTGTGCTGCTATGAAAATGTGTGTGCAAGTGTCTTTTTCATATAATGACTTCTTTTCCTCTTGGTAGATACCCAATACTAGGATTGCTGGATTGAATTGGTAGTTTTACTTTTAGTTCTGTAAGGAATCTCCATACTGTTTTCCATAGTGATTGTATTCATTTAAATTTCCACCAGCAGCATAAAAGTGTTCCCTTTTCACCGCATCCATGCCAACATCTATTATCTTTTGACTTTTTGATTATGGCCATTCTTGCAGGAGTAAGGTGGTATTGCATTGTGGTTTTGATTTGCATTTCCCTGATAATTAGTAATGTTGTGCATTTTTTTGTATGTTTGTTGGCCATTTGTATATCTTCTTTTGAGAATTGTCTATCCAAGTCCTTAGCCCACTTTTTTGATGTGATTGTTTTTCTCTTGCTAATTTGTTTGAGCTCCTTGTGGATTCTGATATTAGTCCTTTGTCAGATGTATAGATTGCAAAGATTTTCTCCCACTCCATGGGTTGCCCATTCACTCTGCCAATTGTTTCTTTTGCTGTGTTTGTTTTTGGGTTCTTCGTCATGAATTCTTTGCCTAAGCCAACGTCTAGAAGTTTTTTTCTAACGTTATCTTCTATATTTTTTATGGTTTCAGGTCTGGGATTTAAGTCCCTGAACCATCTTGAGTTGATTTTTGTATAAGGTGAGAGATGAAGATCCAGTTTCATTCTCCTACATGTTACTTGCCAATTATCCCAGCACCAATTGTCCAATAGGGTGTCCTTTCCCCACTGTATGTTTTTTGTTTGCTTTGTTGAATATCAGTTGGCTGTAATTATTTGGCTTTATTTCTAGGTTCTCCATTCCATTCCATTGGTCTATGTACCTATTTTTTGGCAGTACCATGCTGTTTTGGTGACTACGGCCTTATAGTATAGTTGGAAATCAGGTAATGTGATCCCTCTAGATTTGTCCTTTTTGCTTAGTCTTGATTTTGCTATGCAGGTGTTTTTTTGGTTTCATATGAATTTTAAAATTGTTTTTGCTAGTTCTGTGACTAATTATGTTGGCATTTTGAAGGGAATTGTATTGAATTTGTAGATGGATTTTGGCAGTGTGATCATTTTCACAATATTGATTCTACCCATCCATGAGCATGGAATATGTTTTCATCTGTTTATGTCATCTATAATTTCTCCAGCAGTGTTTTATAGTTTTCCTTCTAGGGGTTTTTCACCTCTTTGGTTAGGTATATTCCTAAGTATTTTATTATTTTTTTCCAGCTATTGTAAAGGGGGTTGGTGTATAGTAGTGCTACTGATTTGTGTACATTGATTTTATATCCTGAAACTTATTACTGTCAGTTCTAGGAGTTTTTGGATAAGTCTTTTGGGTTCTCTAGGTATAACTGCGATCAGCAAAGAGTGACAGTTTGACTTCCTCTTTACCGAATTGGATACCCTCTTTCTCTTGTCTGATTGCACTGGCTAGGACTTCCAGTACTATGTTGAACAGAAGTGGTAAAAGTCGGCCTCCTTGTATTATTCCAGTTCTCAGGGGGAATGCTTTCAACTTTTCCCCACTCAGTATGATGTTGGCTGTGAGTTTGTCATAGATGGCTTTTATTATCTTAAGGTATGTACCTTCTATGCTGATTTTACTGAGAGTTTTAATCATAAAGAGATTCTGGATTTTGCCAAATTCTTTTCCTGCATCTATTGAGATGATTGTGTGATTTTTGTTTTCAAATATGTTTATGTGGTGTGTCACATTGATTGACTTGCACATGTAAACCATCCCTGCATGCCTGCTATGAAACCCACTTGATCATGGTGGATGATCTTTTTGATATGCTGTTGGATTCAGTTAGCTAGTATTTTGTTGAGGATTTTTGCATCTATGCTCACCAGAGATATTGGTCTATAGTTTTCTTTTTTGGTTATGTCCTTTCCTAGTTTGGGTATTAGGATGATACTCGCTTCATAGCTATCCTCCTTACTCTGCATTTCCTGGGTTTTTCCTCATTATCATATATTTGTTTCATTATTTCTTAATGATCCAAATTCTCACCCCTGGAATATAAGCTCCTTGAAAGCAGGAACTTTGATTTATACACTGCTGTTTCTTACTACTTAAAACAGTGCTTCCCCTATGATGGCACTCAGTAAGTATTTGTTGAACTAATTCCCTGAGAGCGCACGTAAAACAGTGAAAGCCTCCCTCTGTCTCTGTGGAATTCCGGATTTTCCCAGAAGAGAAATAGGAGTTTCAGAGCATGCAGGGCCCAGAGTACTATCAGAGAAGGTAGAGGAGCTGGCTCTCAGACATTCTTTCATCCATCTAACCTTCTAATGCTTTAAGAATTGCACTGCTATAGGGTCACCTCTGTGGGGTCACCTCTTTTGGAAAATCTTAGTTAGGGAAGTCAGATGTGTATGATAGCTAAAATAGTTGTTATCCCCTAAATACCTGTAATATTACAGCTGCTAAATAGGATTTTATATAAGAATCCTAAAATATAAGTAGTATTATCCCTATCTTATAAATGAACAAATAGACAATGTCAGAAATGGAACTAAATTATTTAAGGTCACAGAGCAAGAAAGAGGCAAATTTAAGAGTTTAGGTTGAGATTCTCTCAAAAGCAGATCCTTAGTTTAGGTTCTATCGAAAGCAGACCCTGATCAAAGATTTGAGTACAAGCAGGTTTTTGAGGAGGAGAACCCAGGCAGTACGATGAAGAAGCAGAGAGGAGAGGCTTGGAAGAAAGGAAAGCCAAAGAAGGAGATTTAATGTGTAGGTGACTGAGGCTTCAACCCAGTAGGAACTGCTGAGAAAGTGTGTGGAGCACACCTCATCACATGGATGAGGGAGCGAGGCAGTTATCCACCAAAAACTACCCTTGTTGGTCAGGAATTGCTTCTGTAGTTTTAACTTTTCCACACTTCTGACCTGTCCCACTTGTGGACTAAGACACTCAGATGTCCATAAAATTCCCTGAAGCAGAAAGACACAGGAAACATTTCAGCCTGAAAGAGAACTGACCAGAGGTGACCTCCAGGATGGACTGAGGGAATGAGGACAGGGCAGCGAACGTGTCTGTCACACATGCAGGTGGTCCAAGAGGAAAGCCCACTGCTGTCCGCATGTTATTACACCACTCGTCTAATTATCTCCACTTTCGACCTCAAATTTATGCAGGATTTGTAGACTCACCTATTCCCCACATCCTACAATCCAGCTAGGCTTCTTCATGGGTTTATTTTTTATATACATAGTTTTACTCACTCATTGTTTCAGCAAATATTTGTGAAGCCTCTTATTTTTGTCCATTCAAGGGATAGGAACCCAAAGATGAATAGGGCAGTTTTGTCCTCAAGAATTCTGCTCACAGGTTATAGGAGAGACATAAGTAGGCCAACAATTTTGATAAAGTTTGGGGAGACTATGCAATGGAAATGGGTAGAAAGAGAAGCAACGGTCAACATTTGTCACAACCCATTGAATTTCACGTTAAAAATGTCTTTTGCTGTATGTAAATCATACCTTAATACAGCTGATAAGTATATTTTAAAGGTTAGGGATGAAGGAAATAAGCAATTAGGTCTCATCACCACTATTCTAATGTAACACTTTACAACCCAGGAAACATAGAACACAGTTGCAATTTTGAGGCTAAACAGTGGACACAAAGAAAAAAGTTTCTAAAGCTCTAGTGTGTGTCTGAATCACCAGGAAGCTTTGCGAAAACACCAATAGCTGAGCCCAGCACCAGAATTTCTGATGCAGTAGGTTAGGGGTGAGATCCGAGAATTCACAGTTTTGATAGAGTCTCCAGTGATGCTGACACTCTTGTTCACAGCTCCACACCTTTAGAAATAACATATGACTGTACTAAGGAAATGTGTTCAAACCATAGTGTGATGTAGACTGAAGAATGCAACCTTTTCCCATAAATAATAAGTGAATTGTAAATTTACACTGCAGCCCAAGACTGCTGGGGTGCTGGTCTGTTTCTTAATGTAGGTAGTGGTTATACAGGTGTGTTCACTTTATGAAATTTCAGAGATGTACACTCATGATTTGTACACATTTCAGTATGTATCAAAATGGAACAAAAAGTTTACTTAAAAAAAAAAAGGAAAAAGAGGAATGTATGGTTCATTTCCATCCCAGTAGCCCCCTTGATGAAGTGCTTTTGGAGACATATGTCTGCTTTATTTAGGGCTTCTTTAACCTAATATAAAAAGAAATCAACTTTCACGAACTTTCACTGAAAATATTGAACCATGTGTCTTTGCCTCTAACGCTATTATATGATCCTAGAACATGTGATGTACTCAATGGTTTGCAGATGAAGGAGAAACAGAAAACTAGCCAAAACACATTTGTTTCAGACTCTTAGAGGAGTAGGAGGAGGGAGATTAGTGTTTTCTAATGGAAAAATACAACCTCAAAGGAGCAGCCACTTGCATCTTGAACATTAAAAAGCAATCACAAACAGTGCTTCATGTAGCCACTGAGCAGTTTCTGGAGAATTGAACTGAATTTCCTCCTCTCACATTTCTTTTAAGAGGTGCTTTGCCATGAGAATATTTCCAAGAATTGGAGAGTCACAATAGTTACAAATACCGTTGGCCTGAAGAATTCTTGGCACTTGAGGAGCTGTAGGAATTTATACATTAGTAGAGCACAGAAGTTGGTGTGTGAGGCTGCATGCCACCAGGACAGGAACATCCATCGGGTTTCAATGGCACCTTTAAATCACCCAGCACTGTGGGGCAACAGGCAGGACAACTCTCTGCGTTCGGCTTCCTATGCAATTATTTAGTCATGAGATGGTGTGTTCTCTCCTTTTGCATTAAACAGCAGCTCCACTGAGGTTGTAATAATCGTAGTGAACGTTTATACCATGCAATGCCACTAAAAAGCCTCTTTGCACGTTGTGCCTTCTACTGACTAGAGTTTCTGTGACCCCAGCTCCTTCCGTGCTTCTTGCTCAGGGTGCACTGCCTGAGGTTTAGCACTCAGCTTTGTCTGGCAGCGGTAATTAGTGTGATGTGCTGTGATCACCCCCTGGTGTTCAGTCTGTGCAATAACAATAACATCTGACCTTGGTGTCAACTTCAAAGCAAATCGGCACAAGCTAAAAGGTGACTTGAGCGACCTGGACTGCTGCGCATAAGAGTTTCAAAAGATAACACTACCACATAAATAGTCTGTCAGGGATGGAGGAGGGGTGAAAAGGGTCTCCGACATCAGAGGGTTTTTCTATAGGAATGTTCTACAATCGTTTCAGCATTACACAGCAACTCTGTTGGTGGAGATTATAATCCCCACTGAGATTATAATAATCATACTGAACATTTGTGTGGTGCAATGCCATTAGAAAGGCTCTTTCCATGTTACAGTCATTTCCCATGACTTGGCAGTCTAAAGATAAAGAACCATCAAATGCTTAGTGCTCAGTACTGTGCTACTCGTGCTAAACGGGACACATGTGAGTGCACGAGGGGTGGTATCTTCCAGGCCGCCCAGTCGGAGCACCTGGTGGGATGGTCACAGTCCTATGACTGTGTGTGCCTCTCAGGCCTCACTCACACTGCTGAAAAGATTGATTGAGCGGAATTAATCCCACCTATACAATAAACTTGAAGTCATTTACTAAATGTCACTAGGTCATACATCTGTCTATATGTCAAGTTAAAGGTTTAAGCAGAAAATTAGCACCAGTGTCTAGGCCTAGTTTTAACCACCAGTTTCCCCTCACTTGAGTACTGGGAGTTGCCTTAGCTAGGAATGTCTTGGTAATGCCTTCATCCTGGTATCATTCCAGAATCTCTTTGCCATACTGGCTTTATGTCTTGATTCAAGTTTTCTTTGTCTATTTCGCACATTAATGTGGCTGTTTGCTGAGATTCTTAATACTCAAATTGTAAAGAGTCTCCGGTTGCTTCTAGCCTGAAATAAACAGAGCTGAAAAGGTAATTTCTGTTTTCCACTGTTACTCTTATCTCTGTTTCTAATTCCAATTGCACAAAGACACACAGCACAGAAAGTACAAAATGTGGAACTCCTAACTAGAACTACCAGATTTTCCCTGAGGGATGGGACCCACCCAGCTCAGAGCATGGATGCAGTTGATTGGCTGCACTTTCAGAGTCAAAGACCAGACCTCTTTGGTTTGGTGAGGTCATCTATTCATTTATCCACACACACATATAAACGTATATACATATACATACCCATGCACACATAATGTACATATGTGTATCACCTCAAGATGCTATGTGAGGATTACATGGCAATACCTATAAACCACTTAGAATGATATCAGGCACGTAGTAAAGCTGAATAAATGTCAGCTATTATTATTTATTCTTTATATATCAGTTCACGTGTCATTTCCTCATGGAAGCCTCCTCTGATCCTTGGCTAAGGTTAGCTTCCTTTATTGTGTGTTCTTTGAAGACTTCTGCTGATCTTTTAAAGCATTGATATAATCTGAAACTTAGATCTGTAGTTTCACAGACGTCTCCTCACTCTACAATGCCAGCTCTGTTTTTTTCTATCACTGTATCTCTGGAGCCCAACCTCTATTAGGTGGCCAGTAAATACTTGTCAGTTATTTTAGCTGAATGAATCTCTGAATCCCACTGAAAATCTTCTGCTTAGCAGGGAATGGGGGAAAGGAAGGGAAGATATCTCCAACTAGAGGCTGAGAAGAGAACACAGTCTAGACTCACACACTCTTCCTCTCTGATTATTTCCAGCCTCCTAATCTGCAGCAGCCAAGCTCAAGAGCTGCTACCTCAGGACTAAAAACCCATAGCAGGGCGTGGTGGCATGCACATGTAGTCCCAGCTGCTCGGGAGGCTGAGCCAAGAGTACTGCTTGAGCCCGGGAGTTTGATCACTGAGCTATGATCGCACCACTGCACTCCAGTCTGGACAGCAGAATAAAACCTTTTCTCTAAAAATAAGTAAATAATAATTTTTAAGTGCCTTGCTTGGGGGTTGTAAGACCATTATTATTTTATTATTTGGGGTTCAATACACGTGAGCCACAAATGTCCTCCAGAAACCCAGGTTCTGGGGCAGCCTGACCTTGAAGATGTGGGACAGGACTAAAACTGTCCAGTGTGTGGGTTTGGCTTTTGGGATCCCTTTTCATACTCATATCATCTCTTTTAACCATAAGCAATCATTGTCTTCTATCCAAAGGTCAGATCAACGGGTCAGTTGGTTCTTCCTCCCTGTGTCCCCCAAACCATCCAGGAGCAGGGGCTTGAAAGATTTACAACACTTACACTACTTCAACAGCAATTTTAGGTGAGTTTTGGCTCTGGACTTTTAATTGCATTCATTTATTCCTTCATTCATGCTGAATGGCCCAGCTTAGGTATGAAAATTGCCTCTAAGGCCGTGCGCGGTGGCTCACGCCTGTAATCCCAGCACTTTGGGAGGCCGAGGCGGGCGGATCACAAGGTCAGGAGATAGAGACCACGGTGAAACCCCATCTCTAAAAATACAAAAAATTAGCCGGGCGCGGTGGCGGGCACCTGTAGTCCCAGCTATTCAGGAGGCTGAGGCAGGAGAATGGCGTGAACCCGGGAGGCGGAGCTTGCAGTGAGCCGAGATCGCGCCACTGCACTCCAGCCTGGGCAACAGAGCGAGACTCCCTCTCAAAAAAAAAAAAAAAAAGAAAAAAGAAAGAAAGAAAATTGCCTCTAAATGTGATTGGTATTGATGAAATTCCTATTTGGAATACGTAATATGTAGACTACACAGGGAAAGCGATGATGGATAAAACAAATTCAGGTTACAGTATGAAGACTCTCAGTTTCCTCTGAGCTATCTATACACTGCCCTAAAAGTTCCCCATGGGAAATCACTTATGGTCTTATATGGAACAAAGACAAATTCTGAAGCCTTTGTAGCACCAGAGCATAGTCCTGAGATGAAAGAATCTGAGTGCTTTTAGTCATCCATGACTAGAAAGGAACTGGGACATAGTAGGTACCAATAAATATTTGATTAATTAATGAAAGTCCTTTAGACTAAAATCTTGTATATACTTGCTGTATGCTGATATACATTTTACAGTTAGGTAATCATCTTCATCTTCATAACATGCATGAAATGATTGCTCTGTGTCCTGAGCTAGGCCTGCACAGGCATCCACCAATCTAATTTTTGCCATAGTTCTATGACATAGCTGCTATTAGTATCCTCATCTTACAGGTGAGCAGATTGAGGCTCACAAAAATTAAGTCACTTGCCCAGGCTTGCACTAGCACTAGTGAGACTCAGATCTATGCGATTCCAAAGCCCAGGTTCCTGACTACTCTGACTACTACATAAGTAGCCTATGAATTAAGGAAACTCCCATAAAACATTAGGATTCATAACTTAATAAATATGATCTTACTGCTGAATTTGTATTTGCTTTCATAATGCTCAAATTGGCATTTTTTTAAAGATAAAGCTGGGCCCGGTGGCTCATGCCTGTAATCCCAGCACTTTGGGAGGCCAGGGCAGGTGGATCAAGAGGTCAGGAGTTCGAGACCAGCCTGGCCAATGTGGTGAAACCCCGTCTCTACTAAAAAAAAATGCAAAACTTAACTGGGCGTGGTGGCACACGCCTATATTCCCAGCTACTAGGGAGGCTGAGGCAGAAGAATCGCTTGAACTCAGGAGGCAGAGGTTGTAGTGAGCTGAGATTGCACCACTGCACTCCAGTGGCACTCCAGCCTGGGCGACAGAGCAAAACTCTGTCTCAAAAATAAATAAATAAATAAATAAATAAGGCTTTTCCAGTTAGTGGTTATTATTCCCTCTTAAAATTAGCGGGGTGATTTTAGAAATTATAATCAACCCTCATTCTTTGCTTCTAACATAAAGAAGCATCTTTACATCTAGACAGTAAAACATAAGAGGCTGTACTAAGGTCTCTGTCAATTCTATCTTCACATGCTCGGCATCATCCCATTTTCTATTAAATGTCCTTTGAGAGAAGTCACCTGCATAATGACCATAGGACCCCTGTCGACAATGAAAAGGATAAAACTCATTGTCTGGAACTTCTGTGGCAGAGAGAGGCAAATTATTATGACATTATGTATAACAGTGTCATTATTTGATTTGTGGCAAATTAAAAAAACACATGACAAAGTAACGTAATTTAGAAAATCAAAGATGCTGGAACCAGCATACAATACCAACTTTCCAATTCTAAGAATATGAGGGAGGTGCTAAAAAGGAGGTCCATGCTATAAATGGGCATGGGAAACTTCGGGGGTAACAGATGTGTAGTGATGGTGCAATGATTTAATGGATACATCTATGTCTCAAAAGTTAGCAAACTGCATACTTTACAGCAAATATGTATGGTTTATTGTATGCTAATTACACCTCAATAAAATTATACGTTTAAAAAATCATATGAAATCAATCTCAGTTGGCTGAAGTTTTTGAGGCCATATATTAGAAAGAGATATTTAAACCAATTAAGATAGCCCATGTATAACTCTATACTGGCATAGAACTTCACAGAATATGTTCAAATACTTTTTAAATTTTATTTCACACCAATCCTGTACACTGGAAACTGAAACTTGGAAAGAATAAGTTACTAATTCAAGGTCTCGAACAAAGATTTTAGATCATCTGACTCCAAATCTAATGTTCTCTTCTTTATAAAAAAGCAGACTCCTATGCTACTGTGGCCTTCTTTTCAACAGCAATGCTTTTAAAAGTATAATTTTTTGTCAATGTAAGCCTGGTCAGAGTAAGACCCATAGCTTCACTACACTATATTTGCACCATTGTCATTTCCAAATGGAGTTATTTACCTTGAAGTAAACAATAAAATGAAGCATTGAAGTTCATTTCTCAATATTCCCTTTCCATGAGGAGAGAGCACAATTGCCAATAAATGTCTGTAAAAAAAAATTGTGGCTATTTTCAAATAATTTGGAGAGTTTGCTATTTCATACAAGTCTAAAAGCAGGAGGCCAATATCGGGGAGCCATCTGATAAAGGCGGTATCTGCAACCACAATGCCCAGGACCAAATCTTTGACTCTAAGTAGACTTCAATGTTCTGTTCCTTTAGAGGGGAAAATAGAAGGAAAAATGAAATGAAACAAATGTATGTAATATGAGACCCTGTGGCCATTCAAACAATATTAAAATGTTCTATTAAAGAAATGTATAACCTAAACATATGTTATGAATAGCAATTTTTGTTAAAAGGTCTACAATATGCTAAAGATTAGTCAGTAGAACAGAAAGGGCTGCCGATACAACCCCTTGGGTTGTCCTTGGGCTATGTTATGTGGCACCAGAACTGCTGCAGCAGATGCAGTTTTGCACAGTGAGTGGGCCACCCATAAAACCAGACCCTGAGAGAGTGGTATGGCGGTGAAGGCTTCGAGTCTACTCCAGACCTATGCCATTGGCTCACAAATCTTACTTCATGAAATGGGTTTCACAATTCCCCCAAAGAACTTACTATCTAGGTGATTGTGGTCACTCCAAACTTTGATGGCAAGAATTACCTTACTCATCCTCCTCCCCTTCCCCTAGAAGCTCTATTTCAGGTGTCTTCCACTCAATAGGAGTTCAAAAGGTTATTTTTAATGGAACCATTCCTGTCTTATCAAAAGCACACAGCACTTGTCTCCTCATCTGGGACTCATTTAACAAAAAACAGATGGATAAACCTGTGGTTGTCCCATTTTGAGAAGAGGAGAATTACTGAACTGTAGAGAACAAGCACTCTGCTTTAAGTCACAAAATCTACCCAGAATTGCAAATTTCCCCATTGAGTGACATGTATAAATAAATATCTAAATGGCTAAAAGCATTAACAGAATTCACAATTGCAAGTTTTAGAAATGGAATCCATTTCTTTTTCTGCAAAAAGCTTCCCAATTAATAAGACTAGCTATGATAGATAATAAACCCCACATCACTGATAACAAAGCCTGTTGGTTGCGAATTTAACACTCTGCTATTTTATAGTCCCTCTAATGAATACACAGTTATGACTTTCTTTCAAACATTGTGTGCAGAGACCGATTCAAGGATTCAAGTCACTCATGCCACAAAGCTATTTTCTATTCATGCTTCCTTAAAATTGCCCAAGAGAATAATTGGTGTGTTCCTTTCCTCTTGTGGTTAAACATAACTCTGCTATAAGTTAATAAAAGTGCAGATACTTTATTCATATTCAGAAGGCAGGCAGCAGCAGAAAAGCTCCTGCCACTGTGACTACAAGTCAGAACAAGTTAATCTAACATCAAATATGTATTACTGGGGCTGCTTCAAATGCATGTCTGGCCCAAAGCATTACATTGTAATCCAGTAGCAGTCACTGAAAGACAAAAGGAACCAGGATCAGCATCTCCCGACCAGCAAACGAATATGCCAGAGGAAGAGTGATAAAAGATTCCAAGGAACTTTTGGTGAAGAAACTCTTCTGGTCTTTTGAGTCAAAGACAGAAAGTAATTTCTTGAGAGAGCTGCACATTCATTAACTCAACCATATTTCTCAAATGCCAAGAGTGTACTGAGCACAGTCCTTAGTGGGTGGAGTAAACTTGAGAAGAACAAGTAAACCAAGGTATCTGCATGACTGGAACTTATATTTAGTTTGGAGAAATAAGAAAACAAAGCACATGAGAAACCTGGCTCTTTAAATCTTCTTCTTTATTTTCATGAGTCCTCAGATATTATTGCCCCAACCATGATCTCCTGGAACAGATTGAATCTGGATCCGGAAGTGGCTGGTGAGGGAGAAGGTAGACCAAGAGCAACTAAGTTAGGAAAGCATTTCAAGGATGGTAGACCAACAGCAACTAAGTTAGGAAAGCATTTCAAGGATGGTAGACCAACAGCAACTAAGTTAGAAAAGCATTTCAAGGATGGTAGACCAACAGCAACTAAGTTAGGAAAGCCTTTCAAGGACGGAGTGGGCCAAATGACACTGAGAGATTAAGAAAAGGTGTAATTCACATTGGACTGGTGGTATGATGGTTATTCAGGGAAAGGTCAAGACGATTATTGTGAAAGGTTTGGGAATTTTTATTTTTTACTTTAAGTTCTGCGATACATGTGCAGAATGTGCAGGTTTGTTACACAGGTATACATGTGCCTTGATGGTTTGCTGCACCTATCAACCCATCATCTAGGTTTTAAGCCCCACATGCATTAGCTATTTATCCTAATGCTATCCCTCCCCTTGCCCTCCATCCCCCAACAGGCCCTGGTGTGTGATGTTCCCTTCCCTTTGTCCATGTGTTCTCATTATTCAGCTCCCACTTATGAGTGAGAACATGCAGCATTTGGTTTTCTGTTCCTGTGTTAGTTTGCTGAGAATGATGGTTTCCAGCTTCATCCATGTCCCTGCAAAGGACATGAACTCTTTCCTATTTATGGCTGCATAGTATTGCATGGTGTGTATGTACCACATTTTTCTTTATCCAGTCTATCATTGATGGGCATTTGGGTTGATTCCATAACTAAAAGAAAAGTGGACTCATAAGAGAAGTTAGTTTTAAAATAGAAAACTAGAATGTTTGCCTGCTGATGGGAGTGATCCAATAGAGAAAATTAGTGCAAAAAATTTTGGATAAACAAAAGCATTTATACATCAGGTATACAAGATTGTTCTGTTCAATGATGTTTTGCTATAACCTTGCTGAGAAAAAAAATCAACTCCCAGCCATGGCCACTGTTTTTGTGAAGTTTGCGTGTTCTCTCCATGTCTGCATTGGTTCCCTCCCACATCCCAAAGCCATGCCCCGTTAATTGGCATGTCTGAATTTTCCCAGTATGAGTGGCTGTGTGTGAGTGTTCTCTGTGATGAGATGGCCTCCTGTTCAGGACTGGTTCTCACCTGAACCGCCGGGATAGGCTCCGTGATAGGTCACCACCTACAACCTTGAACTGGAACAATTGGGCAAGTAATTATCTTACTTGTTTGTATTTATCTTTCTTAAAAGTGTAGCTCACATTTATTTCATTGTTTAATATTGGAAGTGTTTTGGTCTTTATTTTGAAGGTTTGGTGATGATTTTGTGACCAGAAATATGCTGTAGGAACTTAACTCTAGTTTATTTCAATTAGCCTCTGTTAAGTTGATTTCCTTTCACATCGTTTCACTTATAATCGCAGCTTCCAAGAACCTATCAATGACATTAAGTGAGGACTAGTTGTATATGCCGAGTTGTCAATCTCTGCCAATAGAATAGTGGAAGCAAGTTAAGGAATGAAGCCCACAAATTCCCTCTTCCTCTCTCAAACTTGAGAAAGGGCTGGCCATTAGTCCTCCTTGATCAACTGAGTTTGAACTCTCTGCCAATATCCTTGCCCTGTTTGACCCCCAGTATGAACTAAGTGGATATGTAAGACCTTACCTACTTTTTCTGTGCCTGTTCATTTTGTCTCAAAACAAAAACAAAGTGAAGGCTCATTAATGAGAAATCAGTGAAACAATAATTGATCACACACTTTTAACAGCTGCCTCCTCTAACAAATCATCATATATCTAACCCCAAGCCCAAACCACCACCACTGCACATGGCTCTGCTCTCCCTGTGTAGGCTCCTAGGCTATAGGTCTCGGGTCTCCTAAGTCCAACCCATTCTATTATGACCTTTTCTTTTCCACTGATGTGACAGTATAGAGTAGGTGCCTCTATTCCCAACTTGTAAATAAAGACAATCCCAAAATGACAGAATTGATAAGAGAGATACGATAAAAGCGATTTACAGCAAAATTTCAGAAGAAGAGAAAAGAAGAACTTGGCTAAAACCTAATTAGTAGTTTCAACATTATTTCAAAAAAGAATGTGATACAATTCCCAGACTGTGTGTGCCATGGCACCCTGGGTAGGCACAGCAAACTCATACAGGTGCAGTGGGATATTTTAAATTTTAGAGGAAACCAGCAAGTTGTCAGAAACAATGGCAACTGCTAGTTCCGGGACATCCACACTTTCAACATTAAACTGTGCTACATTCCTTTCGATGATGTCATATCTTTGCAAAGTTGGTTTTTAGGCAGTAGTTCTGATAAAAAGCAATTACTTTGTGAAAATCACTGTGGGACAGAAAATGAGAGTAGCAGTGTCCAATCTGATTCTGAGGTTTGAGGAAGTGCACAGTGTCCAACAGATACACACATTCTATTAGCATGTAATTGAGGTCATTTGAAAATGAAATACATTTTTTATTCAAAAAAAATGTATGTCATCATCAAAAAGAGGGTTACTGTCTCTGGGGCACAGAACCATGGAATTCAATGGGTAAATATTAGTGTTTGTTCCATAATGGGACCAAGGAATCCAGCCATTCAGTCCTGACAGCTGGTATATCCCAAAGGTAGAGCTGAGCATTTAGCCATCTTAGCCTGACATCATTAAAGACTTGAGCCACACTCTGTACCCAATAAATACATCATAAATCCCATCATAAATCAGCTTCTCATGTTAATTTATCTGCAGAAGACAATACTGTTCTCAGAGTAAGATAGGATTTTCTACTATTGGCGTTATGAATTACCTGTCATTCTTATTTATATGTCCATACCCCATGGGCTGGATTAGTGTGAGATTTGCCCCATGGGATGGTACACTGCACCCCAGAGCATTGACATAATCAGTTGGCTATATTTACTTAGGGTCAAGGAACAGAACTTCTGGGCTTGGGAAAGTAATATACTACATATATATATATACACACACACACATAGGTATGTGTGTGAATACATATGTTGTTATATGTATATGTTGTTACATATGTGTGTGTGTATATATGTTGTTACGCATATATGTGTATGTATGTGTGTGTATATATGTGTTGTTACGTATAAGAGACCACCTGAGCAGGCTTAGTGTGAGCAGAAAGGCTGTTTATTCACTTGGCTGCAAGTGGGCTGAGTCCAAGAAAGGAGTCATCGAAGGGTGGTGGGATTATTATTGGTTCTTACAGTTTTGGGATAGGCGTTGGAGTTAGGAGCAATTTTTTGGGGGGGCAGGGGATGGATGTTACAAAGTACATTCTCAAGGGTGGGGAGGATATATTGTCACAAAGGCAGGGAGGAGGAATGTTACAAAGTACATTCACAAGGGCGTGGGAATGTCATAATGGCTTGACCATGGTGTGGCCAGCTCAGAGGACCTTACATATGTGTGTGAGTGTATGTATATACATGTGCATGTATATGTGTGTTTTGTGCGTATTTATATGTGTGTGTATACACACACATAAAACACACATGCTAAACACGCACATACCTGTAACACACACAAAAATACATATATACATATATATACATATAAATATATACACACATATTAAAGTGCCTGATACTTCTACACAGTCTGAGAGATAGTTTTTTCCCAAATATACCAGTGTCAGGGACTGTTTGATAATCTGTACTTTGCACAGTGGTCCATTTAATCTTCATGTAATTCTGTAAAGTGGGCACCAGATACATTTTACAGATGTGACAGAGAAGTTTTGCAATTTGCACAAAATTATAAGGTGTATATATGATATGCCCAGTTTTTCTGGCTACCATTTCCTTTGTAAATGAAATAAATCGTTTAGCCCAAGAGGATTCAGTTTCAAGCCTGTGTTTCCTTAGAACACACGCATACACACTCTAGCAAATAAAGAAATTAAATAAAATTCCAGCCTCTGTTCACTTGAATAATATTAAAGGAAATCTAATTTATGATTCATGGAGACACTACTTAAATATAAAGCTCTTTCCTCTTCTAACCAATTCTCTCACACTCCGGTTTTCTCCCTAACTTTCCTCTTCCTCAGTTCTCATACTCTGCACCGCAGCTATGGCTTTTCCACCTTCCCTAGTCTATAGCCACTTTCCCCCTGGAAGTGGCCCCTTGCAATTCTGCTCTTACTCACCAGCCATGCTGAGTCCCTCTGGAAGCTCCAAGCCCGGTCCCCACTCACTCCTCACAGACAGAAGACCTCTGAACAGCCTCGGCAGACTAGTTCTCTCAAGCTGACCACTTTTCTACCAGAAATCCTCATGGAGAATTTTCAATAAGTAATCATGTCTACCTTGTTACACATTTGATCATTCACATAGGTTTTCATTCATTCATCCGTAGCATGGAGAAAAATAAAAGTTGCTTTAAAAAACAAAAACAGATTTCATTTTAAAGGAAAAGCAAATGAACTTTGTTTAGAAAAAAAACAGTATGTTGGGTCATTTTGGTTGAAGGAAAATAGTCCTGATATGGGCCTCACATTAGCTGCAGTTACCACAATGCTTTGCACAATGACGAAGGGCAAATTTTGAGCTTCCACATGACATTTCCCCGTGGAAGAAAGAAACAGTATTTACCGGGTGGTTGCTGGAGTTGAGAAATACCACAGAGTATTGTCTGAGCTCTGTGCAAAGGGAGCATCAGATCAGGAATGGCCAAGACACTTTTAAGGACAGATGTGGCTAATATTCAAGTCTCTGGCTGTGCTGTAATACCTGTCACCACCTCTACAAGTGCACAAATTCCTTTATGGTCCCAAATCATCTATATAAACATTTCGATACACACAGACTGGAGTTGGTGATACTCAGGGGAGTGTGGGGATGGGGGGCTTCATACAGTGGGGCAAAGGCCAGACACTGGGAAGTGCATCAGCCTTCCCAGAGCAGGTGTTGCCTGTGCCAGGTCTTCAAAAAGAAGAAGTGTTTCAGAGAAAGAGAACATCAGCTTACATAAGTCAGGGAAACACCAAACAGCTGCACCATTTTGGGAACAAGACTTTCATAGCAATATAATATAGAGGACACAGGCTGGTGGTTAACAACTCCCACCCTGTTAATCTGAAGACCTGGGTTCGAATCCTGGCGACATCAGTTGTGCTAGCTGAATAAACTTAGGTAAGTTACCTAAGCACACTCTGACTTCGTTTCCTTCTCTGGAAAATAGAACAATGGTAGAGTCTACCTTGTAGTACTGTTATGAAGAATAAATGTGGCAACATATGTTACAAGTACCTGGACCATGAAAACTCATAGTGGTTAAGACAATCATAGGTCACTCATAGTGGTCACTCATAGTGATTAAGGTCATTCACAGTGGTTAAGACAATCACAGGCTGATTGTGACACCTCTAAGGGAGCTTTCATAACAGAGCACAAAAGTATGGCTTTGGGCATTCTCTTTCCACTTTTATTAGAAAAAGCTGGACCTAGCAGCTCTGAAGTGTGGTGTGAGGTTATTCAGGGACACAGTGTGCCTCATATTCTTTGTACCTTGTTGTGGATGTTCCTTTCCATCTTGCTTTTCTCCAATGTTGTCGCAGCCAGAGTATATTGAAGCCAAATGGAATGAATGAACAGAAAAATCAGAATGTCCTCTCTCTCTCTCCCCATAGCCAGTGCAGGGTCCCAGAAAACAGCCTAGGTTGTTACCCATCTCCACCCTTTTATGGGATCTAAGATCAGTATACTGAAGCACTGCCAAAAGTTTGTGAAGAAAATGAGGGCATGTTTGGAATGGCTCGTAGTATACAGGAGAAAACTCCAAGTGCCATCTTTACTGGGAGCAGAACATTATATTAGGTCTTAGCTCAGGTCCTCTAGAAGACAGAGCCCGAGGCAGGGTTAAGGCAACAATATGCTTTATGTGGGAGAACCAAGCCACAGGCAGTGAGGATGAAGGAAAACAGAAAGCAAAGATGCAGAGCAATACGATGTGCCGCATGACCACACTGGCTTCTGCTTTACAACAAGCTGCTGACATAGCCAGCCACCCTACAGGTATGTATTCTTGGCATGCAGAATACGCAGGGAAGAAATACACATTGTATTGGTCCACGAAAGAGAGGAGGGAAGGGAGTTTATCTGCCCGAACTCCTCTCATACCCTGTTTTCCCTTGATCAAGATTCCCCACAGGAGGAATTAACTTGCCGGAGCTTCTGAGTTGCATCATCTGGCCCCCAGGATATCAGAGTCAGTGTACAGTGACCCCACCAGGGCATTTTATTCAAGTCCAAAAGTTACTTGGCACTGATGAGATGCAACCAAAAGTATGGAGGGGTCAAAGACTAACAGTGTATCACTTTACATTCTTTCCACTGGCTTGAAACCTATTAGAAGTACCCTTTCAAATTGCTTATATTGTTAATAGGATTATTATACATAAGAAACAATTATATAGGCTCATATAGACTAAACGTTTCTATTAATATCACATCATACCTTCCTTATGCCACATTTGTCACACACATACACACACCCCACCTCAAAATGCATTCCTTTGAATAAAGGACTACTGTACCTCTAGGCGGGTACCTATGATGTTACATTTATCATCCAGTAGGTGCAGAATCAATCTCTCTCTTTTTTTCTCTCTCTCTCTTCTCCTTCTCTCTCTCTTCTTGTAGGCTATCTAGGCAGTCTCTGTGGACTAGATCTAGTATAAGGATCTTATTAAAGCAAGATCCAAGCAAGCAGGCAGAAGATTCTAGCTTCAAACATGAGGAGATCCAAGAAACAGCCTGCACTACATCAGTGGAAGGCAATACCCTTGAGCTATGAATAGTCAGCGTTCTTGTTCTCCATAGGGGAAACTCCTTTTCTAGATTGGTATCCTTAGAGGAATTTGATGCACACCCTTGCTAGGATAGTCTATATGCCAGTGAGTCACCTCCCATACGTTCAGCCCATATATGATTCACGCACATGAGAGCTTTGCTATTCCATCCATCTATCTGTAGGTTTTAGGAGAAAATAAGCAATCCTAAATTATGGGTGCTCACATGTGGTGGCTTTCTCTGAGAGCTGGGCAGTCTACATAAGAAGGGCTGATAAGGGCTGTGTCTAGGATTGGGACTGAGAGTCATTTGTTTACTCATACAATCTGCATACAGTGAAGACACAGGAGAAAGCAGGTCAAGGACTCTGAGAAGTTGTACAGGTTTATGTCTCAATAGCAGAACTAGGCAAGGAGCAGAGTCTGCCTGGTTTTCCATTTTATATGCCTACTCTAAGACCATTCTGCCAATGATAGTGTTGGACCTGTAAGTCCTGCTGATAAATATACATCAGGGTGGCAAATGATAAGGGCATGAGATTTGAGGAAAGAGATGATATTATGTACAGAGTCATCCTCTGGTTTTATTCATACATTTTGTGAAATTGTCACCTGGATCAGAACTTTTTCTGAGAGACTCACTTGACTATTCCTTTTGGTTAGCAAGATACAACCCTTCTTCTTTATCTTGACTAAGACTCTTAACTAATAAGTAACAAAATTGAGTCTTGAGTCCAGCCCAGTCTGACTCTAGAACCTATACTTTTAACCATTAATGTCAACTTATATGAGTCCTGACAAATAGATGTTAAATGAACACCGAATGCAATTAAATGGTGCCTTCTAATTGTCTTCTTTGAGACAGCATAGCATGGTGGTTCAATATTAATTCAATAGCTATTTATTAACTATTTATTAGATAAGAGCAAGGGTTCTTTTTTTTGAGACAAGCTCTCACTCTGTTTCTCAGGCTAAGTGCAGTGGCACAATCCTAGGTCACTGCAACCTCAATTTCCTTGGCTCAAGAGATCCTTCTGCCTCAGTTTCCTGAGTAAATAGGACAACAGATGTGTTCCATTATGCCCAATTAATTTTTTCAATTTTTTGTAGAGATGGAGCCTTGTTATGTTGCCCAGGCTGGAGGAGCAGGGGTTCTCGATGAAGACCACCTATGTCTGTGCTGTCTAATATGGGAGCCACTACTAAAATGGGACTGTTGAACACTTCAATGATAGCTAGTGTGACTGGGGAGCTGCATTTTTAATTTTATTTAATTTAATTACACATAAAATTTTAAAGACAATTCAATTATTAGAAACATTCAAGTATGTTTGAAAAAACAGGGGTATGTGAATCTACATCTTCAATAATAAATTTTACGAAATCAAAATATATCAAGTATTTCAAGGGATAAGTGAGTGCCCACAATGAGATATCCAATAAATGTAAAATACATACCAGATTTCAAAGACTCATTACAAAAAAAAGGAAAGTAAGGCTGGGCGTGATGGCTCATGCTTGTAATCTCAGCACTTTGGGAGGCCGAGGCAGGTGGATCACCTGCGGTCAAGAGTTTGAGACCAGCCTGGCCAACATGGTGAAATCCCGTCTCTACTAAAAATACAAAAATTAGCCAGGCGTAGTGGTGCACACTTGTAATCCTAGCTACTCGGGAGGCTGAGGCAGGAGAATCACTTGAACCCGGGAGACGGAGGTTGCAGTGAGCCAAGATCACACCATTGCACTCCATCCTGGGTGACAGAGGGAGACTCTGCCTCAAAGAAAAAGGGAAAAAAAATCTTATTAATAATTTGTATTGTTTATATGTTAAATTAATAATATTTTGGTTATATTGACTTGAATAAAATATCACAATTAATATCACCTCCCATTTCTTTTTCATCTAATGTGGATACTATAAAATTTAAAACTACATGATTGGCTAATACTGGCCTAGATTCAACTCCTAACTTTATCACATATAAGTCATGTGCCTTAGCAAGTTATGGCAAGTTTTACCTTTTTTTGCCTCTATCTCTAAGTCTATGAAATGGGGCATAGTATCAGTACATATGTAATGAGTTGTAGTCGTTAAGTCAGTTAGGGCCTGACACATGGTAATTTCTCAATAAGGGTTAAGTATTATTACTACTAATGCTAATTGTATAAACATGCTATATATAATCTCAAAACTGATTTTATTATTTTAATGGAATTTCATTGAGAATAGACCTACAGGATTCAGAACATATATAAGTATGAAGAGTGCTTTGCTTAATGTTTTAAGCATTAAAACAATCTTTATTTGGGCAAGGATTTTCAAGGGAGATTGTAGTTGTCATTTAGATTAATAGCTAGAGAGACTTGGACTTTTTTTTTTCTGGCAGTGCCAGTGTCCCTCTGACATTGTGGGGATTTTTGTGCTGCTGCTACTTGTTTGCAATTTTTATTATATTTCGACAAAGAGCTTTGCTTGCTCGGAGCTATTGAAATTGTAAAGCAGCAAACATGATGGGGTGACTTCTTTCATCCAATTCTCAATAGCCATTGCAGGTGTTTTGTCTCTTTATGAAAAATGCCTGTTGAATTATAAGGTATTATTCACATTATCATTGTCTGAATAGTTCCTTGAGGGAGAAAATTTGCAAGTTGAGAAAAAATAGCACAAGGACAGAGGATAGAGGGTAATGGGTATCTTCTTCCGGAGTCACCTGCCTCATAAAGGGTTACATACAATTCTCTTCCTAGAAACTGCCTACGCCACTTTTCCAAGCAATTCTCTAAATTAAGATAGCATTATTTTAGGCTTTTCGAAGACTTCCTAAATAACCACAAAATAAACGTTCTTGGCTATGGAAATATGGGGATTCATGTGCTATGGCAAACAAAGGCTTTCAGATGTGGTTTCTGTGAGCAGACAGTCTACAGTTGGGTGGATAACACAAATACCTAAGTGTCATGTTAAGCCACAGAGGGATGCCAGGTCCAGCGTCTGGCATAGAAGGTGCTGCAGGAGCACAAAGGAGAGAGGCAGAATGCTGCAAGCAGGCAGAGGGAGCAGAGGATCTCCCCTGTGAATGAGAACTTTGGGCAGGTCATTTTACCACAGTGAGACTCAGATTTAGCACCTGTAAAAGAAAAGGTATAGACTAAGGTATCTCCAAGTTGTGACACTCCAGGAATCTTTTAAAGGAAGTCGGAACTGCCATAGATCATAGCCACTAGTTTCCCTTTTGTCTTTAAATTCCTTACTGATTTAAAAAAAAAAAAAAAAGACATTACATAATGATAAAGGGTGCAATTCAACAAGAAGACCTAGCTGTCCTAAAGATATATGCACCTAGTGTTAGAGCATCCAAATTCATAAAACAAGTTCTCAGAGACTTACGAAGTAACTTAGATAATCACAATAATAGTGGGAGACTTAACACCACACTGATAGTATTAGACAGATCATCAAGGCAGAAAACCAACAAATATATTCTGTACCTAAACTTAACACTTGACCCAAAGGACCTAAGAGACATCTACAGGACACTCCACCCAACAACAACAGAATATACACTCTTCTCATGTGCACATGACACATACTCTAACATTGACTGCACATTCAACCGTAAAGCACTTCTCAGCAAATTCAAATTAAAAAACAACAACAACAACAACAAAAATTGAAGTCATACTAACCATGATCTTGGACTACAGCACAATAAAAATGGAAATCAATGATAAGAAGATTGCTCAAAACCACATGATTACAAGGAACTTAAGCAACCTACTCCTGGCCGGGCACAGTGGCTCACACCTGTAATCCCAGCACTTTGGGAGGCTGAGGAGGGTGGATCACCTGAGGTCAGGAGTTCAAGACCAGCCTGGCCAACATGGTGAAATCTCGTCTCTACTAAAAATACAAAAATTAACCTGGTGTGGTAGAGCCTGTAATCCCAGCTACTCAGGAGGCTGAGGCAGGAGAATCGCTTGAACCCAGGAGGTGGAGGTTGCAGTGAGCTGAGATCGTGCCACTGCATTCCAGGCTGGGTGACAGAGTGGAACTTTGTCTCAAAAAAAAAAAAAAAAAGATCTGCTCCTGAATGACTTTTGGGTAAGCAATGAGATTCAGGCAGAAATCAAAAAAATTACTTGAAATTAATGAAAACAAAGACACAACATATCAGAATCTCTGGAACACAGCTAAAGCAGTGGTAAGAGAAAAGCTTACAGTACTAAATGCTTTCATCAAAATGTCAGAAAGATCTCAACTTACTGAACTATTACAACATCACACTTATGGGAACTAGAAAAAAGAAAGCACAAACCAACCCCAAAGCTAACAGAAGAAATTTGCTTTTAAATTACCAGCACTCATAAGAACTCACTCACTATCCTGAGGACAGCATCAAGGAGATGATGCTAAACCATTCATGAGAAACCACCCCCACAATCCAATCACCTCCCACCAGGCCACACCTCCAACATCGAGGATTACAATTGAACATGAGATTTGAGTGGAGACACAGATCCAAATCATATCAGAAGGTAATGAAGAGACCTTCAGAGATAGGTCATTTTTCAGATAGCAGGCCTGAATGGGGTGCCTGTAGGTAGGGAAAGGGAATCAAAGTATGATAGGCTCCTTAAAGCCCACTTTCAAATTGATCCAGCTTGAAATGGCAGGCAGATACATGAAGATGCACAAATTTTGACTCCCCACAATTTGGAAAAAGAATAATTAACGGGATCAGACTTTCCTGAGAATGAAGTTCTTGACTACATTTATCTTAGTTTCTATATACCTGGTGCCTGATATAATACTTGGCTCATGATTGATGAGCGTGAAGGAGGTCTTGAATTATTCTTGGATAAAAACATAAACTTTCCTCTAGGCCAGAATGAATCATATGTAATTGACATTGTCCCTCCTAAATCTCCCAAAACCTGTTTAATATAGTATGCAGTCATTGCTGCTTCCAGTGGTGCCCTTTATTTAAATGCATGGAACTTTATATTCAGTAACAAACTTAAAAAGGCAATCAGGTTCTCAGAACTAAAAATCAAGACGTAGTATTGACCCATGATTTGACAATGGAATGAAATTTTTATAATATAATAATAGTTATTATTTTGAATATAAAGAAGTAGAGTGTATGGGTACAAAGGTGTGGTACCTTTTCTCGCCCATCATAAGGGTCACAGCTGGCACTTCTGTCATAAAAGACAGGAGAGAAACATAGTAAATTTACTTAACCAAAGTTTTGTGTGATACAGGAACCTTCAGAAATGAAGACCCAAAGACCTAGAGAAAACTGTCTGCTTTTATGCTTAGTTTCAACGAAGAATGGACAACCATGCAGCAATGTGATTGACAAAAGGATCTGATCTGATGGTAATAGACTGAGAAACCCAGCAAGGCCTGTACGTTCAGATTCTTCTTGGGCTCTCTGCATAGCATTCCTTCCTCCTAGGTATAGGGCAGAACCCCTGTGGAATGAGGGTCTTCAAGGGAGAAGGGAGAGAGTGACCTTGCTAGGTTTTATGTCTTGCTTTGGGGGAGAGGAGTTCTAGTATTTATGACCCGCCTTGGAGGAGAGGAATTCTGATTTCTACGACTCACTTTAGGGGAGGTGGAGGGATGGGAAAATGGAGGGCAGGAGAAGGTCAGAGAGAGACTTTGTTTCTGAGGCTGCTTCTGGGCCTTCCAATCTCCTTTTGTTTAATGTACTCAGCATGCCAAAGTGTCATACTTTGGAGTATCATTTTCTGAGCCCCAGAAAGAGAAAAGCTAAAATGGCTCATAATCCCACCAAGCAGATGTGAAAGGTTTACACATTCAAGTTGAGGGGATTTGAACAGTGGAAATGGTTCAAACACAAAAGTAAAAGCTTCCTTTCACATCTCTGTTACTTATATCAAATATTATTTTGTATAATTGTTAATAGGATAAAACGGTTAAAATAGAGACTGCTCAGGATAATCTGTGGGCCATAGTCAGTCAAAATTCGTAAGTTCAGTCATGCACAGTCACTATTCAAGAGTGGTCAAAGCACAGTCCAAGGAATTTACAGCTTCAGGATAATTCTCATTCAGAAAGTAAACTGAATAATGTAACATTCCTATAAACTGAATTGAGCTTTAATTATGTATAACTATGTTATCATCTACTCTAAATATCATGAAGTCTCAGCTGGTAAGTCTTCAGACTGGTACCACCGTCTCCCTCCCTGCACCCAGCCACACACACATACACTCACATCTCTGCAGCTGGCCCGGGGGAAGCTCTACTTCCTCCTGTTCTCTATATAATGACTTTACTGGAGCCACTTTCACTTTCCCTGGTGATATTAGGGAAGCTAGGACAATAAAACCATCTCCTTGTGATCATAGGGTTGTGTAAGTATCCCAGATTTCATCTGGACACTTTGTATTATAAATGAGACACTTGAGGCCCTGAGAGGTTATGTAACTATCTCTTTACAGTCACCCAGCTAGTTAGTTAGAACCTTGCCTTGACCTAACCCTGACTACCAGCCCAGTGCTCTTTCTATCAGATCACACTAGAAAAACATTCAGCTGTTTCTGTTAACACAGTATACCCATGCTTGCTGGAAATAGTGCAGACCGACAGCTACATTACTTTTCTAATAGCTAATGCAGTTTCTCGTGAAAGCATATTCCTCTCTCTAAAAGTAAATTAAATAGCATAATCTTTCCATAAACTGGATTTAGTAACATATTCTCTATGATAAACAACATTCAAATTGGAATCACCTCCTCTGTCATGTGAAATTGAAGTTTATTTTTGATGTGTTATCTGTTGATGACGATTGACTATAAATGTAGGACCATTTAGTAAGCAAATAAACCACTCAGTTAGGAAGTAACATAATACACAACAATTTTATGAATCTCTTTTCATCTTGCCTTTCCACTGGTTTGGGAGAATTAAAGAGGACATTGAAAATACATTAGGTAAATTGTGATATTAACAATGCCATTTAAATTGTTGCCAAGATTTGTGAAAACACAAAGAATAAAACACACCTTGGGACTGCAAATAAAAGTCTAAGAAGATGGTTTTCCAACAGGGCTTCCAAGTGCATAAACATCTAAAGGGTTAGCAGGGGGAGTGTTGTTGTAGGTATTTTGGCCAGACCCCTACACAATCAGAGCAGCTCCATTTGGGGTGTCTGCATTTTGTGTTTGAATCCTATAGGTTTCATCTGAAGAAAGGGCTCCAAGGCAGGCAAGTAGGCAGGCAGGAAGAAGTGAAAAAAGAAAGGAAAAGATTGAAAAGCTGTGTCTTTATTTTTGCCTTTCAGGTAGAAAAGCATACTATTTGTCTAACTTCAGCCCAGTCCTCATCTTCATTTCATTGTAGTAGCATAAACATTTTCAAACTGATTTGGACAAGCAGTACTAGATATTAAACATCTATCAAGTGACCATAATTAAATAACATATTACTGATAAAGTTATAGACAGACACATATTAATGGAAGAGAATATGAATCTGTGAATCAAGTCAAAATACAGGTGAGTATTTAGTCAATATTAAAAGAGGATTTTAGGCTGGGTGTGGTGGCTCACACCTGTAATCCCCGCACTTTGGGAGGCTAAGGCAGGAAGATCACCTGAGGGCAGGAGTTTGAGACCAGCCTGGCCAACATGGTGAAACCCTGTCTCTACTAACAATACAAAACTTATCTGGGAGTGGTGACATGCACCTGTAATCCCAACCATTCAGGAGGCCGAGGCACGAGAATTGTTTGAACCTGGGAGGCAGAGGTTGCAGTGAGCCAAGATCGTGCTACTGTGCTCTAGCTTGGGTGGCAGACTGGGTCACTGTTTCAAAAAAAAAAAAAAAGATTTTCATAATGTTGAAACAATTGACTAAATCATGGGGTAGGGTGCACAATTAGATATCTATTAATTATTATATACACACACACTGACAGAGAGAGATAATAAGGAATTGACTCACACAATTATGGAGGCTAAAAAGTTTCAAGATCTGCGGTTGGCATGCTGAAGACCTATGAAAGGCAGTGGTGCAGTTTCAGTCCAAAGGCCAGTGGATCCAGGAAAAGTTGATGTTTCAGTTGGAGTCCAAAGGCAGGATAAACCAATGTCCCAGCCATAATGCAATCAAGTAAGAGGAAATTCCCTCTCATGTAAGGGAGGTTCAGACTTTTTGTCCTTTTCAGGCCCTCCACTGATTGGATGAGGCCTACTCACATTAGGAAGGACAACCTGTTTTACTCATTCTACAGATTCAAATGTTAATCTCATCCAAAACACCCTCACATACATACTAAGATAATCTTTGACCAAATATTTGGGCACTTTGTGATCTGTCAAGCTGACATGTAAAATTAACCATCATGACTGTCAACATGAATTTCAGGTTAATTAAAGATTTGAAAGTAAAAAGGAAAGTAAAACACAAAGGAATTAATCTAGATGAATATTCCTCTATTTCTTGGTATTCTCAGGCCTCTTAAGTTTAGATATATACAAAATACTATAAAGAATAATATTAAGAAATTTAGTTACATAAACATTGAACTATAGGAATAATTTACACCTTTTAATTTGCTTTATTGGTATTCAAACATTTTAGAGTCAAGGAATTCTGGAGAAGAAAGTATTACATTCAGCTTCTAGCAATTATTTTTTCAGCTTTTCTGTCAAGCATGAGCCAACCAACTCCAATCCCTTATTCCTGATATTCTAAAATGACTGGATTGGGAAGGAGGTATGTAGGGTATCAAAAGAGTCATTCCTGCTTTTAAGGTGAATGATCAACTCCTTAGCTATGTTGATGTGAACAAAAAGAACAGTATCAAACATTCTAGAACTTGTCCTAACCTAAGCTTATGTGTGATTCCTTTCATTTTCATGTTCCCTGCAACATATGGTATGTAATTATTTCCTAATCAGTATATAAATTTTAAGTTCATCCTAAGGTCTACAAATTCTTGCCAGAAAACAAATCTATAAACAAGGCGTTATGCAGCATGTAAACTGAGTTATAAAGTTGTGGGCGGGCTTAATGACAGGCCTGCTATAACCACTTGCTCCTAATGCCTGAACATAATTTGTATGGTATCTTAAACTGAGTGACCATTTTTGCAAGCAAATGACGAAATTTTGAACTTGATCCATAGAAATTTATTTTATGGAGCATTTATATACAGTGATATAATTTGCAATGTGCTTTAATGGCCATTCTAGTAGCCATATAAACTGCCATCAAAATTTGCAAAAATTGCACCTAATTTGAGTGGCATTCCTCTTCATTTTAGATGTTATTACTTCATGAGAAAAGAAAACATTTTTTCTCTTTCTTTTTTCTTCTTTTTGCTCTTTTGGTATTTGATCAAGCAGCACTATTCCTAGTAGATCTGCCACAGACGGCTATGCAAATTAAGACATGAGTCACACAGATACGATATAAATGGCACCTTAGTCTAAACTTATGCAAAGTACTGTCTTCAAAACTGATTATGGCAACCAGCCCTCTTCATCAACAATACATTGTGTAATGTGAGAAGCTTTAATCCAAATTTCTCCTCAGTGTCTATTTGGTGGTGTGTTGGAGCCAACTCAAACTGGCTTGTGCTGAACGTCCACCTCTTTTCCCAGCTTTATGTTCCATGATATTTTGTGAATAGCTTCTGATAGACCGTTGAAGATATATATGCGCCATGGAAATTTGCAATTGCTACAAATTAAGGCTTTTAAAATGTTTCCTCCCTGACTGCTGATTATTAAACACTTACCAGCATACCCCTGGACTCTGTAATGGAGGCCTGGACAAACACCTCCTGGTCCCTCCCATGTGTCTATTTTTGCCAATGTTATAGTGGGCAGAACCACTAGGTGGGAGAAGCCTCACTCTTAATGACTACATGGAACAAACCTTCTGCCCCAGTGACCTGCACTGGCTGTGACCTGAATAAGATATAAACCATTATTATATTTAGCCATAAAAGCTTGGAGATTACATTATAGCAATTAGCATCCTTGGACTAATGCAGTCAGTTAGCAATAACACTGATAATGGAACTTTGGAAAAAACTGTCTAAAGTAATTCATGTCTAAAATAATAAGGATTTTTCTATTATGAGAAGTGTCTAGACTCAATGCCTCAGAAGAGCAAGATAATTTTACATTGAATATAACTAAATCAAATATATAAATCTTGGTTATCCCTATCAAGCCTTCTTGATGACTCTCAGGATGTCATTAAGCAGAGTCTTTAAGTATGTAAGACAGTGTTGATCTCCTATCCCAAAGCTAACTCTTACTTTTCCCTCTCCTAGAAAAAAATGCAACAGGAATTCAGCACAAGTTTACAATAGAAGAGTAATATTCAAATGAAATTTAAAATATTATGAAAATTAGCACCTGTTATTTTGAATCAAAATCACAGGTACATTTTTGGAATAACACACCATCGTTGCTTGTTGAATGTTTCCCTTTTATCTCAAAAAAGATTTTAAAAAATATCATCCATAAAATGATTTAATTTTAATAGAATAAGCAATTTTATTCAATAAAATGTTTCTGTGGCATAAACTCTGATATGCAATAGTCTTTAAATATATAATTCATAAGTGTTTAAAGGCAATTAAACCTCAAAGAACTGCTCCCCTAGGAGCACAAGGAGAACAAGAGAAATTCAAATATATTCAACCACTACTTTCTGACACTTTCAAATTACATTCTTTTATTTGCATTTAGTACATTTCCTTGTGGCTCATGTAACCGTATTTATTTTATTTTAAGAACACTTTTTTTTTTTAATTTTAGAAGTGTTTTAAATTTACAGAAAAGTGGCAACGTTTGTACAAAGTATTTATATATAGCCCTACACAGTTTCCCCTATTGTTATTGTTCTAGGCCACCAGGACCCCTTTGTCACAAGTAAGAAATCAACATTAGTACATTACTATTAACTTAACAGTTTATTCAGATGTCATCATACTATTAACAGTGTATTCAGATGTCATCAGTTTTTTCCTCAATGATATTTTTTATGGTCCAGGTTCTCATCCAGGGTACCAGGTTACATTGAGTCAATATCTCCCTAGCCTCCTCTGATCTGTGACAGTTTCTCAGAAACAACAAGTTTTCTTGTTATTGATGACCTGACAGTTTTAAGGAGCACTGATCAAAGTTTTTGCAGAATGTCACTTGATTTGGGTTTGATCAATATCTTTCTCATGGCTATCCTGGAGTCATGAGTTTTGGGAGAAAGAACACGGAAATGAAGTGCCATTCTCAGTATAGCGTGTCAAGAATGCGCACTATCAATATGACTTATTGCTGATGATAACTTTGATCACCTTGATGACACAGTATTTGCCAGGTCTCACTACTGTGATTTTGCCCTATGACCTAGCTCTTCCCACGTTCTACTCTTTGAAAGCAAGTTAGTAAGTGCAGTCCACACTCAATGGGGGCTGAAGAGAGGGGTAAGAAGAGGTGAAGAGGAACTAAGCTCTACTTCCTGATAAATTATTATACATAAATTATTTGGAATTCATTTGTAAAGAAGATTAATCTCTTCTCTCTCATTTATGTATGTATCCAATCATTTTTATAGCATCATGGACTCATGGCTATTTATTTTGTGCTTTAAATTATAGCCCAATACACTCACTTTGTTGCTAAAATCATTCCAGCTTTGGCCATTGGGAGTACAATAATCCCTCAATATCCACAAGGAATTGGTTCTAGAACCACTGCAGATACCAAAATCTATGAATGCTAAAATCCCTTATATAAAATGGTGTGGTATTTCTATATAACTTACACACATTATCCCGTATAATCTAAATCACCTTTAGATTACTTATAATACCTACTACAATGTAAATGATATGTAAGTAGTTGTTATATTGCATTGTTTAGGGAATAATGACCAACAAAAGTTCTATATACATGTTCAGTACAAATGAAACTATCCCTTTTTCTCCTGAAAATTTTTGATCCATGGTTTATGGAATCCATGGATGTGGAACCCATAGATACAGAAAGCTAATTGTACTCACTTTACTTTTCAAATGTACATTTCTATTAATGAATACTTTTGAAGGCTAGAAATGTCCCAATGTTTCGTTTTTAGAAGTAACAAAAAAATGGAAAATTTTTGCTTTATTGGAAATGCAACTTATGGCGCCATCATGACCAACAGATAAAACCAGGGTAATTTATTTTTTAGCTTTATGTTTCCATAATTAATAAGCAGAGTCAAATGAACCCTTGGCTATTTTATCTGTGATAATTATTCAAATTGGGACAAAGTTATAGTAAAACTTCTGGGGATATGTTGCACATTTTTCTAGAATTATTTATTCAAAGTAGTAGATTAAAACTGTATTTTATGGCACTAAGAATAAAATGCAACAAAATTGGGGTGGGAAGTAGGCACAATATTTAAATGGAAAGGCATCATTTTTCAAAGTGTTTTTCCGCACTGCAAGTCACATCCTATTAGTGGATCATAAAACCCAAATTTAGTGGATCTCAATCAGCAATTATTTTTCAAAAAAATTTTAATAAGTTAGAATACAAAATATCAAAGTACATGTATAGGTCACACACACATAGATATGGATATATGGAAATACGTATCTATCTCTAGATGAATGGATAGAGATTCATTTTAAGGAACTGGCTCATGTGACTATAGAGGCTGGCAAGTCCAAAACTTGCAGGATAGACCACAGACATGGGGAAGAGTTGCTGTTATAGTCTTCTGGCCAAATTTCTTCTTGCCCGAGGACAATTTCATAGACAGAAATAAGAATGGCTGTCATTTTTTTTGAGTGACTCCAATCATTGGCATTGTATGTAGACTGTTTCATATTCTTATAACAACTCTGCAGATCAGGAATTACTATTTCCTAAATCAGAAACTGATACTCAAAGAAGCTGGGCACCTTGCCTGGAATAAACAGCCAGTAAACTACAGGAATTTGAACCTAAGGCTCTGTCTTGGTTCAGAGCACATTTCTTTACTGTATATCATGAATAGAAAATAAGGCCTGATGCCTGTGCCAACTCCAGTCCATTTTGTTGATAAGCAATGTTTGCACTTCTGTCTCTGAGAAGAGAGCCATGCCGTGGAGGAGAATGAGGCATGCACCTTTGAAATCTGGACTCCACATTATATTGTGTTTCAAAAATGAACTGTGAGATGCAATTTATCCAAGGTCATTGTTACAATGATAAGGAGAGAATTTAAAATTCACCAATTTTTGGCACTGACTATGAAATTGCACTGTTTATTTCTTTCAGGATCTCATTAGCGTTTCATGTAAGTCATCTAGTTGGATGTGGACAGAAAAGATTGAGAAATATAACCTTGTCTGGTGAAAGACAAGGGAGATAAAATGACATTTTTGTGTGTTTTTCAAATCCATCACAATGTCTTTGGCACAACCCCTTCTTTATACACAGTGGTTAAATCTAATGCTTTCTTTGGACTCTGTGCTTCAAGGCCAACTTACAAGAAATTATTTTAGTAGTTCAGAAAAATAATAACACCTGTGCATGGGATCTGAGACACACTCACCTTATCTCAGATCCAATTCCACAGTAAGTTACTGGGATATTTCTTTCAAGCCCTATGAGACTTTTTTCCTCTCTTTGTTACAGCATAAGAATTAATAATTATTTCATCCTGCATATCTCCTCCTAAGAGATGGCTTATAAATACGAGAGAACCATAGTAGTTTCCCAGGAAAAGGGGGTTACCCGCAGCCACACTTTTGTATCATTTTCTTCTTCATTTCTATTCTGCGCTGTGAAAGAGTTCGTCGTTTTCTCGTCTACAAAATGTGGGATTCACACTGCATGTTCTCTGTGATAAACACAGAACGTTTTAGGCAAATTCATTCACTTCCTGAAATCTATGAAGGCAAAGGTTTTAAACACAAACTTATAGTCCATGTAATGCATTATTTTTATTGATATAGCAATAGCCAAGCAGAGAATGTTGGTTGAATTGTTCAAAGATCCCCAAATTTTCAAATATAGGTCATTGTAGTGGCTGCTTGCACACTTTGAGAGTTTAACAATTTTGGCATCTCAGGTGATCACTATAGAAAGCACTTTTATATAAACGACTGATTATTTTATTTCTTCATCTGCACTGATTGATGATATGAAAATATTATTAAAGTTAAAGTCATTATCACTTGGGAATCTTACCTTACTATTTTCCATTTCATTTTCTTTAGAAAATCTTACAGAAAAAAAAAAAGTTTCAATGAACAACGAAGAAAAAATGTGGGTGCCAATTAAGTCAGTAACAATGCGATTAACTGGCAGAGAAAAGGTGGTGTTTCCCCAAGTATATCTGTTTACACAGGTTCCTGATGCAGCAGTGTTCATAGAGGGCTAAGAGGTGATGAGTCATTTTGGAACCTCACTCTGTGCCTCCAAAATTGTCACATCTCCTGCGTACTGTCCTTCACAAACATGTAAAAGGAAAAGGGGAGGATTTTGTCAACTTCACTGAATTTGTTCATAAAACAAAAATATAAAAGTGATGTCCTCCTCCGTGCAGTTAATATTCCTCTGAGATGACCCTCACACACAGTGATGGGGGAATTATTACCTGAGGTATTTGAAACAAGATTGCACAGAGCACTTCTGAAATAATTTGTAATAAAGGAAAACACGATAGGTAGAGCGGAATGTGCAGAGTATTCTATTTGTTCTTTTGTTCATCTGCAGCTGCCTACTTTATAATTTAGATTCATCCCTTCAAAGTCAAGATCTGAAAATAATAGTCATGATAATCAGGAATGGCTCCCAATTATCTTAAAATTTTCTTAAAGTTATACTCACAAGCCATGTATATATTATCTCATTTAAAAAATTACAGCTGTATTGTAAAATAGCTAAAGATAAGGTTACCATTTTTGTTCCCATTTTATAATGTCCAAAGAAGTTAAATGAAATTAGTTCAAGGTTACAAAGTTGGTTCTAGTGGTAAAACTGGGCTTAGTGTTTAACCTTCACTTCTTCCAATAGGGCACTCTATCATACCTCAAGGCCACTCAAAGCCTATGTACAAGATGGTCTAACCCTGAAAGGTCTTGGTACTTGTGTCACCCTGGGTGAACGCTCAGCACTTTTACTTTGTAGGGTTTCCAAAACCATTATGGGAATGCAGAAAGGAGCAACTAATCCAGATTGAAGAGTGCCTCCCTGAAAGACATAATCTCCGAACTGAGTCTCAAAGCACATGTAGGGGTTACTAAAGGAAAAAAGCATGGGGAAGGGAGAAGAGGACTAGTGGAAGACACAGTGTAAGTAGAGGCAATGACATATTTAAAGGCCCATGTACATGAAAGATGATGTTTTATTTGGAGACTTAAAACTTATCGAAAGAGAAAAAGAATAACAAAGAATAAGCTTTCTTTCCATGGCATCCATCTGTCACGTAGAGCGTATACTGTGTGTGCCTCACTTCTTGCCATTAGACTACAAGCTCCAAGGGGACAAAAGCCCCACCTCTCCTATCTTCATATTCCACAGAGCACTTCACAGATTAGGTACTCAATAAATTTGATGAATAGGACACCGAGCAGTGTGATTTAAACAAGTCTTAACTCCACTAAGTCTGTTTCTCATCCATTAAATAGGGATAATAATAGTGTTTTCTAGGTGTCTCTATATGAGGATTAAATGAGGAAAGTCCTGTAGAGATATTGGAATAGTGCACAGAACACAATAAGAACTCAATTTATCTAAGCTAGTGTTTATTGTAATATTGGTGCATGTGCTTGTGTTTAAGGTAAGATTCAATATGAACTGAAAAAAATCACTACTCAAAATTGAAATCAATATGGAAGCCTCTGTATGAATCAGTGAGAGTCTCCTTTAATCTCTCTTCCCATCTCTATAACTTTGGAAGATGCTATTTTTGTACATCTTTTCAGCATAAGTACACAATCAAATAAGGGGCCAGACACAGGCTGTCATCTGACCTCTTGACACACTATACCTAGGTCGATAACAAAGAGAAGCTTTTAGTTCTTCTAGAAGAATATTCTATAGTGAAGGTGGTTGAGAAGTATGTATTCTCTCTTCTGTAGAACAAAGAGATCATTTGGTATTCTTTTAGGCAGAAGTAAGGAAATACTTCATTTGTGGTGAAAAACTAAGTTTTATTTAGGGGTGGTGTATTATACATATGTGTGTATGTATGTATGTGTGTGTGTGTATGTGTGTATGTGTGTTTATGTTTACTTTTAAGCTTCAAAGCCCTAATCTTGTCAGAATCCCAAACAAGTAAGAAATAAACCTTGATAGAAATAAAACATATTTATTTTATTTTTGAAATTCTATATTATTCACTGAGCTTTTTTCTCTAGGTTAAAGATATTATTTTATTAATATGAATTGATTACATTTATTGAGTTTTTACTATATCATTATCTGATTTGATCCTCATAATGGATCTAGGAGATGAGTAATCACCCAATGGGTTCTCCCTGCCTATTGCACAGAAAAAAAAAAAAAAAAAATCACTGAAACTATGATATTGCAGTAAAGAAAGAATTTAATTAACACAAGGCAGCCAAGCAGAAGGACGGAAGTTATCACTCAAATCAGTCTCCCTAAGAACTCACAGGCTAGGGTTTTTATGGATAATTGGTGAGTAGGGGGCTAGGGAATGAGTACTGCTGATTGGTTGAGGATGAACTCATAGGGGTGTGAAAAATGGTCCTCATACACTAAGTCCGTCTCTGGGTATGGGCCACAGGACTGGGTAAGTTATGAGTCATGAGTCACAGGTCCGGGCCTGTTGCTAGATGCAAAAATCTAAAAAGCATCTCAAAAGATCAACCTTAGGTTCTACAATAGTGATGTTATCTATAGAAGAAATTAGGGAAGTCACAAATCTTGTAACCTCTGGCCACACGACTCCTGAGCTGTAAGGGATTATAGAAACTATGCCAACATTTTAGCAGAGTTCAGGCTCCTTCCATAATCCTAATCTCATGGCTTTTCATTAGTTTTTGGTCCCTGAGCAAGAAGGGGGTGAGTTTTAGAGAGGGACTATTATCACCCTTCTTCCAAGTTAAACTATAAACTAAATTCCTCCCATGGATAGCTTGGTCTATGCCCAGAAATGAGTGAAAACAGCTAGCCTATGATGCTAGAGGTAAGAAGGAGTAAGCCATGCTAGATTTCTCTCACTGTTATGTCTTTGCAAATGTGGGTTCAGATAGGTACTGCTATTAATCCCATTTACAGTTAAGAAAACCTGGACTCAAGAGATTAAATAATTTGCCCAAGATCACACAGCTAGAAAGTTGCAGGCTGGGATTTAAGTCCAGCTGTTAAATTCCAAACTTAAGACCTTTAATCACTGCACTCCACTAGTAGAACTATCAACAAATGAATAAATAAACACATGAGCTCAAACTCTCCTTAGGTGGGGCTTCCTGCAGCTACTGTGGGGGATAGGCGTGTGGTTCTCAAGCCAATGGAGTTATGTTCCCAGGAGGATTATGGCTGCCTCTGCTGCATCATCCAGGTCACCAGGGAAGAGGGGGAAAGTCAGCAGTTACAGGCTTCATGCAGCTCCCTTGCAGCCCAAAAGGCCTGTCTCACTCCCATTGTGCCCCCGTCCCAACAGCACCAAGTTTATTTCCAGGCAGCAGGTGAACAGGGCTGAGAACTTGCCCCAGGCTACCAGTCTCACAGCTGAGAAAGCAAGCAGGGTTTTCAGGTTTCCCATCTCCCTATCTGCTACAGGTTCTGTGCTGTGTCTGCATTCCAAATTCACCCCCCTCCACACACACACACACACACACACACACACAGATTCTGTCCAGGAAACTTTGTGTTCAGTGAAAATTGTTACAAAGTTCAGCTAGAAGTTTCCTTCTCCCTGTGGTCTATTCCCAGTTCCTCTGGCAGCCCTCCCCAAAGACCTCTGTGAGACAAAGTCAGAAATGACTGCCCTTGGGACATAAAGACCCCACAAGGCTCGTCCCTCTGCTTCTTCTACTCCTGTATTTTGCTCAGCTCACTAAATTTGTCTCAGCTCCAGGTAAGATCAAATTCTTCTTTCATGATCTGGACCTTCAGGTTCCCCAGTGAGGGTATGTGTTTGGGGGCAGACAATGCCCCCTTCACACTTTCACACTTTGGACAGTTTTTCAGCTGTCTCCGGAGGCCTGCAACAGCAATCTCTTCTTTCAAAGGGTCTGTGGAATCTCTCAGCTTTCCTGGTATGTTCCTGCAGTAGTTCTTGGAGCAAAAATTCACTATGTGAGTTTCCACACACTGCTCTGTCCATCCAAGTGGGAGCTACAAGTTAGACCTGCCTTCTATCCACAATTTTGTAAATGAATGAATGAAAAATTTTGATATGACCTATTCTCTTTTTTTAATGACAAGATTCTTATGAAAGTCTAATTTTGTAAATTACATTTTTTTTTCCTGTTACAAAGTTAACTACCTAAGGCTGTTCCTTCAACAGGATCATGATGTAGCAGGCATGCTAATACAATCAAATCAACATAACCACAAGAATATTGACTCCAATTAAACCAGCATAGCTTGTCAAAGGCCACTGGTTTCTCAAGGGCCTCAAAGATTCTAGGTAATAGGTCCCTCCTGTTTTTGAGCAGAAGCAAGAAATAAATACTCCTCTTGACAAGCACACAATCATCTCAGAACTCCAGGCTCCTGTTACTAATCACCTCTCCTTCAACTCAAATCCCCTCTATATACTAATTTAGAATCCCTGTGTCCATTTCTATCATATACTCTAATTTAGAATCCCTGTGTCCATTTCTATCATCTACTCAGACAGCAAACAAAGGGAAAAGTCTATGGTCCTCTAAGAGTTTACCTTGCAAGACCAACATTTTCTTGGGGAAAGAAGCCAAATAAAGCCAAAAGTGTGCGTATATCTTCCAAATATCCTGAGCTACAGCAAAAAAGAAAGGGTCAGAAAGAAGATTCTCTCTGCTAGTAGGTCTGAAACAATCAGATTCATATGTGTCTTTGTGTATTCATATGAATATCTTTTCTTGAATAAACGAGCTTTAAATTTAGAAAACTTTCTGGTCTATATTAAGCATATCAACATTTTATCTTTTTGAAGGCTGATTTCCACCTCACACCTCCTACATCTACCTCACATAAATTTAGAGTAGGTGAGTCTCACCCCAGCAGTGAGAGGAAGGGAGCGAAGTGATTTTGAGAGGGTGAGCTAGATGCCGCCCCTCTTGTTGTACTTTGCCTGGGCCCAGGGCTACATGTTGGACAGCTCCAGAGTGTGCCATTCACATTGTACTCTTTCGAGGCCAAAACAACCCCATCTTGGGTGCTAATCTACCACGCTGACTTCAATTAACCCCTGTTCTTGGAAGGCCTCTAAGACTTCCAGTTTATCTATTGTTCTTTGTGTAAGAGTAGGTACTTACCATAAATTCTGCCCTTAGGTCAAACAATCTTAATGAGTTTATACTTCAGTCATCCTATACATCCATTCTGAGTCACCTTTCTCTGTGGTATGTAAGCCCTGGGTCTGGAGAGTAATGGCGTGGGATCCACCATCCTGTCTTACCTACACCTGAGACACTGACATGGCTTCTGTTTGTAAGTTCCTATTAAATGTTTCTTTTTGAGACACTAAATATGTCAGCCTCTTTCTTCAGCCTCTCAACTTCCTGGGAGTTTGGGGGTAGATTTGCACATACCTGCCCAATGCAGAACATACTCTGTGTGGATATGACTAATACCCTTGGAGATGTGCAATGTGGCTCGCTTGTCACGGCCTGTCTTAAACCAAATTGGGAAACAGATGAAGTGTGTCATAGCCCCAACCTACCTTTTACTCTATTTCCTTCTTTCACTTGGTGGTGGTCCCTCTCATGTTGCCCCCTCCTCCCACCCCAAGCACCTTCTCAGATGGCAAGGTAGTGTGTATGTGGTTGCTATGTGCACTCCGCCTGTGTGATTGGTCCACCCCTGACTCCATGCTTTACGAGCACAAGACCTTGGACAAGTTACTTCACTTCCGTTTGTTTCAGGTTCCTGACTGTAAGATGAAGCCAAGAGTATTTTTCACCTCATAGGGTTACTGTGAGTACTAAATGAAGTCAGGCATGTGAAATGTATAGCCCTTAGAATGTGTTTCACTACTTTTACTGCTATTATCATTATCACCACTGCCATTCGATTGCCCAAAACCCAATACCCAAAGCACAGGAGGTCTTGTTCACCCTCTAGTAAAGGTAAGTAGAGATGTTAGTCAGCTTAACAGGGTCTCATAGATTATGAAACCCCAACCCTTCATTTCAAATTAGTAGACTGGCAATACAGAGATAAAAGGAAATTCTCCAAATCGCATAGCTGGTTGTAGACGAACTAGAAACAAGAACTGGAGTCCCCTGCCTCCCAGTCCAGTACATTTTTCACAGCATCAAACATTTGATTAAACTTCCACGAGACCAGCAGACTTCAGCTATCCAATCTTCAATCATGAACAATTTCAATCAGGCATATGTATCTGGATGATTATAATCAGCTACTAGGAAACAAAGTCCTGATTGATCAACTCATTTTCATCCTCTTCTCCCTAACATGAGGTTAATGAGACAAACATCTTTAACTCATGAATTCTGAGCAGTAAGAGGCAGAAAAGACCTTGTTCCTGAGAAAGAGAGGTTAGTGCTGGTCAGTTCTTCCATGTCCCTGCCGGGCAAGGGTCTCTCTGAGCTCTGTGTCAGACTTCATTGAATCCAGAAAAGAGGAACCAAACTTCTCAGCAGAAAGATTGTCTTCTTCAGAGTTGTACAGTAAGGGTTCTTTGCTAGATTAATCCTGCTTGCCCTTGAGAGTTCAGTTCAAATCCTTTTTCTTTAGAGAGGTCTTTTCCCCGACCTCTAGCCTAGCTTGGTCCTGCCCACCCTTACATTCCCATAGTCTTCTGAAAGAACAAGCAGTATTATTGAAACCACTATAGCTCACTGGGAGACTTTTTTTTGGAGCAGGTCATATTATCACATCATATTTTCAGGGTCTTTCCTCTTATGACATTTCAACAAAGAATTACAGTGATTCTGTAATCACTGACATTAAGGGAAAGAAAAATGCCTAATTTTTTATTCTACTCTTCTTTTTCTAGCCCCTTAAAATGGATGTTAGCACAGTAACATTCATCCTTTGCTTCTAATATAAAAGTTTCTAACTATACATTTCTCTCAAAGCTGGCTATAAATATTCTATACTGACCTTCTTTTCAAGCTTATGAAGGACATGAAAATTGACTTTGAAATTCACCAAGTTTGAAATTCACCATGGTTTAGTAGAAAGACTTCATTTTTAACCATAACACAATTAAGGTAGAAATCAGTAATAGGTCATTAGAACAACCTCTAATATTTCAAAATTTCTAAAATACTCAAGTGTATTTTCCAATTGCTAAACATAATGTCCTATATAGAGCAGATTAAGATCAAGGTTGCTATTGAATTGACCAAATAATCAATATTTGTTCTGACTGTTGTCTGCTTTATCCATCAAGTACTGAGAGGGAAATATTAAAATTTCTAACTGTGAAGATGGATATGTCATTTTTTTCTCCTAATAGTTTTGTCAGTCTTTTATTGATTTATTGTGAGGCTATGTTACTACAGATGATATGGTTTGGCTCTGTGTTCCCACCCAAATCTCATGTCAAATCGTAATTCCCAATGTTGGGGGAGGGACCTGGTGGGAAGTGACTGGATCATGAGGGTGGATTTCCCCTTGCTGTTCTCGTGATAGTGAGTGACTTATCACAAGATCTGGTTATTTAAAAGTATATAGCACTTTCCACTTCACGCTTTCTCTACTACTCCACCATGGTAAGATGTGCTTGCTTCTCCTTCACCCTTCCGCCATGATTGTAAGTTTCCTGAGGCTCCCTTGCCATGCTTCCTGTACAGCCTGCAGAACTGTGAATCAGTTAAACCTATTTTCTTTATAAATTGCCCGGTCTCAGGTAGTTCTGTACAGCAATGTGAGAATGGACTAATACAACATACCTATGTTTTTAATTGTTTTATCAACATTGAGAGTTGATTGTTTTATAAATATGAAGTAACCCTCTTTATTTCTAGTAATGCTCCCTGAGTTTCTTTTCTAAACTCAATTGATTATAAACCTTTTTCTTTTTTATAAATATGTCTTAGATCAAATGTTTTCCAAATATACACTCTGAAAAATGTTGTCTCATGCCAAGTAAAGTTTGGTTTAGGAATTCCCTGTCTCTTTATTCAGAACCTTCATAGCCCCATCATGTAGCCAGCGATGTTACAGAGAAATTGCTCTCTCTTCATCTATCAAATATTGCTTTTAATAAAGAAAACTCACTCATCTAAGATGAGCAAGTACTTTTTTTCTACATCAAACATGGCATTTTTAGTTGATGGGAGTATATAATGTGATCCTTTGGATTGTGAGGTAGGGATGGGGTAAGAAGCATTCCCAGAAGCTAAACATTAGGTCACACAAGCCATGACATGCTTACCACTACTCTTTTTTCCCCACAGAGAAAGCTGCTGAAGTATTATTATTTTTTTAAATTTAGATTCAAGGGGTACCTGTGCTTATTTATTACATGGATATTTTGCTTACTGGTGGGGATTGAGTTTTTAGTGCACTCATCACCCAAATAGTGAACATTGTACCTGATAAGCAATTTTTCAACTCCTGTTCCCCTTGCACCTTCCCCTCTTTTGCAGTGAACATTATCATTTTCATCTTTCTTTTTTTTTTTTTTTTTTGAGCTGGAGTCTTGCTTTGTTACCCAGGCTGGAGTGCAGTGGCATGATTTCAACTCACTGCAACCTCCACCTCCCAGGTTCGAGCAATTCCCCTGCCTCAGCCTCTTGAGTAGCTGAGATTACAGATGTGTGCCACCACACCTGGCTAATTTTTATATTTTTGATAGAGAAAGGGTTTTGCCATGTTGTCCAGGGTGGTCTCAAACTCCTGGCCTCAATTGATCCACCTGTCTCAGCCTCCCAAAGTGCTGGGATTACAGGCGTGAGCGACTAGACCCGGACTTTTTCCATCTTTATGTTTATGTGTACCTAGCTTTCTGCTTTAAAGCCTATTTTGTCTGATGTGATATAACAGCAATACTATATGTATATTTTGTTTTGTTTTCCTGAGACATGGTCTTGCTTTGTCATCCAGGCTGGAGTGCAGTGGCATGATTATAGCTCACTGCAACCTCGAACTCCTGGGCTCAAGCAATCCTCCCATTTCAGCCTCCCAAGTAGCTTGGACTATAGGTGTTTGCCACCACCACAACTGGCTAATTTTTTTCATTATTTTTTGTAGAGGCACCTCAATATGTTGCCTAAACTAGTCTTGCTCTCCTGGCCTCAAATGGTCTTCACACCTTGGCCTTTCAAAGTGCTGGGGTTACAGATGTAAGCCACAATGCCCAGCACCCATATTTATGCTTATTGTGATTTGATGACATATAATTTTTATTCTGTCACTTTCAACTAGTCTGATTCTTCATTTTAGTTATATCTCTGATAAATGAAACAGCTATTTTTTTTAAAAGTCCATTAGAACTACCTTTGACTTAAATAAACTTTTTTGAAATAATTTTAAATTTACAGAAAAGTTGCAAATATAATAGTTTCTATATACCCTTTATCTAGCTCCTTCTCATATTAACATATCATATAACCTTGATACTGAGAGACAGGACTAGCTGGATTTCCTAGGCCGACTAAGAATTCCTAAGCCTAGCTGGGGAAGGTGACTGCACTCACCTTTAAACATGGGGCTTATAACTCAGCTCACACCTGACCAATCAGGTAGTAAGAGGGCTCACTAAAATACAAATTAGGCTAAAAGCAGGAGGTAAAGAAATAATCAAATGTTCTATTGCCTGAGAGCACAGGGGGAGGGACAATGATCGGGATATAAACCCAGGGCATTTGAGCCAGCAGTGGCAATCCCCTTTGGGTTCCCTCCCATTGTATGAGAGCTGTTTTCACTCGATTAAATCTTGCAGCTGCACACTCTTCTGGTCCATGTTTGTTCCGTCTGGGGCTGAGCTTTCACTTGCCATCCACCACTGCTGAATGCTGCCGTCACAGACCTGCCTTTGACTTTCACCCCTCCAGATCAGGCAGGGTGTCCGTTGAGCTTCTGATCCAGTGAGGCGCCCATTGACCCTCCCCATAGGGTTAGAGGCTCACCATTGTTCCTGCACGGCTAAGTGCCCAGGCTGGTCCTAATCGAGCTGAACACTAGTCACTGGGTTCCACGGTTCTCTTCCATGACGGACGGCTTCTAATAGAGCTATAACACTCACCTCATGGCCCAAGGCTCCATTCCTTGGAATCCGTGAGGCCAAGAACCCCCAGGTCAGAGAACAAAGGCTTGCTGCCATCTTGGGAGCAGCCTGCCACCATTTTGGGAGCTCTAAGAACAAAGACCCAGCATTAACAATACATTTGTCAAAACCGAAAAATGAACATTAATAGATTACAAGTAAACTACAGACTTTTTGTATTTCATTAGCTTTTTCACTAATGCTCCTTTTCTATTCCAGCATCTAATTCAGGATACCATATTGCATTCACTATCTTTGTCTCTTAAATTAAGAGTTTAGCCCTTTGCATTTATTGTGATTTGTAATATTTTTAAAGCTGTTGTCACCACTGTATCTTATGCTATGTGTGCTGTTTTTTGCTAACTTTTCTTTACTTTGACTTCTATTAATTGAATTTTTTATTTGAATCATTCTCTTTTGCCCTCAAATACCGTGCAGCTTATATAAGTGATTTTCTAGTCTTTTAGTGGTTATGCCAGCAATTTTAATAGACATAATTTAAAAAATTAATCAAAGTTAACTCTAGTCACCTCCTCCCAAAATATACATTCATATTTCTATGTATTTTAATTCTATCTTCTTTCAAGCTTACAAAACACTGTGATTGTTTTTATATAGTGTTTGTTCAGATGTAGCATCATATTAAAGTCTTCCTCTACTCATCAACACATCTTTCACTTAAGACTTTCCATCTAGGATTTTTTTTTCTTTCTACTTGAAATAGTTCCTTTGGTAAAGGTTTGTTGTTGGAAAAATGCCTCTGTTTTTACCTTAAAAATAGTTTTACATTTATCCTTGAAATATAGGTTTATTTGGATATAAACTTCTAGGTTGGCAGCTATTTTCTCTCAGTTACTTTAAAACATATTTCACGGCAGGCGCGGTGCTCAAGCCTGTAATCCCAGCACTTTGGGAGGCCGAGACGGGCGGATCACGAGGTCAGGAGATCGAGACCATCCTGGCTAACACAGTGAAACCCAGTCTCTACTAAAAAATACAAAAAACTAGCCGGGCGAGGTGGCGGGCGCCTGTAGTCCCAGCTACTCGGGAGGCTGAGGCAGGAGAATGGCGTGGACCCGGGAGGTGAAGCTTGCAGTGAGCTGAGATCTGGCCACTGCACTCCAGCCTGGGCGACAGAGCGAGACTCCGTCTCAAAAAAAACACAAAAACAAAAACAAAAACGAAAACATATTTCACTGGCTTCTCCCTTCTTTCACTGCTGTTGAGAAGTTTGCTATTAGTCTACTTGGTTTTTTTTTTGTTTTTTTTTTTTCAGATAATCTGTCTTTTCTCTCTGACTGCATTTATGATCATCTCTTTTTCTTTGGTTTTCTGCAGTTCCACTAGCAAATATATAGAGGTATATTTATTTTTATTTAGCTGCTTAGAAACATTTTAGGGTTCCTGAAATTAAGAATTCATTAAGTCTTTAAGATTTTTTATATTTTTAAATTATTTGTATTATTTCAAATTATTTAATTTTTTAAATACTGAGGCATAATTCCTTCTAATTTTGCCTCTCACACATTCCATTATGTTATTTTGGAATTCTAAATAATTCCTAATAATTCCAATTAGATGCATGTTAGACCTTCTCATTCTAACATGTTAAAACTCTCTTCTTTGCAATTGTCTGCCTCTGCCTCTGTATCTGTTTGTGTAGCTTTTGAGTAATTTTTTCATATCTATTTTTCAGTTCATTGACTTTTTTCATCTGTATACTATTTGCTCTTTAACCATTTATTATGGTTTTAAATTCAATTTACTTATTTATGTCTAGAAGATTTATATCTAGAAGATGTTTGATTTATTTTCAGGCATTTTTATCATATTTTATTGTCATCTAAACTTATGTTAATCCTATGTTTTATTTATTGTAACAAGTTAAACATGCAAAGTTTATATTCTTCACTTTGTCATTCTAGTATCTGCAGATACTTCACTTCTGCTTCTACTCTCTGGCATCGTATTTCTTTATCTGGCTCTGTTATGCTGATAAACCTTATCAGTCCAAATTTTTCAAGGCCTGCTTGAAGGTGAATTTATTTAGAGAGGACTTGCCTTTGTCTCAACCTGGAGTCACTTTAAAATTAAACCTTGGCTTGAAGTTTTTTGAACCTGCACAAGTAATATAAACTTAGGCTACAAAGTGGCCAGAAAATAGGCTCATAGCTAAGACATTTCACTAGAGATATTTTTTTCCCACTTCTACTCAAAACCAAGATAGTAACAGATAAGTTTTCTTGATATTTCTTTTGGGGAGTAATTTATTTTTCACCCTTGCACTGTAATTGTGGTCCTTTGGTCCCAGTGTCAAGAGGGAGTCATATTTAGACTCATCACCTTGGTTGGGCTCTATATGTTTTCTTCTGTTCCCCTGTTTCCTGCATAGCCTTCAAACTAGGAAGTGAAGTTCATGAAGGCCCAGTAGATGGGCAAAAGCTGACATCAGAACTGGCTCATCTTTCTGGAGCCCCATGTTCATGTCATTGGACTCTCAGGATGCCTTACCATGTTGTTAGCTCACTAATGCGTAGTTTTAATATGTTATTCATTTTTAGTTGTTGTCAGTGACTACGTTTAGCATATCAGACTGTGATACACTAGAAACAGACATCAAGGAAACCTAAATATGACAGGTTCAAACTTTAAATATGTTTCTAAGCCCTTTTATTTCCCAAAACTATTTTCAGGAATTTGAATTATAATCTAGATTTCATGACAAAATCTCAGGCAGAATTCATGAAATGCCAAATCTGCGGGAGTCCCTGATGACTAATTATTAATTTTTCAACTTATCAAAATATTTTGCTATCAAATTAGTTTCCTAGGGTTTTAGTAATAAATTATCATGAACTTAGCTTAAAACAACAGAAATGTATACCCCGATAGTTCAGGAGGCTAGAAGTTCAAAATCAAGCCATAAGCAGGGTTGGTTCCTTCTAGAAATGCCAAGGGAAAAATTAGTTCCATGTCTCTCCTCTAGCTTATGGCGACCTCTAACAATCTTTGGTGGTGCTTGGTGTTACTTCACTCCAATCTTAGCCTTTGTCTTTATATAGTGCTATCTGTCTCTGTGTGTCCCCTCCTCTTCTTATAAAGAAACCAATTATTAGATTTAAAGTCCACCCTAATCCAGTGTGATCTCATCTTTATTTCTCTATTTATCTAACAAAAGAATGACTTCATTTTACATTAACTAAATATACCAGCAAAAACTATTTCCAAACATCACATTCTGAGCTTCCAGGTGGACATGAATTTTGGGGGAACACCATTCAATCCTTTAAACCACCTTGAGCTTTCTCCTAAAGATAAAGCTCCCAGGTAACCCAAAGAAACAAATACACGTTGTATCATATCAAAACATACTTACTGGCCTGACATCACTTCCCTCTATTTCATAACATCAAGCACGGTTCACACTGTCAATTTTTTTTTACTTCAAATAAGTTCATTATGTGTGAAGGTCTCCTTCAAGAGCTCTGTAGCCCAGAGCTCATCACTCCTTTGTTTCCACCATCTGAATTGTTTTCTAGACAACCTGATAGATCCACATTCGTAAGATGACCCATCAAAACACAACCAGTCATGTAAATTGTATTGAGACTTTCACAGCGCAGCAAAGCAAGTTAGTTTGTTAAACTTTAGCAACAAACTTTGTCTAGCAAGGAAATTCCGTGATCTAGCTCTTACCTAACTTTCCGGACATATCTCTTGTCAAAATTACTCCCCTACCCACTCTCCTGCCCTTGCATCCTTCTCTTCAGCAATATAGAATTTATTGTAATTCTCTGAATATGAGATACTATATCATGCCACTGTGTCTTTACAAAGCCTGTTCTTTCTGCCTGGCTGACCCTGACACTACTCATTCACCTAGTGATCTCCTACTGTTTCTTCAAGAAACTAATCTACCATTTTCTTTTCTGTGAAGGCTTCTCTGATCCACCTGTTCAGATCATTCTTTTACTAATATTCTTTCTAGTTGCACCAGTCACAGTACCTCGATATTGCACTTTTTCAGTGCATCTAATGTATTAGTTCATCTTAAATGTCTTCCTTTACCAGAATATAAAGTCTTTTGTATCCTCAGTCCGGCACAGAGTCTAGCACATGGTTGGCACTCAATACGGATTTAGCAAAATGGCTATTGCCTACTTATACAGGCCCAGCTTAGTGAAAATAAAAGGATAGATAAGGTCTGATGCTGACCTTCTGGGTATTTGTAGTCTGTATCTATGTATTGACCTCTACTTGGTTGCATGAACTTTCAAACTCAAGATTTGCTATTTGATTGCTCAATATAATTCTGATTTGGGGAGATGTTATTTATTAAACTGCTATCACTTCAAACTAGCAAGCAAAACCTTTTAAGCCATCATTCAAAACTACTTCTAGACAAAAAAAAAAAAAAAAAAGTGCTCATTCCTCTCTGCTAAAATCAGATACTTCATCTGTATATGAACCCTCTGGCTTCTCTACTGTTGGACTCACACATTCATCTTTCACCTAATGCTCATCAGGCCAGTCACTTCCATTCCATTTGGACTTACTTGTAAAAACTTCTGAAAAGAGCATTCTTTTCCAGTCCTATGTATATCATTCAAACAACTTAATACAAAAACTTTTGGGCCATCTTAAGAAACTCTAACTCTTGTCTTCTTGCTACATAAATGAAGAAAAACTTTTGCTGCTTCTTCAACCTGCTAATAATTGTTTAAAGCATAATTAAACCATTTCTCTAGTCCCATTTTTCTTCCTGCATTTGTCTGGTCAATGCTCCATCACATAATTTAAGCAAAAGGCCAGTTATTCAAGTAGATGACAATCTATATCAAAAGCATCTCACACTACTGTCAATACCTGTCTTCATAATCTGGCAATGCAATTATTTCTCCTTTTTCAAAGCCGGAAAGAGCTTTCCTGTAACATAAATGCAGTGTAACCTTAACCCATGCACTTCTAAATGCTATAGTTTTAATTAAAATTTTTACTGCATTCTCTTTCTCTCACTTTTAAATTAACAGCAAAATAGAATTCCAAAAGGGTTTGTTTTCTCTTTTAGAGATTCAATGATGGGAAATTCCCTGAAAAATAGATAAACAGTACATTTCCTGAAAAACAGAAGATATAAACCAGTATCTTCTTCAACATAAAGGCAATCTTGAGGTTGTCCTCGAAAGAGTAATCTGTGGACTTTTGTAAGCAACCTAGGCTATTATTCTAAATCCAATTCCATTGTGTCATACACTGGTCTTATAATATTTGAAATGGTTCAATTGTACTAATTTCCCCTTTCCCTGGAAAACATTGGAGAAAACTTTAGCTAAATGTGGTGCTTTATTTTTTTCTAATTCAAATTTTCACTTGGTTGAGTAGACGAGTATGACTCTGTGTGTGTGTGTGTGTGTGTGTGCGCGCGCATGTGTGTGTGTGTTAGTTATATGGAAAAGTCTTTAAGTAAAACGTGATAGGATAGAACTGGATGATTTTTCTATTTGTCCTTGGAATATTCCCTTAGCTTTTATATTTTTTTCACTAAATGAATTAGATGATCTCTAGGTCATTCCTGGTTCTGACGCTCTTAAAACATCCTTGATTAAAGTTGAAACCTGAATTTTGATATCTGTGCACAAAGATTATTGGCACAAGTTTTCCAGGACAATTTCAGAAGTATCTAAGAGAGTACAGAAACTCCATGTCTCACCTAGAAAGGCTTCATTTTGTTCTTCCATTTATCTAGCAAGCCACTGTTAAGTATGTGTTTCATGCAAAGACTAAGCACCCTGCTAACATGGTGTTTATGCATCCTTCCAGTAGAGCCCTTACCACACTGAATTAACATAGCGGATTAAAGCCTGTCTGCTCCATTAGAATATGAACACCTGCAGGGCACCTAATATGTTACTTTTATCTCTGTATTTCCTAGGTCTCGCATGGTGTTGAACACATAGTAAATGCTGAATTACTATTTCCTAAATTATCATAAAGCTGAGAAGAATCGTGACTCTCAAACTTCACCTTGGAATTAAAATGGATTTCCTTGAGAAGCACATATGAGGTATACTTTTACTGGCATTTTCAACTTAAGCCTTGATATCTCTTGCCAGACATGTGATTCTCCAGCATAAGAGTACTGATACTCTAAATAAAATGCCATTTTTATGGGAAGATCAGGATAAATCAGCATGCCTTGGTTACCTCACACTTTCAGAGTCACTGGTGTTTTAACCCCCCAAATAGCAAGTTGATTATATTAGGAAACCTTTCTGATAAGTATACTTAGAGCAGAAGGGAAAAATCAATATTTTATCTTAACAATCTGCATCATAATTCCTTTTAGGGAGAAAACCATGTTTGGGGAAATAACTCACAAGTCTTTCAGATGGGCATTTCTTATTTTTGATTCCCCCAGAAGCAGACCCTGAAACAGAGATCTGAGAACAGTTGGCTTATATGGGAGGTGAATTCGTAAAACACTGGTAGGGGAGTGAGGGACTAAGAAGAGAAATAAATCAGTCAAACGTGTATTAGCAATGAGAGCTTAAACACGCTGAAGGATTGTAAGACTCCCTGCAGAACATAGGCCCAGAGTCACCTAAACCAAGGGTGAGGGACCTGGGGTATCTATGCATGAGTATCCATCCATCACTGGTTAAGAATTATCTGAGGAGGGGATATTGTCCAGTAATTTTGGCTTAAGACATACATAATCATATGCATGAGGCTGACTGAGATGACCAGACAAAACGCTCAGGCAAAGAGACACAGGTGCTATGGTTGAGTTCAGGACTGTATGCACTGATACGGTACTTACATGAGAAAAGAATAGGGATTTCAGGATCAGAGGAGAGAAGGATAAAAAACTGGAATGGAGAAATGGAGAAACCACCCAAGCAGGAACTATGCATTTTAAAACAGTGAATTCACATCCCCTGCAGCAAAGTGGCTGATGAAATTTTATGAACACGAATGTCAGCTCCTGTCCAAATTTTTAGCATAATCAGCTTTACATAAAGCCTTTGAGAGAAGATCTTTTTTTAAAGTTGAACATGAAGAAAGGTCTGAAGTTGATGTTTTTGGCTAATGAGGTATCAAACAGACAAAGCCAGGAGAAGCATGATGTTGAGATAAACATCCCTAAGTCCCTGGACGCTGAGGTTCAGAGCTATGGGTGACCATAAGGCTGTGAGTACTTCAAGACTTTTCAGATTTTTGTAGTAGTAAGCGTGGAATTATATTCTCAAATGGTGGTTTATGGAAAAGTTATCCAAATCTTACAGATCAGGAGACACAGCTGACAGTCTATTTCCCACCACACCCATTCACATGCAGGAGTCTCTAATTTACACATGAAAGGCTGGATCACACAGAAAAAAATAATAGTGAGAAATGTATCACCTTTTACTTTCCCAGAAGAATGACAGGTCTAAAAGACCATGTGGCCAAATGATGGACCAGATTTCTGCCTCGTTTCTGCAAATGACTTTGAAGTTTTTGGTTGGTCTACAAATAAAGTTGACAAAAGACAGATTAAGAGCAGAAAAACAATTTTAATTGCAAACATACACACAGGAGTTCCACAAAAATATGAGGCTCAATGAAACACACAGATGATTGAGTTTTATACATCATTATGAGCTGCAAAAACAAATAGGATTTTGTGGTTTCTAGGGGCTGATAGAGACAAATTCTGGGAGGGTAAAGTAGGGAAATGTATAATGAATAAAAGTTGCCTTGTTATTCAGATAAATATCTCTCAGGTGATCAAAGTTGTCTCAGAGTAGCTTTCTTCCTGATACAGATAACTTTACTAATGAAAGTTTCCTCTATGAATGTACATTTATTTACAAAAGGATAGCCTTTCAGAGCTTATGTGTCTGTAGTTTCTCAAAACAACCAGCTCAAAATAATCAATATGCCAGAGAGGCATATTTTAGAGTGGCATATTCTTGTCTCCTATAGTCACATATTGGGGTGTTATGTTCTGAACCTCATTACCCATGTGTTGTTCATTATGTGAAATGATGTAGTATTTTATATTGGATTAAATAACTGGTAAAATTCTAGTCAGTAAATTTATCTCCAGAATTGCTCTGTGGTGAAGTCAATTTACACAGACAAGCCAACAACTATTTATGAGGTTCTCTTTTTTTTTCTTTTTTCTTTTTTTTTTGAGATGGAGTCTCACTCTGTCGCCCAGGCTGGAGTGCAGTTGCACCATCTCAGCTCCCTGCACGCTCCACTTTCCAAGTTCACGCCATTCTCTTGCCTCAGCCTTCCAAGTAGCTGGGACTACAGGCGCCTACCACTTCACCAGGCTAACTTTTTATATTTTCAGTAGAGACGGGGTTTCACTGTGTTAGCCAGGATGGTCTTGACCTCCTGACCTTGTGATCCGCCCACCTCGGCCTCCCAAAGTGCTGGGAATTACAGGCTTGAGCCACTGTGCCTGGCCACGAGGTTCTCTTAAGGACACCATGTGCCTACAATTCACACCTAGAACAACTCTCTTTTCCCTTTGAGTCAGCACTAATCATTATGGCAACCACTGTTGTGTAGAGACCAGGAAAAGAAAGTAGGAAACATGACATAGAGACAAGAACTCTGACTTTAAGCACAGAGAGGCTTGGATTTGAATTATATCTCTGATGCTTACTAGCTCTGTATAGTGTCCCTAGGCAAGTCCCTTAAAAGGACTTCAGGTTGGGCGTGGTGGCTCACATCTGTAATCCCAGCACTTTGGGAGGCTGAGGCGGGTGGATCACAAGGTCAGGAGATCAAGACCATCCTGGCTAACACGGTGAAACCCTATCTCTACTAAAAAATACACAAAAAAAAGTTAGCCAGGTGTGGTGGCGGGCGCCTGTAGTCCCAGCTACTCGGGAGGCTGAGGCAGGGGAATGGTGTGAACCTGGGAGGCGGAGCTTGCAGTGAGCCGAGATCACTCCACTGACACTCCAGCCTGGGCGAAAGAATGAGACTCCGTCTAACAAAAAAAAAAAAAGGACTTCAAAGTCTCCATTTCTTGCTCTGTTAAGTGGGGGTAATTGTAATGGTTATTTTATAGAATTTCTGTGAAAATCCAGTGTGAAACTGTGTACAGCATTTAATAGACTCTTCGGCACATAGCTGTGCTAAACAGTGTTTGTGATTTTTGTTATTGTTATAACCTAGATGACAATACAACGTGCAGTGGAATAGAAATATTGTTGAGAAAAGAAAATACATGGTTAAGCAAAACGGTATTTCTGATGTTCGTCTCAGCTCTGGTTCTGTTTTAATTTTCTCCTGTTTTATTATTAAGAATTAAGAATTTGGTAGGGTTAGAAAATCTATACAAAAATCCCCTCTATTTTTCTAATAGAATTCCAACTGTAAGACATATGAATTAAGCATCTTTCAGACTAAAAGCTTTGGAATTCTCATGGCACTACCTTGAGTCTGCCTTTTTTTTTTTTTTTTTTTTTTTTTTTTTTTTTGAGACCGAGTCTCACTCTGTTGCCCAAGCTAAAGTACAATGGTGTGATCTTGGCTCTCTGCAACCTCTGCCTCCGGGTTCAAGCAATTCTCCTGCCTCAGCTTTCTGAGTAGCTGGGATTACAGATGTGCACCACCACGCTGGGCTAATTTTTTGTATTTTTAGTAGAGATGAGGTTTCATCATGTTGGCCAGGCTGGTCTCAAATTCCTTACTTCAAAAGATCCACCCACCTCAGCCTCTCAAAGTGCTGGGATTACAGGGATGGCATCTGCCCCTTTTTAGGTTTTATTGACAAGCTCAGTTCTTTCTGACTTGGTATCTTTATTAATGTTTCACCATTACACCATTTTTTATTTATTTATGTGACATTTGGGTTTTTTAAGAGATAAATACAATTCAATAGGACTATTATTTTCCCAATAGGAGCTCATCTTTAATTTTATAAAAGAATATTGGTGCTAGAATGAACTTAGACATCATCTAATCTCACTCACTCATTTTGTGAAGGAAGAATTGAGGCACACTGGAAGTTCCATCACTTGCCCAGTATCACATAGATTTGCAAACATGTTGCTTAGATGAATGAATAAATGCTAAAGTTAGAATTCAGTTTATCTGCCTTTAATCTAATCCGTTTTCTACTATTTTAACAATAATGAATACGTTTAAAAATGAGTTAAATAAAAATCTTGCAGACAATATTTTTAGAAGGCCTCTAGGCCTTCAAGTGTAAACACCTCTTTAATTTTGATCACGAGTAACAAATCCAGTTTCATAGAGAGAAAGAAATGAAAATCCATACTAAAGCCCTTTCCTTTGACCTTGGATGTGTAAGAGTATTCAGAAAGAGTCTGAATTTTGGAAGTTGCCACTAGTTGCTTTATTCAAGACTCTGAGTCAAATAAATCATCTGGACTTAACTTCAGTTTTTCAGAAGTCTTTAATTTAAGATCTTCTTTTACTTGATTCTAAGGTTCATAAAAGTGTTAGGAGCTTCCTGGCTTTTATCTTAAAGTAAGCATTAAAGAAAAATGAAGAATTTTTTTTTCCCTTGGCTAGAATATTGGTTATGTTAGAGGCAAAGGAAACTTTTTTCTCTGTCTGAAGGTTCAAGTCTGCTGCAATAGACTGGCAATAAATTAACAGGAGAAAGGACACATAAATGTATTAATGTGTGCACAAGAGCCAAGCAAGGTATGATACTCAAAGAAGGGCCAAATGGTTGATGCTTAAATACGGTCTTTACAGGGGATAGGGAAATGGGGGAATATAAGCAATTTTGAATTGCAGTAAATTATTTTCAGGAGAATTGATTGAGCCCAAAGAATAAATTATAGTTTGTAAAGTAACTCTATTTGGAAATTGAATGGGACTGGAAAACAATAGCCTGTGTCAAAGTGTCTAGGTGTGGTGACATTCCTCAGTCTTCCTTTATGAGACATGAATCTAATATTCTCTGAGTAATACAATTTCAGGGAGGGGACTGAAGGCAATTGTATTCCAAACTTCAGATATGGGAACTTCAGAGAGAGAGATTTCCACCCTGTACTTAGGGGGAAATATAGAAGATTGAAAAGCCCTTGGTTCTGGCACTGCTTCTAAGTTCTTATAATTCACTGTACTTCAAAGTGTCCAGCATGCCATATCGTGATACTTTGGGGTATTACTTTCTGAACTCCAACAGTTACTACATCATGGTGCAACTGGCCTAGCCACTGTAGCCTCTAACTTTTCAGCATGCCCCTTGCATCCTTTCCTATTCATTATTAGCTCTGTGTCCTCAGTACTGGGTGAAAGGCTTATCCTGACTATGCAGTTCCATCACTCCTAACACTGCATGGAATTTGTGGAATTCTAAGGATGTAGTTATGAACACTGAAATACAAGGGAGGAAATGACCATTTTAATCAGCAATTGAAATTAGTTCCTAGACCTCGAGCATGAGGAAGAAACAGGATTGCAGACAATTAGGCTTCCTGTGGTTGCTCAGTTAAGGGCTGGCATAGGATTTCTGCATTCTTCTATAATTCATAGTGCAAAATTTATAGCCATTGTGTTCTGCCTAGAATCAGAAAATCTCCTGCTGTGGTTTACAAGGAGGGTTATTAACCATGGTGATGCCTGATTAGTTTCATTGAATTAATAAAATGAACAAGTCTCAATGCTTTAGCAACTTTAATACACAGACACTACATTACGGTCCTGCAAGGGCAGGCCAAGGACAGATGCTACCATCCACTGAGCCATAGCATTGATCTTTATTCTGCTTTGACCACCAGACTTTACCACTATCCTGAGCTCCAGACATGTGTTCCCAACTGCCTCCTCAATTAAATGTCTCCCAGCAACGACTACACTTAATTTTTTATTAATGTAAAAAATATAGGCTGAGTGCGGTGGCTCAGGCCTGTAATCCCCATACTTTGGGAGGCCGAGGCAGGTGGATCACCTGAGGTTAGGAGTTCGAGACCAGCCTGACCAACATGGAGAAACCCCGTCTCTACTAAAATTACAAAATTAGCCGGGTGTGGTGGCACATGCCTGTATTCCCAGCTACTCGGGAGGCTAAGGCAGGAGAATCATTTGAACCCAGGAGGCGGAGCTTGCAGTGAGCCAAGACTGTGCACCATTGCACTGCAGCCTGGGCAACAAGAGCGAAACTCCATCTCAAAAACAAAAATATATATGTGTGTGTGTGTGTGTGTGTGTGTGTGTATACACACACATATATATATATAAAGAGAGAGCGCCTTTTCATTTCTTCTCTTCAAACAACAGCAGTATATCCAAAATTAAGTTCATTCCTCAAAATCTGCTTCATCTTCTCCATTCTGTATCTTGGTAAGTAGCTTTATCACTCATCCAGTTGGCTGTGGTGGTCACGCTTTCCCTCTCCTCACCCTCCCCATTCAATCTATAAAGTCCTCTAAGTTTTATATTCTGAACAATACTTGACTACATCTTTCCTGTCTATTCCTGTTGCCATGAACCTTGTTCTTGAATGTACTAGCAATTGTTTCTTAATTTTCACCTTTCCCTATTTTAAACTTACATTGCTAAGTGTTAGAAATTTTACTTTTTGCTAATGCTTTAAATATATTTTCTTAGTTAAAAAAAAAATCTAGGGGTAGGAGGGACCCTTCCTATATTAACCTGTATGAACAACACAGCTTAATAGGATTAATAATTAGAAATGTCTATAGTAACATCACTTTACTAGAAAATTCTCACCCAGTGAGGTTAAGTTACAAATAATGTTATTGATTGACAAAGAAGCTTCCTAAAAATACATTTATCTGAACAACAGACTGCACAACCAGCTTCCTCTTCAGACAATAGATTACTTATCAGGATTTATAGCCCTTGTGGTACAATATAAAGTGTGTTTAGCCTTCGCCCCAGTGTTGATGAAAAAAGCCAAACCATAAAACATTTGAAAAGGTTTATTCTGAGCCAAATGTAAGGGCCATGACCTGTGACACAGCCTCAGTTGGCCTTGAGAACATGGGCCCAAAGTGGTTGGGTTATGGCTTGATTTTATACATTTTAGGGAAACAGAAGTTACAGGCAAAGACATACATCAATAAATGTAAGTAATACATTGGTTTGGCCCAGAAAGCTGGAACATCTCGAAGCAGGAGCTTCCAGGTCTTAGCTGGGTTTAAGGATTTCCTTATTTTCAATTGCTTGAATGAGTTAAGCTTTGCCTAGAGAGTTAAAATCAGCAAAAAGAAATGCTTGGGACTAAAATAGAGGGCTTATGGAAGCCAAAGTTCTTGTTATATAGATGAAGTCTCCAGGTAAGCAGACTTCAGAGAGAGTAGATACTAAATGTCTTTTTTTTTTTTTTTTTTTTTTTTTTGAGGCAGCATTAACATTAAAATAGAGATCCTTAGACTCACAGAATAAACTCTTTGTAGCAATAAGATACCAAGTCCAGCCTGACTCTGGTATAACATCACATGACAGATAACAGGCCCTATCTCTCCTAAAAACCCCATCTCTCCTAAAAATACAACAAATTAGCCAGGTGTGGTGGCACATGCCTGTAATCCCAGCTACTTGGGAGGCTGAGACATGAGAATTGCTTGAACCCAGGAAGCGGAGGTTGTGGTGAGCTGGGATCATGCCACTGCTCTCCAGCCTGGGCAACAGAGTGAGACTCTGTCTCAAAAATAAATACCTAAATAAACGAAGTGTTCAGCATGTCAAAGCACCAGACTTTTGGGGTATTATTTTCTGAGTCCCAACATTAGCAAGACTTGTTTGTTCTGCCTCTTCTCTGTGTCCCTGTGTCTTCGGAGATAAGAATGTTTCTTTATTCTGAGTTTAAGGAGGGCACCTCTATAATGGACTTCTGACCTACTTCAGAGAAGAAGTGTGAGGGTAAAGTGGGGATGACCTTCCTAATTCTACTGTTTTTTTTAAATGCCAGTGTTGCATATTTTGGGGTATGTGTCCACTGTCATGTCTCCAATGTCTCCTTCTGTGTAGACATCCAAACAGCTCTCTGGCATTCCCTAAACTGAATCAGGCTCTTCTACCTGCCTGGTCTCTGCACCCATTGTTCCTGCAGCCCACAGTGTCTGCACACCCCTCTCCACCTAGAAAATCCATTTATCCTTCAGGATAGGACAGGATGTCCCTGACAGTTGGCCATTCCTTCCTCTCTGCTTTCTGAGCATTTTTCATTAATCCATATTTTTAATACTTACCTATGTTATATCTATTTTTCTGCCTCTCCCTTGAACTGAATGATGAGTCATTCCAGAAAAAGGATGAGATGATTTTTGTACAAGTGAGGAGCCAGACAACCTGGAGTTCATTTCTCTTTTTTCCACTTTCTGTTTGACTTTGGTCAAGCTACCTAACTGCTCTTTAACTCAGTTTCCTTATATGTAAAGTCGGGGTAATAATAGTGTCAAATTCATAGGATTATTGAATGGATCAAATGAACTAATATGTATCCAACTTTGCTGGCAAGCCTCCAAATTTTTCTGTCTTGTTCTTTTAACCAGGGCTTCTTTGAATCTTTTTTTTTTTTTTTTTTTTTTTCTGTTTTGTGGGAGCTGGGAAGGTGGTAGTGACCACCAGCCCTCAGGATACCAGTGAGATAGCAGAGAGGGTGAGAGACTTACAGAAAATTAAGAGTGAAGACTTTGGTATATAGCCTTGCCATGGATGAATAAATGCATGAAAAAATAAAATTTAAAAATATCTAATAGGTGAATGTATGGAGAAAAGACCAAGATGAAAATGATAAGAATTTTTAAAAGCATGAAGGCATAAATGATTCAAGTTTTAGGATACATAACAAATTAATATACAAATGTCATTTAAAAATCATGACACCTTGAGTGTATGGTGGAATTCGTTATTTTACTCTATAATAATAGAATTAAAAGTTCAGGTTTATTGAGCACTTACTACACATAGCATCATCCCCAATGCTGTATTTTTATTATCTCATTAAATCTTTACAACAACTCTGTTATGGATGAAGAAACAGCATTAAGAAGTTAAGTAAATTACTCAAATTCATACAGCTGATAAGAGTTAGGGCTGCAATTTGAACCAAAACAGATGAGGCTCTTTTACACTAGTTACAATTCAAATATATGTAAATCATGTATTCATTCAGAAATCTGAAGTGCTTGAGAAAAGGCACAGCTATTAATGATTAGGTGCCAGCCCAAAAATATGCATTCTCAGGTTTTCACATTCAATGTGACTCCAAAATGAAGCAATTTATTTCCAAAATTCTATTGTCAAATCTCTTGAATATCAGTAGTCAGATGTGCTTAGAATTTTCCGATATACATTGCATGTACTAGAGGAGGAAGGGGAGGTGGAAGACAAAAGAAAGAGAGGAATGGGAAGGATTTATATAAAACAATTCTGAGTCAATGGCTGCTTCTGATCAGACACAATATTTCCAGTAAGCCTCAAGCAAGGCTGCAACCATTAAAGCTAAAGTTATTTCATTTCACCAATTTTCTTCAACTCATACATGTGGAGCATTTACTAAGTGTGGCTGCACTACATGCTGCTGATTCAGTAGCATAAACAATCTCAGCAACTAGGAGAAAAAGAGACACACAAGCCACCAACCATGTAACACCGTCAAGTGCTATGATGGAGGAACAGGAAGGAGAAGAGCACCTGAAGCAATCTGTGTGTCAGGGAAGTAATCCTGAAGGAGGTGATTCTAGAGCTAAGCCTTTAACTGTCTCCTGTTCCCCTTCCCACTTAAACAGGTTAGATTGAAGGCTCTTGGTGTATTTCTGTAGAGCTAAGCAGCCCTTAGAGGAAAACAGTTTAACTCTGGCTTTCCTAGTTGTTTTTTTTGAGAGCCACCCTCATACCTTACAATTTTGTCCCAAATCAAATATCAACTACCAACAACTGCCTGGCTGAGAAGTCTGGGGAAGGGACACAGAAGCTTGGTGGGCCTAACACTATTCATGTTCCTGGGATCTTTAAAACCAGCAAGGGGAAATGATAAAAACAGAGCTGCTTTCCCTTTTACCTTGAGGTGTCTGTCCCTTGGAACAGAGCACAGTTTGTGCAACTCTGGTAGCCTTGCCCTGTGACACTGTTTTGAGGTCCCCTTCCCTTCTTTCCTCTAGGAGGAATGTCTTCTGTCTTTGGTATTATGGTTCATCTTCCCATTCTTTTACTGAGCGCATTTGTGCTGATTTATTTATTCATTATTTATTTATTTACTTTGAGATGGAGTCTCGCTCTATCGCCCAGGCTGGAATGCAGTGGTGTGATCTCAGCTCACTGCAAGCTCTGCCTCCCGGGTTCATGCCTCCCAAGTAGCTGGGACTACAGGCACCCGCCACAACGCCCGGCTAATTTTTTTGTATTTTTTTTTTTTTAGTAGAGACGGGGTTTCACCATATTATCCAGGATGATCTCAATCTCCTGACCTTGTGATCCGCCCACCTTGGCCTCCCAAAGTGCTGGGATTACAGGCGTGAGCCACCGCACCCGGCCTTGTGCAGATATGTTTAACACTGTACATCAGAAGAGAGCCCTTGGTAACCAGTTTTGCTCTTCTTGTGCCACTCCTTCCTGCTTGCATCTTGTTGCTGGCAGAGTCCTCTTGTACTTCAAGAAAGCAAAGTGATTTTTTCTGCTCCTAGAGCAGGTCCATAACAAGTAACAGAGGCACTTTAGCCTTTACTTGGTGGGTAAGGCCTGATCATAGTATTGTGTCAGATAATGCCTAAGAATGACCTCTGAAGAGCATTGACCCATTTGAGTGCCCAGTCTCAGTAGTCATGTTTAAGTCCTGTTAGCAGTGTGATAGTTGTTCTCAGATTGCAGTTTCTTATGTTGAGTTTGAAGTTGATTTTCAGAATGTTCTTAGAAAAAAAAAACTGCATTTTTTTCCTTTGTGAATCTGCTTTGTTTGGCTGCTGGGATAGATAAGCATGGGCTTAAAATATGTGTTCCTCCCAGGTTTTTTTTTGCCTTTCCTATTGTACTCTGAATTTCCCTCCCTACCTCCCTCACTGTCTTCCTCTTTCCTTCTTTTCCTTTCTTTTTCTCTACCAGGCCATTTTTCAAATTTACATCAAAGATACCTCACGTGTTGGTATCTGAGAATATCTGTCACTCCTCTTATCTGAGAAGTGACCTTTTATTTTTAAGATGACTACAGACCTATTTTTAGATGTGTTTTCAGTACAATTTTGAACAGCAACTTTTTAGTTAAATATCTTCCAGCGTTAGCAAGGTGAAAAATGTTCATAGGCGAGCCTGCTGTTCTGTGTCACCATATTTTGTGTCCCCTCATCCCCCAAGGTGAAAAATGTTCATAGGCTAGCCTGCTGTTCTGTGTCACCATGTTTTGTGTCCCCTCATCCCCCAGGAGCTCTTTCCTTTCCCCTCTAGTTTTTGGGTGTGCATGTTTGGAGTCTGCAGTGGGTGGTTTGTAAAACTGGACCATTCTGTCTTGCTATGAGTTGTTCATAAAAGCCTCATTGTTTTCTCTGACCCTTTAGCTTTTGCATTCATCCTCCTTCCCACCTACCTCTCCAGGGACTATTGACCGTCATAATAATCCATGGAGAATGACTGCCCCCGTAGAAAGACTAAAGCATCCATTCCTTCATAGCTAAGTAGCCACTGTTGTCCTGGGAATTTCCAGTTGGATTTGGTGCTCTGAACTTTCTTATGAAGAAGTCAGATCCCAGGGTGAGAGTATCAGGCCATTTGGCTAAGAAAGAAACCTGTTTTTCTTTTGAACTATGAAAAGACCCTGTTTGTGAATACATTTTAGAAAGAAGAGAGAAAGGATGTCTACAGAACTTTGTTCTGTTTTCTGCTACAAAAATATGAATAGTTCAGAGTGAAAACATTTTGTGATGGTTGATGTCTCTCGGGAATAAGCTGGATAGCCAATGTTTTGGAGCATGCTTCGAGTCTCAAGAATTGATAATCAGAAAAGTATTTTTTGTTTGTTTAATGTATCCCTGTTCTGATTTTAATTAAACTCCAAGTTTCATTTTACATATTCTTGGAAAAACCTAAAACAAAAAAAAAGAGAGAGAGCAAGAGAATGTGGTGATGGAGAGAAGAGGTGAGTGAAGGAGTTGGGGAATTATGTTTTTTCTTTTTTGACACTGGGTCTCCCTCTGTTACCCAGGCTGGAGTGCAGTAGTGTGATCTCAGCTCACTGCAACCTTCACCTCCAGGGCTCAAGTGATTCTCCTGCCTCATCATCCCCAGTAGCTGAGATTACAGGTGCCTGCCATCGTGCCTGGCTAATTTTTTGTATTATTAGTAGAGCTGGGTTTTCACCATGTTGGCCAGGCTGGTCTTGAACTACTTACCTCAGGTGGGCTGCCTGCCTCAGCCTCCCAAAGTGCTGGGATTACAGGAGTGGGCCACCGTGCCCATCCAGAGTTGGGGAATTACTTTCAAGGTGAGGGAAATAATTTGAGCAAGCTTCTGAACATTTGCTCAAATATTTCCCTCACCTTGAAAGTAATTCCCCAACTCTTGCCTAACTCCCAGAAGCCCAAACTAACAAACTCAATGCATGGCATTCCCTCAGGCAGAAGGATTGGTTCCAAATGGGTGTAGGACCCAATTTGTTGCAATAAAACATAAGGGAGAGTTTCAGGGGGCTAACTAGGGAGAAAAATCTGTTGCTCTTTGAGAGCGCTAGTGGAGAAGACACTCTTCCTCTGGTCTGCATAGGATGCGGATGTGAATGCTGGAACTGCAGCAGTTACTTTGCCATTATGAAGAGAGCTGGCTTGAGAATTAAGCCAATATACTGAGAAGAGCAGAACTGGGAAAGTCATCACAGAGAAATAGATCTGACTGAAGTCCTTTCTCCGGGAGAGTAGGATTTTGTTATAAGAACACTCTGGGCTTGTTTCACAAGGGTTACTCTTCCCCTCCCCCTGCAGGGTGTGCAGGGAAATTCTCTCAAATCATTATTAGGAGAACCTGGTGGGTTTCCTGAAAGGCAACCCTATAAACGTGAGACTGAAGCCTCCAAGTGTTTCTTACTCTCAAGGTAATCCATACTCAGCCTTTAGCAATTCACCAAAATTACCATTTAAAGTGCACCCACCTGTGTTTCACCTCTAGCTGCTTCTGCCCCAGGTTAGCGGACCTCTCCTGTGATGTTCTGGATATGCCTGTCTCAACAGATTTCAGGGTGGCTGTCTTCTCTGCAAATTCAGTTCTCTGATGTGTCCAAGGTAAGTCATTTGTTTTTAACTTGTCCAGCTTTTTCTTGTAGTAAGGATGAATTGACAACTGGCAACGACTCTTTAATCCTAGATGGCCAAATTTACTCAGCCATCTGAACCTTTGCCCGTCTGTGCACTTCCTGGTAAAATCCAGTTTTAGCCATCCTTGCTAAGTCAATTTAACAAGAATCCCCCAACCCCAATATCTGATCATGCTGGATATCTTCAGCAAGAATCCTATTAGGTCATATAATAGGCTCATTTGCCTGATGCACAGCAAGTGAATATACTGAGACACTGGGGACTGCAGCGGAGAAAGAGCTTAATAATCACAGGGCAGCCAAATGAAGAGACAGTAGGAAACCTCAAAACTGCCTCCCTAAAAAAAATTTGTGATAGGAATTTTAGGTGGGCCAAAGTGTGGCAGAGTGGCACAGTTTGCAGTTTGCAGAGTGCAGGGTGAAGTCACGGGTTGAGAGATGAAAAAACTACATTCTCATGCTGATCCAGTTTCTCTGTGGAGGTCCTCAAACTGGTTGACATCAGTCATTCCATTGGAATTCCAGATCTAAAGAACATCTTAAGCAATTCTTAAACAAAAGCCTATGATTCTAACATCAGAATTCCTATCTGTAGGAACACTGGAGATGTAAGTGGTCAATATCTAGTGCTACGTGATTCAGTTACAAGGAAACGGGCCAAAGTGCAGCCTGATTAATGCTTAATTATAACTATATTTCTGTCCAGACTCAGGTGTGTAATTCTTACTAACCCTGTAAGGATACTTTTCGGTTGGTTTGGCCAGAGTCCCCCTTATCACAGATGTTTCCTATTAGTAATTTCCATCCACTAGCCCCTACCCTGCTCCCTGCCTACAAATTTCCACTTTGCCCATGCTGTGTTCACAGTTGAGTCCAATCTCTTTCCTCCACTGCAAGACCCTGTTGCAGTGGCCCCATGCCTATCTCAATGGTCTTAAATGAGGTCGTCTTTAATATGCTTTAACAAATATCACTGAATAATTTTTTCTTTAATACAACTTCCAAGTTTTTTTTTTTACATATTAGAGCTAAAACTGGAAGTCTGAGTTTCCTTTCTATTAATAGTTCAGTATTATATTTTCTGTGTGAAAAGTCTTTAGGAGGTATTCCACATGTGTAGGGGGTTTCCAGCACTAAGACTGATCAGACTGGGTAAGATTAACATAGCAGAGAAACTATTTCCTATAGAGAAAATGTTTTTGATCAGGAAAAAAGGTCTCTATTTAATCAGGTGGAAATTCAGTTCTGATTTCCAATTCTTTTAATAATCTTCTTTTCTTTTCTTTTTTTTTTTTTTTTTTTTTTGAGGTGGAGTGTCACTCTGTTGCCCAGGTTGGAGTGCAGTGGCATGATTTTGGCTAACTGCAACCTCCACCTCCCAGGGTCGAGTGATTCTCTTGCCTCAACCTTCTGAATAGCTGGGACTACAGGCACAGGCCCAGCTAATTTTTGTATTTGTAGTAGAGAGGGGGTTTCGCCATGCTGGCCAGACGTCATGAACCCCTGGCCTTAAGTGATCTACCAGTCTGAGCCTCCCAACGTGCTGGGATTACAGGCGTGAGCCACTGTGCCTGGCCCCTTTTTTTAGTCTTCTATTTTATAATGACAACAACAAGTGTAGAGATGGAGAACACGGATATGAAAGTGATGTGTCATTGAGTCTTTTTATTTACTGCATGAATTAGAGTAATTTTTTTTTCAGTTTTATTGAGGTATAATTGACAAATAGAAATTGTATTTAAGGTATACAGCTTGTTGTTTTGTATATGTGTACATTGTGAAATTAAAACCACAGTCAAGCTAATTACCATACCAATCACCTCACATAGTTACCATCTTCTTTTCTTTCTCTCTCTGTGTGCAGGCAGGTGGGGGGTGAGGACTCTTAAGCTCTACCCCCTTAGCATATTTCTGTTGCAGGAAGTCAGGGACCCCGAACAGAGGGACAGGCTGAAGCCATGGCAGAAGAACATAAATTATAAAGATTTCATGGACATTTATTAGTTCCACAAATTAATATTTTTATAATTTCTTATGCCTGTCTTTACTGCAATCTCTGAACACAAATTGTGAAGTTTTCATGGACACTTATCACTTCCCCAGTCAATACCCTTGTGATTTCCTATGCCTGTCTTTACTTTAATCTCTTAATCCCGTCATCTTCGTAAACTGAGGAGGATGTATGTCACCTCAGGACCCTGTGATGATTGTGCTAACTGCACAAATTGTTTGTAGGGCATGTGTGTTTGAACAATATGAAATCTGGGCACCTTGAAAAAAAGAACAGGATAACAGCAATGTTCAGGGAACAAGAGAGATAACCTTAAACTCTGACTGCTGGTAAGCCAAGCGGAACAGAGCCATACTTCTCTTCTTTCAAAAGCAAATAGGAGAAATATCACTGAATTCTTTTTCTCAGCAAGGAACATCCCTGAGAAACAGAATGCACCCCTGAGGGTAGGCCTATGAACAGCCCCTTTAGGGGCAGCTGTCTTTTACGGTTGAAGCCGAAGGGATGAAATAAGTCCTGGTCTCCTGTAGCACTCCCAGGCTTATTAGGACAGGGAAGGACTCACACCTAATAAATTTTGGTCAGACAGGTTGTCTGCTCTCAAATCCTGTCTCCTGATAAGATGTTATCAATGACAATGCGTGCCCAAAACTTCATTAGCAATTTTAATTTTGCCCCATCGTGTGGTCCTGTGATCTTGCCCTGCCTCCATTTGCTTTGTGATATTTTATTACCTTGTGAAGCATATGATCTCTGTGACCCACACCCTATTCGTGCACTGCCTCTGTTTTTGAAAATCGCTAATAAAAACTTGCTGGTTTTATGGCTCAGAGCATCACAGAACCTGTCGACATGTGATGTCTCCCCCGGACACCCAGCTTTAAAATTTCTCTCTTTTGTACTCTTTCCCTTTATTTCTCAGACCAGCTGACACTTAAGGAAATAGAAAAGAACCCACGTTAACCGTCGGGGGCGGGTTCCCCCAATATATTTCAAGTATACAATACAGTGTTAACCATAGTCACCATGCTGTGCATTAGCTCTCTAGAACTTATTCATCTTGTGTAACTGAAACTTTGTAAAAAGTAGCAGGAGTTTTTAATTAGTTTTAAAATTTTCATTTTTAGTTGTAAATTGACAAATTATAGTTTTATATATTTTGGGATACAAAGTGATATTACAATTTATGAATAGAATGTAGAATAATTAAATCAAGCTAATTAACATACCTATCACCTCAAATATTTCCTGTGGTGAGAACATTTGCAATTTTTTCTTAGCAATTTTGAAATGTATATTATTTACTACATTCACCATACTGTGTAATATGTCACAAAGAAAAAAAAACCTTATTTTTCCTTTCTGAGGCTTTTTACCTTCTGACCATCATCTCCCCATTGCCCTCATCCCCTCAGCTTCTATAACCACCATTCTACTCTCTGCTTCTTTGAGTTTGTTTTACATTCCATATATGAGAAAGCGTATTTGTCCTTCTATGCCTTGGCTTATTTTAATTAACATAATGTTCTCCAATTCCATTTATGTTGTCACGAATGACAGATTTTCCTTCACTTTAAAGCTAAATAGTATTTCCTTGTGTGTATATACCACATTTTTTCTATCTATTGACGGACACTTAGGTCGGTTCCGTAACTTGGATATTATGAATAGTGCTGCAGTGAACATGGGAGCACATACATTTTTTGACATATCAATTTCAAGTCTTTTGTGTAAACACCCAGAAGCAGGATTGCTAGATCACATAGTAGTTTTTAATTTTTGAGTAACTGCCATAGTGTTTTCCATGGTGGCTATACGAATTTACATTCCTACCAACCATGTACAAAGGTTCCCTTATCTCCACAATTCTTATACATCTACCTGAAGCATTCCCTCAGAGATTAGGTGAGGAATGGAAGAATTTCAAGCTCACCTCCTTGCCCATTTCCCTAGTCCAGGAGCAGAGCAGCCCACCACGTTAGCCATCCAATTGCCTGTTCTCCATCTTGTGCAGGTTTCTCTGGGGCTGTCATCCCAGGTAAAGGTTATTTAGGAGATGATACCAAAGTGAGGGGAACAATGATGAAGATTCTGCTTCAGCCTTTGCCCACCTCAACCTTCTCCATTCAGAAGAACCTAGTCATAAGTGCTGAAGCATTAGTAGCTGCTGAGAAGTTCTCTGATGAAGACTGGAGAATAAACTTGTTACATGAACCTTTAATGAAAGCCTTCTACCAGTGATAGACCAAAAAAAAAAAAAAAATGCAGTTCTACTGCTTAGATAGATCCTTGAAGGGATCTCTACCAGATGCCAAATCGTGTGTACACTACTAGTGCTCATTGAAGCATTTGCTGAGAAAGTGATGGGTTTATTTATTTAGCAATTGCTCATGAATGGACCTTAGCTATTTTAGCTGTTCACTAGCTTTGACTACAAAAAGTTAAAATGTAGATTACAGTGTGGCTGAACTATATGTCAATTAGGTTTAAAAAAAATCCATAAACTGTCTTTGTAAATGATAGGCATAAATCCTTACCACATAAAATTCCTGCACAGAAGGCATATGGTTTACGGCAAATTAGAGCTGTGTGAACTCTAGTAATTTAATTCAAAATATTGCCTGAGGTGATTGTGTCTCTTGGGTTATGTTTTTACAAGGCATGAGGCCCTGCTCTGGCTACAAAATGACTGGAGTAGACTGAGCTTAAAACAAGAGTTCTCTAATGAAGCTTAATAATTGTTAATGCATGCTGCTTAGATGTCTGGAATTTCTGGTGTGTCTCCCTTCCTGGAGCTCTAGAATGTACCACAGCCACCCTTTAACAGATCCAGTAGAGGAAGATGGTCACGTACATGACCATCATGTCAGGACAGATAGAGGATATTTGGGGTCTAGACCTCTTAGGATACAAAATAAATATTTATGAATTTTCATGTCTTGACGATGTCTCAGTTTTCTAAGTCTCCACTTATCAAATAGACTCTAATCTACTTAATTCTGTGATGCTGGGTTTGCCTAACTCAGGATGGCAGTGGCCCCAGGTATCAGCCTTAGGTTACCTGTTGCCCTCAGAGGCATAATCACAAAAAAAAAAAAAAAAAAAAAAAAAAAAAGACTCTTTGAAACTCTTTGTTTCACTTTTGATTCTGAAAGCATGAATTTGCAAGACAACTGGCTAGTTTTTGGCTAGGGAACCTAGAGTATATTGTTAACACCTGAATTCCCCCTACACCGGGGAACAGGGAGAGTGTTGTGTTGACAGTTGTAAACCTAGACTCTAGACAGTGCCTAATACATATAAAGTACTCATAAATATTTGTCAAACCAAAGCATAAAACCAATGTCCCAGTTAACACCTGTATTAGGGTTCTCTTAGAGGGACAGAACTAATAGGATGGAGATATATATATAAGTTTATTAAGTATTAACTTACACAATCACAAGGTCCCACAATAGGCTGTCTGCAAGCTGAGGAGCAAGGAGAGCCAGTCTGTCCCCAAGTTGAAGAACTTGGAGTCCGATGTTCAAGGGCACGAAGCATCCAGCATGGGAGAAAGATGCAGGCTGGGAGGCTAGGCCCATCTCTCCTTTTCACATTTTTCTGCCTGCTTTATATTAGCTGGAAGCTGCTTGGATTGTGCCCATCATATTAAGTGTGGATCTGCCTTCCCCAGCTCACTGACTCAAATGTTCATCTCTTTCGGCCACACCCACACAGACACAACCAGGATTAATACTTTGTATCCCTCAATCCACTCCAGTTGATACCCAGTATTAACCATCACAACCATCACAATCCCAATCCTGAGCAAAAAAAGATTCCTTAGCAAGGCTGTGTGATTACCAAAGGAATTGTGTACCAAACCCCGACACTGGGTTCTAGGTAAGGCTGAGATCCAGTGGCTGAAGGACAGCCAGAGGAAGCCTATGTAGAGTATGCTTGAGAAAGGCAAAGAGAGGATTTTCATTCTCCCTGTTCTAAAAAGAAACAAAAAAAGTAATGGCAGTTGTGTTTGGGAATAGGAAAGAATGAAATGCTGAGAATCTACCTCACTGTTGGCTTTTTGGTGACCTTCAGTTAACTCACAAACACTCCCTTCCCACCTATTTCCTCACCCACTACCTTCTCCACTCTGCCGGGCAAGACTGACAGCCTTCCCTCTCAACTGGCTGAATGCTGCTCCTTACTTACAGGTGTGCCATTTATTGCTACCATTGTTTACAGTCCTTCATCTCTGTTCCAAGACCATTTAAATTAATTTTGCAAATAAGATTTCACAAGACACTGCATAATATGCTTCAATAGGATCAAGACATATTACATTTACTGTATAGCAAATTAGCAAACTAGCTTTTGCACAGATTATAATGTATTGTTTTATTTACACATTTCATTCTGTCTTCCTATTTTTCACTGTACAAAGCTGCCTGAATTATAACAAGTGGCCACTGAATAATACATCTTCTCATGCTGCAGCTCAGTAGAAATTTTTCAAACACATGCCCCATGGGTAATACTGAACCGTGCAATTGTACAGGAGTCCATTAAAAGCAAACTTTCAAATGCAAATCGGAAAGGAAAATCATGTTTTATGAAATATATATCTAGATTTCTGGGCTCAGACTCTAGGAGACAAAAATTAAGCTCATAAAAAATTTCTAAGACTTTCTCGAATTTTGACATTTATGACAGCCTCGTGCCTGTTTGGTGTCTTATTCTGGTTCAAATAAAATGACTTCGGTATCTAGAGGTAGAATGTGTGTTACAAAGGCATAGAACAGTACACAAAGGAGCTGGTGCTTGCTGTTAGGCCTGTCAAATTATCCTTGCCACAGGAGATTCAAAAAATAAGCTTCAAAAAGGAGGCAGCCTCTGCTCCTGTGATGTCTATAGTGGTTGCTCTATGTGAGCATTTGTGGAGCTTGTGAGCATCATAAATGAGGTCACTGTGTTCGCCTCTGTTTCTTGTGTCGCTGTGATTTTGTGCAGCCCTAGTTAGCAGTTCCTCTAACTCAGGCATAGATGTGATGCTTGCCCTGCGAGGAAGAGCAGAAAGCCGCTGAGCATTGACCTTGGACAACTCATTTGTAATTTAGAGAAGAAAAGGTGATGAATATGCTAATTAGCCTGATTTGATCTTTTCGTGGATTGAAACATCACATTGCGCCCCATAAACATATACAATTATTCTTTGTCAATTAAACATTAAAAAAAACATAAAATAATGACTAAAAGAAAAGGTAGGTTAGGAAAGGCAGATGGAATGAGAAGTAACAATGTTTCTCCAAGTTTTTTTTTTTTACACAGGTGTCTGTGAACAAGCCAAACAACAGCGACCCAGCTGCTTCAGTTTGGCACACTCTGCCGTTTAGAGCCAAGTGCTGACAGGGGATAGGATGGTGCAGAAAAACATTTTTGTGTGTATTATCTCTTCAGCTTTCAAAAGGTACTTATCCTCACTCTGTTGACACAAGATGCCCCAAAATAGCATAACTGATGGCAGAACGAGGTGGTCTGAATCCTTAAGGAAAAAATTCCCCAGGATCTGCCCCTTTTCTCCCTCTGGGAGATAGTGTGGTATGGAGGAAAAAAGCCTCCCCCAATCCCCCCTTTTTTCCTTTTTTTTTTTCTTTTCTTTTTTGGTCTGTGGGTGTGTGTATGTCTGAGTCTAGCTCGGTCATCCAGGCTGGAGTGCAGTGGTGCAATTATAGCTCACTGCAGCCCTGACCTCCTGGGTTCAAGCAATCTTCCTGCCCCAGCCTATGTCTGGGAATACAGGCATACATCACTATGCCTGGCTATAGTTTTTCAATTTTTTATAGACGGGGGGGGGGTCTCACTATGTTGCCCGGGCTAGTCTTAAGCCCTTGGCCTCAAACAATCCTCCTGCCTCAGCCTCTCAAATCACAAGGATTACAGGCATGAGGCACTGCAACACCCCCCTGCTGCTTTTTTTTCCCCCCAAAATTTTGCAATCACTTTCTACCTATGAGACCCTGGCCATGTTAATGAAACTTTATGAGCCTCAGTTTCCCATCTGTAAAACAGGAATAAGATTACTTACCTTTCTTATTGTGTCTTAAATGTTGTTGTGACATTTAAGATGTTCATTAGATAACTGTTGCCTTCCTCTCACAAACTGCATCATCAGTACCAAGTAATCAGCTCCTGAGAACCATCTGTGGTGGACGTGGCAAAAGAAGCGACTGCCAATTCTTCTGTCATCTGCAGGTCAGGTTAACTGTTTTCATGTTGCTTGGAGATGCAGCAGTGGTTATTGTCTCTAACAAGTACATTCCTGCTGAGTGTTTAACTCCTGAAAAATGAAGGTTACCCAAGTAGATGCTACAGATAAATGAGTCATGAATCCTGCAAAATCTTTGTAAGTTACTCTCAATACACCTTTTTAAAGTTATATAAACTTCAGATAAGATGATTCTGGGTGGATCTCTTGGAATCCGTCCTACTCTAAGGGTCCTATATATTCAAAAGGCATTTGGGATGAGCCTTCTCATCTCACCCCAACAAACTAAAACTAATGATAATGGAGAACGATAACACCTCATGGCAGAATTTAACTCTTTTAAATGTGGCAACAGAGAAACGAATTACTGCCTCTGTTTCCTATCTTCTTTGGTTTAGCATTCACATGCCTCTGTTAGAAGAATTTTAGATATAATTAAACCCCAAACTGAGCCCTAATAGAGTTCCTAACTGTAGGTACAGTCTGTCACTATCCAGTAGATTTTTCTGCAATGTTGGAATGTTCTAATACCTGTGCTGTCCAATATGGTCGCCACCATATGTGACTGTTGACATGTGAAATGTGGCAAGTGCAATTAAGAACTAAATTTTTGTTTTTTCTTAATTTACATAGCTACATGTGGCTGATGTATACTGTATGGGATGTGCAGGTTAGGGCTGTAGATTGGGTTTATTTTCATATATATGATTGAAAACCTAAAGGAAATACAGATGACACTGAGAGAGAATCCATATATTGCTTCTACTTTTATTTATTAAATGGTCTCCCAAGTAGCTGGCCCTCAAGGGCTTATAAAATATAGTTATTCACTGCAATTGCCATATTTCTAATACTCAATATCCCCATAGGATCATATCATTGTGCCATTTTTGTTATATTTGTCATGGATATTTCAAAGCCAAACTTACTTTAATCGTTTCAGTATAGTCACTTCCAAATGAAAATGTTAGCCGATAGGAGCAACTAATGTTTAGACCACTGAGTGCAAGGAACTGAATTGGAAAGAGGGTTATATATTGTTACTCTTCTTCCATTTCCTGACACAACACAATTACCATTGTCTTTTCTTAAACCTTAACTCACTATCTCAATATTTTATTAAGCTAACACATATATAGTACTTACAAGATAAGAGACTATTCTAAAACAAATACCTGGCCTACCCATATTCATGTTGGAAGAGAGAGCAAAAAGAATGCACTGTAATTTTTACTGATATGTAAAAATGTATTTTTGCTATGACTGAGGAAACAACTCTTTTATATATATACTTTAAGCTCTAGGGTACATGTGCACAATGTGCAGGTTTGTTACATAGGTATACATGTGCCATGTTGGTTGGCTGCACCCATCAACTCATCATTTACATTAGGTATTTCTCCAACTACTATCCCTCTCCCAGCCCCCTACCTTCTGATAGGCCCCAGTGTGTGATATTCCCCACCCTCTGTCTTTGTGTTCTCATTGTTCAACTCCCACCTGTGAGTGAAAACATGCATTGTTTGGTTTTCTGTCCTTGTGATAGTTTGCTCAGAATGATAGTTTCCAGTGTCATCCATGTCCCTGCAAAGGACATGAACTCATCCTTTTTTATTGCTGCATAGTATTCCATGGTGTCTATGTGCCACATTTTCTTAGTCCAGTCTATCATTGATGGACATTTGGGTTGGTTCCAAGTCTTTGCTATTGTGAATAGTGCCACAATAAACATACATGTGCATGTGTCTTTATAGTAGCATGATTTATAATCCTTTAGGTGTATGCCCAGTGATGGGATTGCTTGGTCAAATGGTATTGCTGGTTCTAGATCCTTGAGGAATAGCCACACTGTCTTCCACAATGGTTGAACTAATTTACACTCCCACTAACATTGTAAAAGCGTTCCTATGTCTCCACATCCTCTCCAGCCTCTGTTGTTTCCTTTTTAATGATCGCCATTCTAACTGGTGTGAGATAGTATCTCATTGTGGTTTTGATTTGCATTTCTCTGATGACCAATGATGATGAGCATTTTTTCATGTGTCTGTGGACTGCATAAATGTCTTCTTTTGAGAAGTGTCTGTTCATATCCTTTGCCCACTTTTTGATGGTTTTTTTTTTTTTTCTTGTAAATTTAAGTTCTTTATAGATTCTGGGTATTAGCCCTTTGTCAGATGGATAGATTGCAAAAATTTTCTCCCATTCTGTAGGTTGCCGGTTCACTCTGATGATAGTTTCTTTTGCTGTGCAGAAGCTCTTTAGTTTAGTTAGATCCTATTTGTCTATTATGGCTTTTGTTGTCATTGCTTTTGGTGTTTTAGTCATGAAGTCTTTGCCAATGTCTATATCCTGAATGGTATTGCCTGGGTTTTTGTGGTTTTAGGTCTTACAATTTAAATATTTAATCCATTTTGAGTTAATTTTTGTATAAAGTGTAAGGGAAGGATCCAGTTTCAGCTTTCTACATATGACTAGCCAGTTTTCCCAACACCATTTATTAAATAGGGACTCCTTTCCCCATTTCTTGTTTTTGTCAGGTTTATCAAAGATCAGATGGTTGTAGATGTGTGGCATTATTTCTCAGGCCTCTGTTCTGTTCCATTGGTCTATAGCTCTTTTTTGGTACCAGTACCATGCTTTTTTGGTTACTGTAGCCTTGTAGTATAGTTTGAAGTCAGGTAGCATGATGCCTCCAGCTTTGTTCTTTTTGCTTAGGATTGTCGTGGCTATACAGGGTCTTTTTTGGTTCCATATGAACTTTCAAGTAGTTTTTTCCAATTCTGTGAAGAAACTCATTGGTAGCTTGATGGGGATGGCATTGAATCTATAAATTACCTTGGGCAGTATGGCCATTTTCACAATATTGATTCTTCCTATCCATGAGCATGGAATGTTCTTCCATTTTGTTTGTGTTCTCTTTTATTTCGTTGAGCAGTGGTTTGTAGTTCTCCTTGAAGAGGTCCTTCACATCCCTCGTAAGTTGCATTCCTAGGTATTTTATTCTCTTTGTACCAGTTGTGAATGGGAGTTCACTCATGATTTGGTTCTCTGTCTGTTTTTGGTGTATACAAATGCTTGTGATTTTTGCACATTAATTTTGTATCCTGAGACTGCTGAAGTTGCTTATCAGCTTAAACGGGTTTTGGGCTAAGATGATAGGTTTTCTAAATAAACAATCATGTCATCTGCAAACAGGGACATTTTGACTTCATCTTTTCCTAATTGAATACCCTTTTTTTCTTTCTCTTGCCTGATTGCCCTGGCCAGAACTTCCAACACTATGTTGAATAGGAGTGCTGAGAGAGGGCATCCTTTTCCTGTGTCAGTTTTCAAAGGGAATGCTTCTAGTTTTTGCCCATTCAGTATGATATTGGCTGTGGGTTTGTCATAAATAGCTCATATTACTTTGAGATACATTCCATCAATACCTAGTTTATTGAGAGTTTTTAGCATGAAGCGCTGTTGAATTTTGTCAAACGTCTTTTCTGCATCTATTGAGATAATCATGTGGTTTTTGTCACTGGCTCTCTTTATGTGATGGGTTACATTTATTGATTTGCATATGTTGAACCAGGCTTGCATCCCAGGTATGAAGCTGATTTGATCATGGTGGATAAGCTTTTTGATGTGCTGCTGGATTTGGTTTGCCAGTATTGAAATGAGGATTTTGCATCAGTGTTCATCAGAGATATTGTCTAAAATCCTCTTTTTTTGTTGTGTCTCTGCCACGCTTTGGTATCAGGATACCTCATAAAGTGAGTTAGGGAGGATTCTCTCTTCTCCTATTTTTTGGAATGTTTCAGAAGGAATGGTACCAGCTCCTCTTTGTACCTCTGGTAGAATTCAGCTGTGAATCTGTCTGGTCCTGGGCTGTTTTTGGTTGGTAGGCTATTAATTATTGCCTCAATTTCAGAGCCTGTTATTGGTCTATTCAGCGATTCGGCTTCTTCCTGGTTTAATCTTGGGAGGGTGTAAGTGTCCAGGAAATTATTCATTTCTTCTAGGTTTTCTAGTTTATTTGCGTAGAGGTGTTTATAGTATTCTCTGATGGTAGGTTGTATTTCTGTGGGATCAGTGGTGATATCCCCTTTATCATTTTTTATTGTGTCTATTTGACTCTTCTTTCTTCTTTATTAGTCTGGCTAGCTGTCTGTCTATTTGGTTGATCTTTTCAAAAAACCAACTCCTGGATTCATTGATTTTTTTTTTTTTTTTTTTGGAAGGGTTTTTTGTGTGTCTATCTCCTTCAATTATTCTCTGATCTTAGTTATTTCTTGCTTTCTGCCAGCTTTTGAATTTGTTTGCTCTTGCTTCTCTAGTTCTTTTAATTGTGATTTAGGGTGTCAATTTTAGATCTTTCCTGCTTTCTCTTGTGGGTATCTAGTGCTATAAATTTCCCTCTACACACTGCTATAATGTGTCCCAGAGATTCTGGTACATTGTGTCTTTGTTCTTATTGGTTTCAAAGAACATCTTTATTTCTGCCTTCATTTTGTTATTTACCCAGTAGTCATTCAGAAGAAGGTTGTTCAGTTTCCATGTAGTTGTGAGGTTTTGAGTGAGTTTCTTAATCCTGAGTTCTAAATTGATTACACTGTGGTCTGAGAGACAGTTTGTTGTGATTTCTGTTATTTTACGTTTGCTGAGGAGTGTTTTACTTTTAATTATGTGGTCAATTTTAGAATAAGTGTGATGTGGTGCTGAGAAGAATGTATATTCTGTTGATTTGGGGTGGAGAGTTCTGTAGATGTCTATTAGGTCCGCTTGGTGCAGAGCTGAATTCAAGTCCTGGATATCCTTGTTATCTTTCTGTCTCATTGATGTGTCTAATATTGCCAGTGGGGTGTTAAAGTCTCCCATTATTGTGTGAGAGTCTAAGTCTCTTTGTAGGTCTCTAAGGACTTGCTTTATAAATCTGGGTGCTCCTGTATTGGGTACATAAATATTTAGGACAGTTGGTTCTTCTTGTTGAATTGATCCCTTTACCATTATGTAATGGCCTTTGTCTCTTTTGATCTTTGATGATTTAAAGTCTGTTTTATCAGAGACTAGGATTGCAACACCTGCTTTTTTGCTTTCCATTTGCTTGGCAGATCTTCCTCCATCCCTTTATTTTGAGCCTATGTGTGTCTCTGCAAATGAGATGGGTCTCCTGAATACAGCAAACTGATGGGTCGTGACTCTATCCTATTTGCCAGTCTGTGTCTTTTAATTGGGGCATTTAGCCAATTTACATTTAAGGTTAGTATTGTTATGTGTAAATTTGATCCTATCATTATGATGTTAGCTGGTTATTTTGCCTCTTAGTTGATGCAGTTTCTTCATAGCATCGATGGTCGTTACAATTTAGCATGTTGTTACAGTGACTGATACCAATTGTTCCTTTCCATGTTTAGTGCTTCCTTCAGGAGCTGTTGTAAGGCAGGTCTAGTGGTGATAAAATCTCTCAACATTTGCTTGTCTGTAAAGGATTTTATTTCTCCTTCACTTATGAAGCTTAGTTTGGCTGGCTATGAAATTCTGGGTTGAAAATTCTTTTCTTTAAGAATGTGGAATATTGGCCCCCGCTCTCTTCTGGCTTGTAGGGTTTCTGCCGAGAGATCCACTGTTAGGTCGGGTTACCCACAAAGGGAAGCCCATCAGACTTTCTCTCTGGCTACCCTTAACATTTTTTCCTTCATTTCGACCTTGTGAATCTCACAATTATGTGTCTTGGGGTTGTTCCTCTCAAAGAGTATCTTTGTGGTGTTCTCTGTATTTCCTGAATCAGAATGTTGGCCTGCTTTGCTAGGTTGGGGAAGTTCTGGATAATATATCCTGAAGAGTGTTTTCTAACTTGGTTCCATTCTTCCCATCACTTTCAGGTATGCCAATCAAACGTAGATTTGGTCTTTTCATAGTCCCATATTTCTTGGAGGCTCTGTTCATTTCTTTTCACCCTTTTTTTCTCTAATCTCGTCTTCTCGCTTTATTTCATTAATTTTATCTTCAATCACTGATATCCTTTCTTCCACTTGTTCGAATCAGCTACTGAAGCTTGTACATAGATCATGAAGTTCTTGTGCTGTGGTTTTCAGTTCCATCAGGTCATTTAATGTCTTCTCTACACTCTTTATTCTAGTTAGCCATTCATCTAACCTTTTTTCCAAGGATTTTTGCTTCCTTGCAATGGGTTAGAACATGCTCCTTTAGCTCAGAGAAGTTTGTTATTACTGATCTTCTGAATCCTACTTCTGTTAACTCATCAAACTCATTCTCCATCTAGCTTTGTTGCGTTGCCAGCAAGGAGCTGCGATCCTTTGGAGGAGAAGAGGCACTCTGGTTTTCGGAATTTTCAGCTTTTCTGCTCTGGTTTCTCCCCATCATTGTGGTTTTATCTACCTTCGGTCTTTGATTTTGGTGACCTACAGATGGGGGTTTGGTGTGGATGTCCTTTTTTGTTGATGTTGATGCTATTCCTTTCTGTTTTAGTTTTCCCTCTAACAGTCAGGCCCCTCAGCTACAGGTCTGTTAGAGTTTGCTGGAGGTCCACTCCAGACCCTGTTTGCCTGGGTATCACCAGCAGAGGCTGCAGAACAGCAAATATGGCAGAACAGCAAATATTGCTGCCTGACCCTTCCTCTGGAAGCTTCGTTCCAGAGGGGACCCACCCGTATGAGGGGTCTGTCGGCCCCTACTGGGAGGTGTCTCCCAGTCAGGCCACACAGTCGTCAGGGGCCTGCTTGAGGAGGCAGTCTGTCCATTCTCAGAGCTTGAATGCCATGCTGGGAGAACCACTGTTCCATTCAGAGCTGTCAGACAGCAATGTTTCAGTCTGCAGAAGTTGTCTCCTGCCTTTGTTCATTGATGCCCTGCCTACAGAGGTGGAGTCTATAGAGGCAGTAGGCCTTGCTGAGCTGTGGTGGGCTCTGCTCATTTCGAGCTACCCAGCCACTTTGTTTACCTACTCAAGCCTCAGCAATGGCGGACACCCCTCTCCCTGCCAGGCTGCAGCCCCGCAGGTCAATCTCAGACTGCTGTGCTAGCAGTGAGCAAGGCTCCATGGGCATGGGACTCACTGAGCCAGACACAGGAGGGAATCACCTGGTCTGCCAGTTGCTAAGACTGTGGGAAAAGCACAGTATTTGGGCAGAGGTATACCATTCCTCCAGGTACAGTCTGTCATGGCTTCCCTTGTCTAGGAAAGGGAAACACCCTGGCCCCTTGCACTTCCTGGGTGAGGCAACACCCCGCCCTGCTTCAGCTTGCCCTCTGTGAGTTGCACCCACTGTCCAACCAGTCCCAATGAGATGAACCAGGTACCTCAGTTGGAAATGCAGAAATCACCTGTCTTCTGTGTCGATCTTGGTGGGAGCTGCAGACCGGAGCTGTTCCTATTCGGCCATCTTGGACTCTGTCTTATGTTTGGAAACAACTCTAATGGTGATGCCTGTGAGCTGGAGCATTAGCCTGAATGCCACCTGCAGTGCAGGTAAAGCAAGGTACAACCTAATATGACTAGATTAGAAGTGTAGCATAGCAGCCAGCTGGCACCAAGGGAAGGGGGCAAGTTATCTGAAGTATACAGGAAAATATAACAGTGTGCTCAAGGCAGTAAATAATTTTACCTAAACAGTTACATGATGCTGAAGGGCCAATTCATGACTAGCGGGTTTACTATAAATGCTTTTGTAAACATTTTGAAACCCTGCTATGAAGTTGTAGAGTTGTGATTATTGATGTGTGGTATTGGAGTACTTTAATATTTTGATCTCTTGAGCATACCCACCAACATTTTAGTATGTAAACATAAAAGTTTAAAAAGATGAATGCAAACCATTGCTCTACAATGTCTGTATTTTCCCCTAAAGAACCGTTCTATGCCATCCTCTGAGCCTAATTCATTATTTTCATCCTTCCTTCTAAAAATCACATTCTTAGCTATCCTAGTTAATTCCCAGAACTGTATCTCTCCCAAAGAAAACAGCCAGCAGCTGACCAATTTCTCAGTCAATACCATGCAAAAAGTGATTCTGGAGGCTCCCTTAGTAGAAAGGAAAGGTACTATGTATCCCTACTGTATTAGTCCATTCTCACATTGCTATAAATAAATACCTGAGGCTGGGTAATTTATAAAGTAAAGATGTTTACTTGGATTATGGTTCCACAGGTTGTACAGGAAGCCTGGCAGTATCAGCTTCTGGTGAGGCCTCAGGGAACTTTCAATTATGGCAGAAGGTGAAGGGGGAGCAAGCACTTCACATGGTTGGAGGAGGAGAAAGGTGAAAGGAGATGCTACACACTTTTAAAACAATAAGATCTTATGATAACTCACTCACTATCATAAGAACAGCACCAAGGGGATAGTGCTGCGCCATTCGTGAGAACTCTGCCCCCATGATCCAATCACTTCCATCAGGCTCCACCCCCAACATTGGGGATTACAGTTAAACTTGAGATTTGGGCACACATATTCAAACCACATCACCTACAATAACTCTTACCATGCTGTTGGCAAAACCAAAGGAGTCGGTAGAGTCTAGGAACATCTCCAAATATTATACTATTTCCCCATGAAGAGATATTGGCCAAGAGGCCAGAAAGGAAGGATATCCTAAATGCATCTGTAGATATTATGATAATTGTGTGTATTATCTCATAATAGAGAGGGAATAATAAAGGCTAGAGGATAAACATGTCCACATAGATTCCCTCCTAGTGGCCTTTCTCCCCACATACGAGGGGAACTCATCCTCACAGAACTACACAGAAGGGAGTTTAAGGTGCATTTCTCAGGCGCTGGATAAGAGGTTTTGAGGCTAGCAGAGTCCAGGGCCCACTCTGTTGGCTTCCCATTTGCCCTAGTTATTAAATTATCGCCTTTTGGTTCCAAACTCATTCAGGACTACTACTTTGCTTCTCGATGCGAGCTGAGACTCAGAAAAACCACATTTCTGTTTTGCCAGCTGGTCCTGTTAGACTCTGCCAGTAGGGGGACTGCAGAGGACTGCAAGGCTGGAGAAGGAAAGAGAACATGTTCTTTTCTGTGTGTTTCTTGTTTTCTGTGGTCTTCCTGTTACTGTAACACCTCAGGAATGTTCTTCATCCCAGCAGCAACAGTTCCTAGTAATAGGTGAATTGGTGTTTCCTTTTTCCAACATTTATAGAACAAGCTTCATCATGCCTCCCCCTAAAACCTCCAGACATCAGTGCCAACCAAGTCATACCCTCTCCTTGAAGATCTGGGACCCCACAGGGTCCCTCCTTCAAGTTTAGAAGTTTTCATAGTTCCAACCTGTTACCTGTGTTCTTTCAACCCCAGGGGTGGTAGCATAGCTGCTTTCTGCAGTAGCCATCCCCATAGCACCCAACTTTTCACCACTTTAATTATGTATTGACAACTTACTTACAACCTACTTAGCCATTCTTTTTCTTTTCTTTTTTTTTTTTTTTTTTTTTGAGACAGTGTCTCTCTTCTCCTCTCTTTCTCTCTCTCTCTCTTTCTCTCTTTCTCCCCCCCTTTCCCCTCTGTCTCTCTCTTTTTCCTCTCTCTCTTTCTCTTCTTTCTCCTCTCTCTCTCCTTCTCCTCTTTCTTTCTCTTCTCTCTTTCTCCTCTCTCTCTCTCCTCTCTCCCCTCCCTCTCCTCTCCCTCTCTCCTCTCCCTCTCTCCACTCCTCTCTCTCTCCTCTCCTCTCTCTCCGTCTCCTATCCTCTCCTCTCCTCTCTCTCTCCTCTCCTCTCTCCTCTCCTCTCTCTCTCTCCTCCTCTCTCTCTCTCTCTCCTCTCTCTCTCTCTCTCTCTCTCTCTCTCTCTCTCTCTCTCCTCTCCTCTCTCTCTCTCCTCTCTCTCTCTCCTCTCCTCTCTCTCCTCTCTCTCTCCTCTCCTCTCCCTCTCTCCTCCTCTCTCTCTCCTCTCTCTCTCTCTCTCTCTCTCTCCTCTCTCCCTCTCTCCTCCTCTCTCCTCTCCCTCTCTCTCCTCTCTCTCTCTCTCCTCTCCCCTCTCTCCCTCTCTCTCCTCTCCCTCTCTCTCCTCTCCCTCTCTCTCCTCTCCCTCTCTCTCCTCTCCCTCTCTCTCCTCTCCCTCTCTCTCCTCTCTCTCTCTCTCTCTCTCCCCTCTCTCTCCCCCCTCTCTCTCTCCCCCCTCTCCCCCCTCCCCCCCTCTCTCCCCCCTCTCCCCCCCCCTCCCCCCTCTCCCCCTCTCCCTCTCCCCCTCTCCCCCCTCTCCCCCCTCTCCCCCCTCTCTCCCCTCCCCCCCTCTCTCCCCCCTCTCTCGCCTCCCCTCGCCTCCCCTCACCTCCCCTTGCCTCCCCTCGCCTCCCCCCCTTCTCTTTCTTCTCTTCTCCTCTCCTCTCTTCTCTTCTCTCTTCTCTTCTCTCTTCTCTTCTCTCTTCTCTTCTCTCTTCTCTTCTCTCTTCTCTTCTCTCTTCTCTTCTCTTCTTCTCTCTCTTCTTCTCTTCTCCTCTTCTCCTCTTCTCCTCTTCTCCTCTTCTCTCTCTCTGTCTCTCTCTCTCACCCCCCCCCTCCCTCCCATGCCAGGCTGCTGCAATCATAGTTCACTGCCACATGGAACTCCTGAGCTCAAGAGATCCTCCTATCTCAGCCTCTGAAGTAGCTAGCACTACAAGTGCATGCCACTATGTGCAGCTAATTTTTTTTAATTTTTGTAGAGACAGGGTCTTACTATGTTGCCCAGATCCATTCTTTATATTAAATTTTCTCTGTTCAAATAACAGGTGTGGTTTCTCTCTCCTGCTTGGACCCAGACTGATATACCTCTGAAATGGTCGTTTCAATGAACAAATAGATTCATGGGGTGTACCAAAGGTTAATAACTCATTTTTTGGAGCTGGGTGATTCTGCTAAGCCATGTGGTACTTGTGAGTCACCAGCAGTGGCAGTGGATGAAAAATGCTACAGTGAAATGGAGTCACACCACCTTAAAAAAGCCTTTCAAGGCATACAATATTTGAATTGTTGACTTCCCTGTATACTAGACTGCAAGCTCTGTGAGGTGAATGATGAAGTCCTGTTGATAGTTTTATCTTCAGTTCCCATGTGTACTTGTTGAATAAATAATGAAAAATTTAAGTATTTAGTGTAGTTTTAAATGATGGCAAATTTAACCACGTTCAAGGACCTCCTTCTGCAACAAAAGTTTAAAAATCAGGTTAAAATGGAAAAGAATCCCTTTATAAATTTAAGGGTGAATTTTCCACGTTCCTTTTTATTCTACAATTTCTGTTCTCCCTTAGTTTCCAGACATCATTGTGAGCTCGTTAGGCCCTTGGTTCTTTCAACACTTTTAATTACCTTAAAACATCATTCAACTCTAGCAACCTTGGCAATCTTATTATCTCAAAGGGATAAGGAGCAAAGATTAGTAGATTAGTTGTTTTATCATTTAAGTAATGAGAATTTTACACTTCTCTAAAGAGATTTATGAGAGTAATTAGTCTAAGCAGGAGTTTCCAGCATGAATGTTATTAGGTGTAATAATTAACCCTAGCGGGGTGAGTTACTGCCTAGTAACTTAACAATCATTGAGGATGACATGAAATTTCAGTTTTAGGGATTTGGAAATATTTATAAATATGTACTACTAATAATCATTTAATAAAATACTAAATTTAATTATAAAAGCATCAATATAAAACAAAGTATTGGCAAGTTTCATGCATCTCGTTATTAGCTTATTTTTTGTGTTCTTGTAATACAATTACTCGTCAAAGAAACGAGAGGGCAGCATTATATACTGGCAGAGCACTAGTGTTAGAGTTAGATCTCAGCTCTGCCATGTGCTAACTCTATGACTCTGGGTAATCCATCTGACCTTCCAAACCTCAGGTTTCTTCAGCTTCAAAACAGGTGGTAAAAAGTGACATCTAAGGCTTTTCTCAACCCTGGCTATCTATAACTATATAAGACACAAACATAAGTAGCTAGAGTTAGTACTTAGGCCACCTAGGCTATGACTGACTCCTTTGTCCCTAAAGAGAAAATAAAATTAACAATAAAGTGTTTACTATGTACTATAATTTTCATATATATGATCTCATTTATATTTCTTTAATAATGATATCCTTATTGTATAGATAAGGACACTCAAGAAATTTGAGGAACTTGCATAGAAGGTAAGTTTGTATGAAACAGAATAGGTTCAAATACCAATTCTATTACTGTGTAACATCTGTAAGTGGGAATAACCATAGTTTCTACCTTAGAATTACTAAAAGAAATAAATTAGATTTTACATGCAAAGTTCCTAGCAAAATATCTAGCTAGGAATGAACACTCCATAAATGTTAACTATTATTACTATTATTGTGATTATTTTTAATGTCATAACTACAAAATGCCAGTCAAGTTTTAAATCTAGGTGATTTTGACAATAAACACCATATAGATTCAGTTATATCATCTTGATAAACTATGAGAACTTGGAAATGTTAGGTTTTTTAAAAATTACTACACAGCTCTTTCTCCCCTATTTCCCAACTAATACCTTATGCCTTAATACACTAAGAGACATTTGAGTTTTCAGTTATAAAACACAAGCTAATGTCTCCATGCTACTTCATATTCCATAAGGTCAGATTCTATGATAAACGAACTATTTCCCAGACATAATAAAGTTAGCACATTAAAAGAGATTTTTGAGGAAATTAATGTAAGTCTAAAACATAACTAAAATTTAATTTCAGTTCTTTGGTTTCACAAAACCCTGGGTAACGCCATAAAAATGATATGACTTTATTAACTGGGAGGAGAAGAATTTATTGAGTTCCTGCTGAGTGTTAGGCATTGTGTTATCACTTTTAGCCAATATCCAAATCACTTGGTTTAACCTTTCTCATTTTGGATTCCTCATATGAGCCATAAAATACAAAAAAAAAAAAAAAAAAAAATTGAGTGATTATTTTATCCATCTTCCCAAAGGTGATACATAATTAGTACTATAGCATATTTTATATTCTAAAGATAGAGGTACCTATATATCCCACCCAACTAGCTTTTCTTTCAATGTGACATTGGTGTTCCTCCATTGAGAGATGCGGATTACATTCCCTCCGCTTGAATCTGGGTGGCTCTGTGTCTACAGCAGAAGTGACACTATATGGCTCCCAAGGCTAAGTCGTTAAAAAATTCTTCAACATTCTCCAGTTCACTTCCTAGTCCTCATGGAAGTTTGCCCTTGGAACTCAATCACCATGCTGTGAGAGAGCCACGAAAAGATCATGGATATGCATCTGGCCACATTCCCAGCTGAGATCGCAGCCAATAGCCAGTGAGGCTTTAAGATTATTCTATCCTCCACCCTTGGAACCACCCTAGCTGACTGAGTAGAGCAGGAACAAGCTGTTTCCACTGAGCACCAGCCAAATGCAAACTCATGGATGAAATACATGTCCCTGTCTTAAGCCACTAAGTTTTCGAGTGGTTTGTTATTAGCAAAGGTAAACAGAAAGAGTGTCATTCAAGGTGCATTGTACTACATACAATGGTCACCTTAAGGCATTAGAGCTTATTTTTTATTCAAAACCAATTGAGTACACTTTGGACAAATAATGATTGTGATTAAACACATTATATTCTGCAGTGGTCTTACTCTTTGTATAAGTAATCAAATAGATATAGATGTAAAAAGTATAGACTAATACTATATGAGAGGAAAACAAATTCTGAGATTACTAGGATTTAAAAACTATGAAAATTGTTTTAGAGACTTCTAGAATTTTATCATCTTCTAGAATAATAATAGAACAATGTGATACATGCAAGCTGTCAGGAATTTAACAAATAACCCTTAAGGTTTAGATTACACTTGTGGACAGAAACCAATTAGAAACGTGCTTTGCCTCTAACCTAATATAATTTCATTTTCTGACACTGCACTGTGAATGTTTAATAAGCCAACCCTTTTCCACATATGTCCACTTATTTGTTATTCTTGTTCTCATAAAAAGAATAGACTTAACATGGATTTTTTTTCCTTTTTTTTTTCTCCTTCTTTCCATGTTTATTAGCATCAACCCTAACCAAAATTCTTCACCTCTTTCCAACATCTATACTCATTTTTCTATACCCTATCCTTTTTGGTTCTGTTCTTTACATTTTAGTGCGTCTCCCAAGTTTTACAATTATACTGTTCCCATTGGCTGTTTACATATGTCCAAACGATTTTCAACCTAGGTCTGCCTTCCAAGTCTTATCAATGTTCTAGAACATTCCCTTTGCAGTATCTGGGATGTTTATACTTTGTAGAGCTTCAGGGAGACTTAAGACACATAAGGGATTCATTTTGCTCTCAGGAGGGGCTAGGACTAAGAATTATAAAGTTGATTAATGGGTAAACAAAAGAAAGCTAAGGCCATGATATCTATTAATAGCAATCACTTGACACACACGTCTTACTTCTCTTCAGATGCCAATCACAAACATCACTAACCAATTACGATAGTATTTCTTGCTAAGCCCTGACCTTCCCAAGCACCTTTCTTAAAACAGCACTCCGACAGCCATGACCAACTGCCTGGACAGAGAAAAGAAGGAAAAACCTTTTTGTCATTCCAAATAGATAGTAAATAACAAGCTATTAGTCATTTCTTCTGGGATGAGGCCACCGTGAAGAGTGTTTACTTTTTTGGTCCAAGGTGTTTTCTTGCTATTACCCAGTTTTCAAGTGCTGATGAGTTTCCCAGGGTTCTCAGCACTTATTAAAAACTGAATGTCACCCTTTCATGTCTTTTGCGATAAAATGTGTGTAATTTCTACCATATATAACACTGAGCTGAGCTCTGGCAACATAATGCCAACCAAGCAGCCAGTTATATAACACTTAGATTTCTTTGGTATTCTTTATTGCTAGGTGATGATATTGCACAATATATTACAACCAGAAAGAGAAAAGGAGAAAGAAAGCCAATTGTGGTAATAAAATGTAAAGAAAAAATGAAAGAGGATCATACATTGCCAGTTGAGCTTTAGGCTACCTCCTCGGGGGCTGGGTAAAAGTTTTAGAATCATCATGTATTAGTGTTTCTCCATCAAAGGTTTTGATTTTGGAATGATACAGCCAACCTAATTAAAAAAATAGGAAAATAGTTTTTTCTTTTCAATAACCTTATTCTGCTTTTTGTATTGTTTCTTGCCCTCCACATGCTAAGAGTCCCCCTTCTATTATAATCCATCAAGCCCCCATGGTTGGATCTGATTGTTTTTTAATAGGAGAAGGAAAGAGAAAAGGAGATTAGCATTTCATCTCTATAACTAAGCTATGAGCCAATAAAATGACATTTTCATACACATTGTAAGAGCTAGCCATAATAACTTAAGGAACCATGGTTAGAATCCTCTGACATCTTATCAACACTCTGAGTGATAATAGAGTACTGTGATGGTTAATGAGGTTATTGGTCTTTAAAGAGACAAATGTTCTCTGAATACTGATTCTGATTTTTTCTGATTAAGGCTATCCCTTAAACATGACTCAAGAAAAAGATGTTACTCTGGAGCTTTTATTATTCGCCATGATTTTATTTCTGGATAACTTTATTTTTAATCAATTTCATTAAACAATATTTTCATTCTCATAAGGATTGCTGTCCAAAATGCAATTTACAATCCCGTTCAGAGAGCTAGTTGTCCTTAATGACTTTCAATGGACAAATTTGCCATCCCCTTCAGTAGGCAGATGTGTAGTTGCTTTTAGTTTGGATGTTTCAAATCAGGTAGAATTGCCTGACATTCCCCATCCCCAGTGTCTGATTAAAGTTTACTATACAGAGGAGAAAGAGATTTTATAGTGTGGGCAATATCATCAAGAGTTGATCTATCATCCCCTAGAAACAATTGGCTCTGAATAATTGATCACTACCACACCTGGAAAACACAGGAAGTTGTATTAGATTGGCGATTCTGGGAGTAAATGATCTACTTTCTGTAAAGGCATCTCCTGCATAGACGCCAGTTCTGTCAATTGTGAAGTAAGCAGTTTCATCTTCCCTAATTAATTTGGGAACAAAAGGTGGATGGCACATCCCAAATGGTAATAGTCTGAACAAATTCAGCAGCTGCCTTTGTTTACAGGCTGTGTACGCAAACTCCGATGGAAAGATTTTTAAAAGAGCAGTAAATGGCAATTCACATGGATAATGAACTGGATTAATGTAGCAATTAAAGTTTATTAAAATGAAGTATTACCCTTAGACAGAACCTGGCAGTGATGTAAAAGCTGAGGATCTGCTTACAAAAATTGAGGCTTAGCAAAGGAAATTTAAATTCCCAAGAGGTTATAAAGTCCATTGTGAATATGAATAACCATGCTGAGACAGTCGAGGTTTAAGAAGTAATCTTAGAAGAGTGAAGGATTTAGAGCAAGAATAATTACATATTTCTCATCTAGAAGATAGGCTTTCTTTAGACAAAGGTGCCAAGTTTTCTGCTGATAAAGGAATCTCTGGGGGCTAATGTTTTGTTCTTATCCTATCATGAGAGAGACATTTGTGAACTATAAGCACCTCACCTGAATGCAAAAAACAAAGAAAAATGGTAGTGGAACAAGGAAGGCAGATGATGTACAAATTATTTTACAAGTGTAAAAGGAGGCATTGGGAAATGAAGGAAGGCTTCCAGCAAAGTTAATGAACCCCATTCTTAGGGGGTATCTGACATTATTAGATCTTATTAAATTCCATTATAGAGATTATACCCAAAGCAAAATGTAAGACAGTCCCTGAATTTTTTCCAGTTACTCATTAGTTTATATTTCAGGGATGAGAGAAAGGTACTCCAGAGGGAACAACATATAAAGCTCCCCAAGTTGAGCTATTAAAATTTGTCAGAATTTCATTATGGAATTTTCCTCTATGCTAGAGGTTAGGTTTCTATACCTGGTTTGTTCTCAGAGGTATTCAAACATGAAGCTATTACATTTTTCTCTAATCAGTGTCCCCACTAGTACTGTGTTGAATCCCTCTTCCTGGCTTGGTGGTAGGTCTCCCAATAATACCTTGTGCAGAAAACATTGACTTCCATGTTGTTTTGGGTTCAATTCAAAAACATGACTGATTGAAACATTCCCTGACTTGGCGGACCTGTGGTTTGAAGGACCTGATTTGGTGAAGGGACGTGGCCTGGTTCTTTATTCCTCCCTGTTCACCTCTACCTTGAAGTACAGGAAAGATTTTAGTCTGCTTCTGGAATACCTCTTTCACCCCTTTTCATAGAATTTTGGAAATTCTCAATTCTAGCTGCTTATTGGCGCCAGCAGAGAGCTTTAAAAAATATCCATACTTGGGCTCCTTTCTGGTCTCATACAAAATTTTAAAGATGAGGAAAAAAAGAGCATGTGTTCATTATTTCACAAGCTACTGATACTGTCCTCTGTGTTCACACTAATGGGTGATAGGGTTCAGGACACATTACCCTACAATTTGGCACTTCGCTATTTGAGAAAACAGCAAAAACAGGAAGGTCTTGCTTTTTCCTGCTGTTCTCCCCTGTTGTAGACCATAAGAATGATCTGACCTTCCTCTGAAGTATATCATAAAAACCCCCATTCCAGAGTGATCATCCCTATGCCTGGAGGAAAAGAATTAGTATACAGAAATGCCAAAAAGCATCTGAAAAAAAAAAATCACGCATTACTAAGTTCTTCCCAGTTTATTATCATTAAGTCCATAATCTTCTGTCTTCCAGTCATACTTCTGGATGACTATCAAAAATACATAGGCTTCCTTGTTTTGGAGGGTTTCAATTCTGAAGGCTTTCATATTACATAAAATTTATATGAAATGAATTTGTTATGCTTTTATCTTGTTTCTCTTGCCATGAACCTAGTGATCGGTGAAAAAGGAATCTTTTCTCTCCTGCACTGGCCACTGATGTCCTCTAGGTGGCAGGCAACCCAACGGCATGTCTGGAGAAGGCGTATATATGGAAGAGGAGTCCCTTCAGCTGACCTCCCCCCTATATAGAGAGAAGTGGAAGAGTTGGTTCCAACCTAACCTCTTCCAAACCTCCTAATTCACTCGCTTGATACCGCTAGAGTGCAATCATCAGCCTTTGGCTGTTGGGGTCTTCTTGCCCCAAGGTCAGATCTGTTGGATGAGCTATTGGCAAAAAGGTTCTTCTCCAGGTACCCCATATACACACAAAATGGTAGGAGGGTGAGCAGATTGCCCTACTGATGCCCTTTCTCCCTGCCTGCCAGCTTTCTCCAAGTCTTTTTTCCTCTGTTCAAAGGGAAACAGGGTGCATATCAGCAGAGCTCTGTATAAGCAGATCCTCTGTTCAAATGGAAACAGGGTGCATATCAGCAGAGCTTTGTATAAGCAGATGAACCATTGATGAGATATGCTCTGCTTTGGAGCACCACAGTCTTTACAATTGATTTAGTCAATGCCATCTTCAATTGGCTGGAAGTAGAGTTGGGAGTTTATGCCATTCTTATTCCAAGCCATAAAACCTTCAGTAGACATTGATGGATGTTAAAAGAAAGAGAGAGAGAGAGAGATTGAGAATGCACAGCACAGAAGGGAGACAATGGGAATGCTTAGGTTAACAATCCAACCTTGGAAGCCAACTCCAGCCACAGCCTTGCCAGGATACAGTCTGAGTGGCTTGGCATTTCTCTACCCTTTGCCTTGAGCAATTTCATTCTCTTGTGTTGAATGAATGCATGGCCCCAGACAATATTTCTCAAGCATAAAAACAATAATTGCTTAGACATAACACAAAAATAGAAAAATTGGCTATCTACACAGTTACAGAATACCTAATAAAGTAAGGTAGGGCATGGTTCCATTCACAGATGTACAGGTAATGTAATGGGTATGTCCTTTGGGGGAACTTTGGTATGGATGAGAATTTTTAAAGCTTCACAAAGCTATTAATCAAGTATGTCACAGTGACAGGTTCATCTGCATTTATTTAAAATAGAAGAAAATTTCAATAAGTTAATTATGAGAAGCTTCATTTACAATAGTAGAAAAATTTTACCTGTGTAGCTTGGCACTAGATTCTTAAAATGCATCTTCAAACACAGACCTAGAAAGGACTTCCAACCAACTTCTCCTCAGGGAAACAGCAATGCTTTTAACTCACACAGCCACTTAGAACTGATGAGAAGGTCTTCCAGGAGACTTCTATGAGAAGTGGGCAATTTCACCATAGGGATGGCAGGTATAAAAAATTAAAACTTTAAGAAATGAATATCAAAAGTACAGTTAGAATTCCACAAATTAGAATATTTTCTTTTTTAAAAGTAGTGAGAGCACTTCTGCTCTCCTTAATGGCAGGTTAGACCAATCCTGCCACCAAGAACAACTGAAATATATGGAAAAAATATTTTTAAATTATTGCCACAGTGAGAATAGCAAAGCAGACAAAAATGACAGTAGCAAGGTTAGAGAAGAGAAGGAAATATGGAGAAGGAAGCCCTACAATTGAGGGTGCTGTCAGCTCCATGGGAAGTAGTTGAGAGATTGATAAACAAAGCAGTATTTCAAATGGCCAAAGGGAGCATGCGGTAAATTTGGAGTGCCGGCCCACCAGGTAGAAAGGATTCTGGTAAAATCTTTAGGATTTAGATTTAGACCAGAATGGCTTTACCTCAGAGTAAGAAAAAAACCATGAATCTCTGTTGTGACTGAAAGCTGGTTTTGAATCATCTCAGAGCCCTGAGGTTATATTAAGGTGATCTAAGTTTACACCTACCCCTAGTTACCTGACCAAAGGAAATGTATATCCCATATAGAGAAAGATGGTTGATGTGGTTTGGCTCTGTATTTCCACCCAAATCTCATCTCAAATTGTAATCCTTACATGTCAAAGGAGGAACCTGGTGGAAGGTGACCAGATCATAGGGACAGTTTCCCCCATGCTGTTCTTGTGATAGTCAGTTCTCATGAGATCTGGTGGTTTTAAGTGCTTGGCAGTTCTTCCTGTGCTCGCTTGTGCCGCTCGCGCCTCTCACAGCCCTGTGAGGATGCCTGCTTCCACATCCCCCCCGCCATGATTGTAAGTTTCCTGAGGCCTCCCCAGACATGTGGAATTGACTCAATTAAATCTCTATTGTTTAAAAATTACCCAGTCTCAGGTAGTATCTTCATAGCAGTGTGAAAATGGACTAATACAATGGTGTCACCCAGAACCTCAAAATATGTCTATATTTTTCCATGGAAAATGGATAGCACTCTATCAAATATCAAATCACACAGAGATAAGATATTGTAAATAAAATCCTGGATAAATGATAAGTAGCAGAAACACATCAGGAACTCCAAATTTTAGAGTTAATGAGCATCATTTTAAAACAACTATCCTTAATCTATTCAAGGAAGTGAGAGAGAAAAATTGAGAATTGGGACAGCAAACCAGGGATTATTAAAAAATATTCATTGGAAATTTTTAAACTGAAAAAATGCAATAACTAAAATTAAAAACATAGTGGGTGGATTTAAAAGGATATCAGACATGGTTGAATAGAGATTTAATGAACTAGAATATGGGTCAGATGTAAGTATCCTGAATGAAGCACAGAGAAATTGATGAATGAAAATGCAAAAAAAAAAAAAGCATAAGAGATATAGGGGATATAGTGAGGTCAAACATAAAGGTAATTAGAGATCCAGATAGGATAGAATGAGCATAGCAATATTTGAATATGTGATATGGACAATTTTCCAAACCAACAAAAGCCATCAAATCACAAATTCAAAAAGCATTTCTATCCCCGAGCAGTGTGAACACAAGCAAATTAAACACATCAAGGCATATCATGGTAAAATTGCTGAAACAAAAATAGAAAAAACTTTTAAGCAGCCATGGAAAAAAATATAAATGAGCATCAAAGAAGTAACAATCCCATTCCTCAGAAATCATATAAAAGATGCACTGTGAGCAAAATACATCTTATGCACAAGGCTATTCATTGTGGCATTATTTGTGACAAACAATTGGAAAAAACCCATAAACATCTACCGATAGAGGACTAGTTGAATAAGCATGGTATCTGCACAAAATGCTACTATGGGACATTCAAACATGGTGTGCTTCTGATATGATATAACATGAAGTACACGGAACCACCTGTGAAGTATTCTTACCAAACATAGATGAATCTGCACCTTGTTAGAGCTAATTTTCAATTTCTAGGAAATATGGGGCTAAAGGACCAAATTAAATGACACTCCAAGGAAACAGACAAATCCAAATTATGGGACAATATCCAGGAAAATAAATCTAATTCTTCAATAAGACAACAGCATGAGACAAAAGAGGTGATGGGAGGAAATTTAAACCATAACAACCAAATGATATGGGGGATATTTTTCCCCTAATTGGAATAAATCAATCATAAAAAGCTCACAGTTGAGAAAATCAGGTAAATCCGGATCTTGACTAGGCAATAGTTACACAAAAAATGTTTGTTGATTATGTTTTGTTAAATGTGATAAGGGCATCACGGTTAAACAAGAATATGGCCCTGTTTTTAGAGATGCATTCTAAATATTTAAGTGTAAAAAAATATGAGATTTGGGCTTTGCAAAAAACTACAGAAGAGGAAAGATGAAGCAAATATGGCACAATTTTTATATTTATCATTGTTGAATTTGGATTATGGATATATGGTGTTTCATTACATTCTTCTTTAGTGTGTGTTTGAAAGTTTCACAGTAGGTTTTCCTAAAGCGAATACGTGTCCCAGAAATAGAACCTCAGAAATAGAACATCTGTCCCTGAGATTTGCAATGTGGGCTCCTATTTGAAATCACCTGTTTCCTTCTGTCACCTGTTTTACTTCTTTAAATATATATATTTAAGCAGAGTAGACAGAAGGAAACAGGTGATTAGGCTGCTAATTTATTTTATATATATATGTGTGTATATATATGTGTATATATGTGTGTGTGTGTATATATATATATATATATGCCTCTCAGTACCTGTTTTAGCTACTTTGAAAGAAAACTGTATCTACAAAGTCAACTCCTTCGATCTGTCAATGTGAATTTTGCACATTCCATATTGTTTTTTACATTGAGGACACATTTTCTGAACATACCATCCATCTTTGGGTACAATCTGCTTAACTGGTTATACATGAGGTAGTAACAGATCAACTGACATGAGCTTCGTTTTCTTCCTGACGTTTTGATTCTAACAGCAATCCCTGGTAAAAGGCACCGATATCCCCATTTTACCAAGGAGGAAACTATAGTTCAGCAAGACTAAACAACTTGTCCAAAGTAATGCCCTGGGATTTTTGTGATTAAAATCAGTTTTCTTCCTCCACTCTCACCACCAGTACCCTCCAAATGCATCCCCTAAACTTAGGGTCATAGTTGAAATAGAAGTTGAAGCAGAAATTGGGTTTGTCATTTCCAGGATTAGATATAGGTCTATGATAAGAAGCTGGCAATTTTAAGCTAGTTGAAGGCTGACTTTTGCAACATGGCTAGAAGTACTGGTTGAAATAAAATGTCATCATGATCTGGTACAGGGCAGCTTCAGAGAACTGTGTTGAACAAATTAACTTCTACTGAATTCATGTGAATCTTCCTCATAAAAATATACTGTGTGATTTTATAATCTAATTTTTAAGAAATTGTATACTATGTGAGAATGTTACCCTTTCCTTTTATCTCAGTTTGGGCCATTCCGTACGTACATTTCATCACTGGTCCTTGATTGGACTCAAATTTCCAGTGTGGTCCATGAATATATGAATTACCATCCTGGATAAATAGCCACATCCAATTTCCAGGAGCAGAGAGAATGGCAACAATGATTGTGTGGTTTAAATAAATATAGCAACAGTAGTGCCAACACAATCTATTCCCATGGTGAAAGTAATTTAGCATCGCTATTCAGACATCTCCTACACGCCATCAATTACCAGATCAGCAAGAATCACACGTTCCAACAGAGCCACCTGGATAATTGTGGAACGCATCTATGCTTGTTTAACCCAGTGAATCTACTAAGAAGGAAAGGGCTGAAATGTTCCACTGCAGCAAAATAAACTTGCTTCTGTTTATCTTTAGCAGCCTAATTCTGATGCAGCGAAGCCAGGAATAAGTGGCATTTTTGTTTTCCTTAAAATGAAGGAGAACACTCTTCACATCCAAGTGCTGTTATGCTACACTAACAATAGCTTCTCCTGCAGGGTAAAACTAAAATATTGTTTATCAATACCATAATCGCGACAAGCAGTTAACATTTATTAAATGCTTACTGCATGTACATTATCTCATGCCTCACAGTAATCTTATCTAATAGGTTTCTATTATCTTCATTTTTATAGACCAAGAAACTGAGGTAAGAAGGTGAAGTAACTTGTTTAAGCTACTAAGTGGCAGAGTCTGGCTTCAAATTCAGATGTTCATTCGACTCAAGAACCTGAGTGCTAAATGAATGTTATACAGACCCTCTACGTAGTATTTAAGGGAGACTTGTCTCTATCACTCATTTAGGATGTTTAATGCTGTAAGTAACAGGATCCAATTAACTGTTTCAACACCAGGCTGTCATTATCTCACTTCAGGTGATAATGATAACTTTAAAAGAAGTCAGGTGCCAAGCAGATCCAAGCTCATTCAGAGGCTGCACCACGTCAGCTGGGACCCAGGTTTCATCCATCTTTCTGCTCTGTCATTACATCATACCCCGAGGGGGTTGCCAGATGACTGCTGCAGCTGAGGCTTTCCTTTCTCGGCCTCTAACAGATGTATGGGGAGGGTTTTCCCACACACCTGTTCTTACAGGAAGGAGCACCTGTTCCAGAAATCTCTCAGAAAGTTCTTTTGCTAAATGGCCAGGGTGTAGTCACAGCCTATACTTAAACCAATGACTGTTGCCGATCATGACTTTGCCATGATTGCCTTTGACTTTGCCATGATTGCCTTCGACTCATCAAATTTTCTCACCACCAGGCTGGGGAGAGGCCCCATGAAGCACATGGCTTCCTAATACCAGAAGAAAATTGAAGCCTTTTAACATGGCAGTCCACAGTGGTAGGAGGCGGAAAGAAACTTTGGGTATTCAGCAATGGTTTATCACCTTCTACTTCTTTGGCTGCATGATACTCAGAGATGCCATTCATGTCTATATCTTAAATGACACTCATTTTTTCTTCCTTTCCTAAAGGGAGCATCTGGCTCCAAGTTCTGGACATCTGGGTGATGTAGTGTTTTCTTCATTTATCCCCTACATAAAACCCTATGGATATAAGACAAATAATTTACTCGTTACACACAAACATACACTGAGAAACAGAAGAAGCCAATTCCAAAATTCTTGTTTCCTCCCCACTGTCTGTCCCTTGACCTTGGAATCCTGACCTTCTCCCTCTCCATTGGTTTAATGGCCCCTTCCTTAAGACCTTTGAAAGTTGTGGCCTTTGTTGAGAAAGTGCCCATCTTTATTCAATCTTCTCAGACAGACTTGCCTCACTTTCATTTAGAAGTAAGTAATAATGGGGTATTTGCAAGAGGCCCGAGGCACCAAACTGCTTAATTTTATCTCATAAGTCTCTGTTTCCCTGCTGCTTCATAAACTAGCTTTAGCTTGGGGAGGGAGGGGACGGGGGAGTTAACACTGCAAGGCAGTTCTCACTGCCATGAAAACTTACATTTGAGCAGCAATAGAATAAGAAACAATGCAGAGGCCCTGGTGTATACTCATCCCTACCCAGCTGGACAGGAATCGTGAGGACTCTAAGCCCAGGCAGTGCAGTCAATTCTCAGGACAACCAGTCTGGAAGCCTAGGTTCTGCCTTTTAAGAAGATGGCCCTTGTCCCCTGTCCTCAGTAGACCTGGTTCTGCTATCTGGTGGAGATAGCTTTTGTCCACCGTTCTCTGAATACCTGGTTCTGCACTGTAGGGAGATCTGCCTTTGTGTCCTCTCCTCCAGAAACCTGGTTCTGCTCTTGGGTTGGCTGATCCTCTGGCTACCTCTGAGATGAGCAATGTAAGACTGCATTCCTGTAGGATGCACAGCAGTAGCTACCCCCTGCGTATGTGTTCAGGTGTAGAGGCCTGCAATTTGCCTCAGGGGTTATAATTCATAAGCTGTTCTGGGCCAGGATCAGTGTTTCTTTTCAATACAGTAATCACGCAAACTTGGCACACATGCGGTCTATTTACTTCCAGTCAATTTCATGGGTTACTAAACACAGCTAAAATTTTTGATTGGACATGGTCACTAATTCCAAAATTCTTGTTTCCTACCCACTGTCTGTCCTTTGACCTTGGAATCCTGACCTTCTCCCTCTCCATTGGTTTAATGGCCCCTTCCTTAAGACCTTTGAAACGTATGGCCTTTGTTGAGAAAGTTCCCATCTTTATTCAGTCTTCGTAGACTTGCCGCTCTTTCATTTAGAAGTAATTAATAATGGGGTATTTGCAAGAGGCCCGAGGCACCAAACTGCTTAATCTTATCTTCTGATAAGTCTCTGTTTCCCTGCTGCTTCATAAACGAGCTTTAGCTTGGGGGGCAGTTAACACTGCAAGGCTTTTTCAACACTGCAAGACTTCAAATTAAAAGATTCTCAGTCAACACAGTTTTCAGCCTCTGGGTATAAAATACCTCTCTTAGCAGTTTGCTTTCTTTCACTTCATTCTCACATGGGCCACATTCAGAGAATGTGTCTCTTACAGAATCTCATGAAGGAATCTATAAACAGCAAAAAATCCCTTATATACTGAATTTTTCCTCTCATTTCCTCTAACCCAGAGTCAAATCAGAATATAATCTGCATCACAAGAAACAAGTGGCAGTTGGATCAAATACCTGCATAACGGGTATCTCCAACTTCCCAGCCTGGAGTGGTCCAGTTGCCACTGTCTTCCATTCTACTTACTGTACTTACAAGTTCAACATTTTATGGTCTGTTCCTTATAGCATTCTGGAGCAAAACTATCATAAGATGCTATAAGCTTCAAATAGCAAGATATCTAACTTAAAGTAGTTCAAATTATATAGGGCTTATTTTTGTATTTAAGTCCAGTGGCAAGGTATTTCAAAGGTTATTTTAATCATTAGCAATGTCATCAAGAACCTATATTTCTTCCCTCTTTCTTCTCCATCATCCTCGGTATACTGGCTACTCTGCCTATGCTAGGATATGGCTTTGCTAGCTCTAGACACTATCTTCCCATACAGCTTCATCGAGGGGCAAAGAAAAAAAATTAGCAATGGTTTGGTGCATTGCTCTTTCCAATCAGAGTGAGAAAGTTTCCCTAACACCCATCATGTTCTCTTACAGGCCTGTGTAACTTCTCGTGCCAATGCTGTCAAATGATTGGCATTACAGTTAATGACTTAATCAAATCAACATTCATCCCCTTGAACTGGGGAGGGCTTATAATACATAATATTCAAGAATCTTTTAGTTAAAAAGTCAGTTGGGAAGAGGAGGTTCTTGAGTAGGTAATCCTATTTTCTAATCCCCTAAACTCTTATTTTTGAACAGTGTTTCTCAAAGTGCAATCCATGTATAGTACTAGTATTCTGATGAACAGAAACATATACCTGGACCCTACTCAGACCTAAATTAACAGACCCCCTACAGTAATGTTCAGGAACTTGCATTTTAACAATCTCCCCAAGTGATCTTTTAGCACATTGCAGAAGTCCTTGGGACCTCTTTTGATTCAAATTCATATCCTCATGCCATCTATAGAGAATATTGTTCTTGGCAGATGTTTAATGGAGTTGTTTAATTACTGTTATATTTAAAAACTGATCAATTTTTTCTCTCTTCCTTTATTTTTTCTTTTCAGCAAAAGTCATCTAGTTTCTTTCTTACTCCCTATAGGATGAAGCACTTATCTTTGTGCGCTGTGGGAACCCTGTAAATGCTGTTATAGGGTTGTGGTAATTCCTCTTCTGCTATATTATTCCCAGAAAAAGGAGTAAGAGGAAATATTACTAAAAACAGCAACAACAAATAAGATGGAAAAATAAAAGTGAGAAATCAGTTATTTTTATGAGGAAATCATTTTATCTGTGCCCCCCACCCCTTGATGGAAATTTAGGTAGAATATAGACTGAGGATGAAATGGAGAAAATATTATAAAATCAATAATTTTTCAACGTCAGTCATTTGATGTCTGCATAGAACATTCTTTTGAAGAAAAGTTACTTTACTTACCACCCAGAGCTATGCAAGTTCTACATTCATTGTGAATGATTTCATGTCAGGGAGCAGAATTATAAGAAGAAAGAAAAGTACTAATGTAATGTTTACCATGTGCTAGACACTGTGCGGGAATCTTATGTTAACTCATTTTATCCTTATGCCAATAATTTGAAGGATGCATCCTCACTTATGTCAAGAGCCCCATTTTAGAGACAAGGTAACTAAGGTAAAAAGGGTTAATGACTTTCTTATTGTTAATGGGGTGGGCATTTGAACTAGAAGTCTGGCTTCAGAGACTTTCTTATAACCATGAAGCTATTAATGTGCTCAACTGACACCACACACTATTGTCCTGTGAACCACGGATGACTTGTGTTGGGTTCTTAAAATTTCGTAATTAGTCTGAAACAACTAACAATCAGTAGAATATATTTTAAAATTCTGAACTTTGGCCTTTATTGAAAAATCAGAATATTTATGCTGGCAGTACTAGTCCAGGGACATCCATGGCAACCAACAGCTGGATGTGAGTAGAGCTGTTACCTTCAGATGAGTCATGTGTTCTTCTGTTTGCCAGTTTCCCTTACTCTCTATTACTTTCCAACACTTAGACTAAGAGCTTATGCTATTGCTTTGATTATGGTAAATGAAAGAACCCACATCTCCATCTAAGACAGTCAATATAATACAGTAGTTGTGCCCATTGATTCAGGAGGTAACTGCTTAAATTTAAACTCCAAATCAAACATTTACTAGTTGTATGACCTTGAGAGATACTTAATCTCTCTATGCCTTAGTTACCTCATTTTTAAAATGGGAGTAATGATAAAATTCACTCAAAATTTTTTATGATTGGCTGGGCATGGTGGTTTACACTGTGATCCCAGCACTTTGGGAGGCTGAGGCAGGCGGATCATGAGGTCAGGAGTTCAAGACCAGCCTGACCAACATGGTGAAACCCCATCTCTACTAAAAATACAAAAATTAGCCGGGCATGGTGGCACGTGCCTGTAATCTCAGCTACTTGGGAGGCTGAGGCAGGAGAATGCCTTGAACCTGGTAGGCAAAGGTTGCAGTGAGCTGAGATCATGCCACTGCACTCCAGCCTAGGTGACACAGTGAGATTCTGTCTCAAAAAAAAAAAAAAAGTATGATTTATCAAATGAGTTAATATATATAAAGTGTTTGAAGCAATATCTGGCATGGAGTAAATATCATGCACTTCTGATGAAAAAATAAAAGATGAACCAAGAGAAGTGTGTGTTTCATGGAGAAGAAAGCATATTACTTTGGAAAACTGAAGAATCTTCCCGTGTGATGTTCACTACATAAAAAATATTCATGATCCTGAAAGAGGCAGATTGGGTCCAGGCCCAATACCTGACCTCAGCTTAATCTCTAAAAGCATGGAGCAGGGGAATTCTCCATCAGTCTCCTAGAATTTCCATGTTGAGGAGGCCTTATTTCAATCCTCATTCACGTCTGTGAAGCTGAGGCTCAGAGAATCCCGTGACTCCACCTAACGTAACACAGAACTGTGATGGCAGAGCCAGGATTCATAGCCAGGTCAGTCATTCCAAAAGCAAGGGTTTCTTCTAGTTGGCTCCTGGATCCATTTTTATATCAATAAGTACAAGCAGACTGATTTGTTTTGGGGGTAGAAACTTAACTCTGTTTTCAAATGTCATACATTTATTCTCAACTTTATCGAGAAGTTTGAAGGTTATCTAGTTATGCCAATTTTCACATGAGGATGCTGTAGAAAGGGATGCTGAGGAAGATCATGGCTTCTTGTTTTCACTCCCAGAATCTACATAAAATGGGTAAAACGCATGTCTTTTAGTGCCTCAGACACTACCATTCCTGGGTGGCATATTTTTGATTGTCTTTTTACCCCCAAATCATCTCAGTGAAAACATTATTGAAATGGGAGAGTTCCCTGATCCCCTCATGGGACATGTAACAAGGGTGTGGCTCATTTATTCGGCCACCATGTGCTCAAATCCATTATAGGAAGGGAAGTATGCAGGTGAGCAGGTGAGCAGGTGCAGGAGGTGGGACAAGCACTTTTGGGCTCCGGCCCCACAGCAGTGTCTAGCGGTCTTACAGTGTTCTTTTAGCCCTGCTGTCCAGGGATGGCTTAAGTGTTAAACAGCTCAGTGAAGAGTCAGTGTGACAGCCTTTTTGGGTTCCCACACCCAGTGTGTCCCAAATTCTTGTCCAGCATCCAGGAAGAATCAGGTCACATGGACCTGAAGGATGGTGAATGCGGGGATTTTATTGAGTGATGGAGCTGGTGCTCAGTGGAGTGAGGAGCTGGAGAGGGGATGGAGTAGGAAGATAATCTTCCCCTGGAGTTTGGCCGTTCCATGGCTGATCTCCACCACAACTGCCCCCAGCCAAACTCCTCTCAACATTCAGACACTTCTCTCTTCTCCTTCTCTGCCATGTGGCTCTGCCACTCTGCCACTCTGCCACTCTTCTGCTTATGAAGCCTGGGGTTCAGGGGTTATATGGGCACGGGATAGAGGGGCATAGTGGGCCAAAAGTCAACATTTGGGTGCAAAACAGGAATGCCTGTTCTCATTTAGGGCTGTGGGTCCAGGCTTGAAGGTGGAGCCCTCGCCAGGGACCCCACCCACCTGTCTCCTGTCCATGTAATTATCACTCTCAGTTTTTTAATATGCTGAAAAGCTTATCATTGGAAGAAAATGTCAGGATCTAATGCATTCTCATGCCATATAAAAAGAAAAGTATTTGGGCAGTGAACTCAGAATAAATAGCCAAGCCCTAACTTCTTGACTCGATGTTTAAGACCCTCCATGATTCATCACCAACATGTATCACACTAATCCATATCTATACCTTTTGGAACCTGCCATGAGGATTTGCACAAAATAGTTTCCCTCTTTGCCTGTCCTACTGACCGTGCCACCATTGTTGCTCCCTCTACATCTCAGACATTACTGACTCCAGGAAGTACTTCTAAATATTTGCTTTCCACCCTCATAGGGTTCATCTTCCCCTCCTTTGTTCTAGCATTTACTAATTATACTTAGTTTGTCCCCACAATTATATCTCCCCCACTAGACTATGAGGTCTCTGATAGGAGAGACTGAGTCTTCAATTTCTGCTTAAAATTATTTCCATTTAATAATTTTAGTTTTAGAATCTGTTCTTGTCATACAGTCTTCCTGGATAAATCAAAAGATATGTCCCTCAAATCCCCTCATACTGATTAATCCACTGTGTATTTTCCATTGGCGTTTCTAACTTCACTCTGTTTTCATAATTTCACAATGTTCTAGCACAGTACAGATAGCACATTAATAGCTGATATTTATTGAACTTGAGCTATGGGCCAGGCATTCTCCAAAGCTTTTTATAGTCATTATCTCATTAGTAATGAGGTAAGAGCTATGCATCGTTTCCATGTCCAAGATAAGAGACCTGGGATCAGGTAGGTTATATCATGTGTCAAGTGGAGATAGGAATTCAGATTCTAAAGCTGTGTTTTATCACCCACTGCACTACACATCTTCATAAGCCGATCTTTTTAGTCTGTTCTTTTTATATTTGACACTGCATCATCAACAATTGCCATATCACCTAGATTTAAGTAATTTTTATTTATATCATAGCAATGCAATCGTTTCAAAATCAAAACAAAATTATCAAAAAAAGCAAAAGCAAGGAATGTGTTACTAATTTCCTTTTTCCAAGTATCTAACCCAATGCTTTTTACTTGAATTGTTAAATCTGTTGATTTGATTTGACTTCCTTAGATCTTTATAGGACAGTGCAGGATCTTTGCTTAAGAGGAAGTGTTTATCCAGGGAGACAAATGCTCTTGAGAAGAGCAAGAAGTATGAATACTGCAGCCTGGATTCCTCTTTCATGCAACCACTGCAGGATATGAAACATAATGTGTGTGTAATACCCATTGTTCCTCTAATTCACTCATCCATCTGGCCGAATCGGTCTTGACAAAGACTGAAATTTTGGACCAATCAAATCAGAACATTTGCACTGTTAACAAACATCTTGTACCATTCTTAGAAATTGTTTGTGGCCTTGGAGAAGTCTAACACATCAGTCTTTCACTGGCTCTTGCCACCTCATCCCTCTTCCTTAACACCATTTAAGGTGACAAGGAGACAAGCTGAGGGCTCTTGGTTTGTTGACATTGCATTCAGTCCTAAGTGTGTTGCTAAAATCCAGCTTTATCAAGTTACAAGTAACAATTACCATGCAGCACATTACCTGGAGTGCCATTATGCAAATTTACATATGACTCAGCTGCACAATTTAGACAAATATTTATCATCATCCTAAAGCCTGCCTTGCAAAGAGAAAACAGGCCAAGTGGCATTTTATCATTGCACATATCCCATTTTTAAAACTAGAAATGAACTAGGCTGTGCTTATCTCTGGCACTAAAACTCACTAGAGGAAGTATCCTCTTATTAGTCTTTCATGGAGGAGGGAAGTTTCAAGGAAAATTTGATTAACTTCATGAAGAGACAATTCAAGGGAAACCAGAAAACTGTCTTCAAATATGTGTGGGGCTTTCATGTGGAAGAGGGAACACACTTGATCTTTATTGTTCTGAAAGGACATGTTGGAATATGTGGGCTGGAATTTCAGAATTGCAGAGACAGATCTCAACCCAATCTAAGGTAGAATTTTTTTAACCAAGGGGGTTGCTATTTTTAGAAAGTTGAATTTTTTTTTTTTTTTTTTTTTTTTTTTTTTTTTTTACTGTTTGTGTATATGAAGTTTTATACATTAAATTTGTGGAATTTTTTGACCAAATGAGTCTGATATCCAAATTAGTATGTTGCTTTCAAAACTGTCACCCTAGAAGGTTATAAACTCACTCCATAAAGGCTGCCCTTGGCAGTTTTAGAACACCCTTTTGAGAAGAGCCTTTGCAGCCTATGGACCATTTTCTCCTGGGATACCTCTGTAATGGCAAATCCACAATATTAGATTTTTGAATAGGTCAACAGATATCCAGGCCCATATCTTGCTCATGAATAATATGATTAATAGAGGTAGATGGATACTTTTGAGGGATCAGAAAGTCAAAATTAAGGTGTTACTATAAATGTTGAGATGGAACTGCTTAAGAGGTTTCTGAAAGCAATTCTTGCTGAGAAGCCCCCAAAGTTCTCCTTAACCCTGCTAACTAACTTGGAGAATGGAGGGTCATCCAAGCAGGAAAAATATTCAGTGTGTTCTTCACTCATAACTCAAACTAAAAATAGAACAAAAAACATTGCATTACATATCAGGTCTCTGAGTTCTATGAGCTCCCAGGAATGGAAAGGGATAGAATGTCACAGCTGGGCCTGAGTTTAAACTTCTGCTCTGCTATCACTTGCTAGATCACAGCGACATATAATGTAACCTCTTTGAATCTGTTTCTTCACCTGTAAAATTAGAGTGATGATAAATACCTCAAAGGGTTGTTCTAAGAATTTAGACAATATGCAAATAAGTATGTAACACAGTGTTAGGCATATATTAAGTTCTCAACACATTGTAACTGATACAATTATTATTACCATTGTTAAATGCTATTATTGTTATCTTCATTCTGAATCACCACTCTCATTGCACTTCCTTGCCTCATCTATTCTGCTTTCTCTAATTTTCAAATTAATTTGCATAAAATTCATTTTAATTACCCTGCCAATTTCCAGCCCTCTATAATCCTCTTTAAGGGACTTTGTCAAATTATGTGTGACAGTATTTTTATACACAACATGAAGATTAGAAGAACAAAGCTGTTTTTAAACAAGTTTTATCATCCAATTATACACATACTACATTGAGTTTTCAGTGCTATCACAGTATACAAGCTAATAAAAATTTATAGAGAAATCTTAAAAAGACTTGAGACAAGGTTGCTGCAACAACCTTGGAGCAGACTCCCTGGGATAAAACTCTCTGACTAGTTCTCTAACATTGTACAAGTTGATTAACCTCTGTGTGCCTCAGTTTTCTGATCTTTAAATTGGATATAATAACAGGACCTATCTTATAGGGTTGTTATGAGACTTAGATAAGTAAAAAGTACTTAGAATAGTGCTTGGCAAATAGTGAGAACTTAATGAGTGGTAGCTGTGATTACTGTTGTTAGTGGTTGATGTGGTTTGGCTCTGCGTGTCCACCCAAATTTCATGTTGAACTTTAATCCCCAGTGTTGGGGGAGGGACCTGATGAGAGGTGATTGGATCATGGGGCAAATTTCCCCCTTGCTGGTCTCATGATAATGAGTAAGTTCTCATGAGATCTGGTTGTTTAAAAGTAGGCAGCACTTCCCCCTTTGCGGTCTCTCTTCTTCCTGCTCTGCCACGTGGAGAAGGTGCTTGCTTCCCCTTCACCCTTCCCGCCATGATTGTAAGTTTCCTGAGGCTCTCCAACCATGCTTCCCATACAGCCTGTGGAACTGTGAGTCAATTAAACTTCTTTTCTTAATAAATTACCCATTCTCAGGTAGTTCTTTATAGTTGTGTGAGAATGAACTAATACAGTGGTCCATTGTCACAGGGATATAAGTTTCAAAATTATGGAAGAAAAAGACTGAATAGTCAGAAAAGTGGATGACAGATATGATTTCATCGAAAACAAGTCCCACTGTGGTGTCTCAATTAGGTCTTTAAAGTTTCCTGCTCTTGCTTAACTATGGAATACAATCCAAAGAGAATGGCAGGCATGCTTTGCATGCTGAAGACCTGAAAGGCTGACAGCTGATATACAAGCTCAGATTTTACAGCCAAGCCCAATAGGCACTACCTTTAAAACCACTTTTCTGTATTCATTAACTATTCTGTTAAATGTTTTTCCCAAATTAAAGTTTTATATCTAATACATAGACATTAGGTACATGATTTAGCAACATAAAAAACTGTTGATATGTGAGTATGCAAAGAACAATGTTACACATTTGTGAAAAAAGAGAATATGATGAATGAATTAAGAGTCCCAAATCCTGATTTAAGCCCCAGGTTTATGAGAAATTCACTGAGTGACCTTGACCTAATCATTTGTCTCCTGGGTCTCAATTGTCGCAGCTGTTGAAAGAAAAATGTAGATAGGTCGGTGCTTTCCAAGCTTTAGCCAACCATAAAACTCTTACAACTATTGCCATATCCATGTGTATATTCACCCTATATAACAATATCCTTGAAATCATGGTTTTCTTGTATTATTTAACATTTTTTGTAGTGCATACAAAAATAAATGTTTGCCTATTTATAATTTTTAAAATTTTAAAAATAATTATTTCATGTACAGTCAAGAATCATACTTTGTACTCTGTGAAACATTAGAATAGATGATCACTGAGGTCCCTTACAATTTGCAGGCTTAGTCATGCTGTATCTGAAAAAACAAAAGAAAGAAATAATATGGAGATAAACAACCTTTAGCCTTGCAATGTCTGCATGATTTTTCTCATTTTCAGTTAAAGGAGCCAACACCAAGCATATTGTTGTCTTCCAATTTGGAAGATTCTATCGAATCTCAAAGTCAATGCTTTGGCCAGCCTATAAAAGAAACTATTAGCTACAGTGAGAAAATTGAAAATCCAAACCACAAGACTGCCAAAAGCACTGAGTTAGGCCCATCAGTCCAAATGAAGGGCAAGATAGCATGACTTGTGTTCAATCTGGGAAAGAGTCCAGGTATATGTGCTAGAAAAGGGTAAGACTTTTCATAGTAAGAAGTAAGGAAGATGTAATGTGAGGGCAAGGGGAAAACAAAATGTTTGTTCCTTTGCATTCTCTCAGTTACTTTTTCTCAATTGTCATCTTTGTCACATAAAATTTACTGTCTCAACTGAATCAGAACATCCTAGTAGTTTGTTAATGACCTTCATAAATCAGATAAATTGGTTATTTTTTTCTTACTATTTTTTCTTCTTCAATGGTTTTGTGGTCAATTTATGTTGCCTCTCATCCAAGGAAGAAAGTGAGGCCTTGCTTTCTCTTTGCAGAGAAAAGGAAGGCAAAGAGCTCAGCCCACTTAACATCTCCCTCTGTCCAGGCTGAGAACTATCCACAGCACCATGGGAGCCAGAGAAAGAACTGAGTCTTTCCTTGGAGAGTGAGTCTTAGGCGTTCTTCTTTTGTGACACGCAAAGCTCAGCACTTTGGGATGTTTAAGGAGAAGGGAAGAAGAAAGGATTCTTTTCTGTCCTATCTTCTGATTTAATGAAGGGGCTTCAGGCTTCTTGCTTCCTTAGAGTCTGTGTCCAGGAGCATTGTTGAGGACCCATGGGTCTCTATGAGTTACCTTGTTAGAGCTTTTGGAATACTTAAATTACTTATGGCAGGGAAAACATGGTGGAAAATATCAGTCTTTATACCAGTGTCACAGAAAATCCAGGGAAAAGCTAAACTCACAGCTGGATCCCAGGAAAGAAGGTTTCACAGTTTTATTCTTTCTGCTCAGCTTCCTCTTCCGCCACTGCAGTGAGGGCTTGTTCTTCCCCTCTAGAAAATTGCTCTTATTCTTGAACATAAAATTTGCTCATAATAGCTTGTGGATTATCAGTTTGAAAGATGCTCTGACGACTTATGAGTGTATTTTCCTGGTAGTTTTTTTCTTAAAATTAGTCACCCCAAATCCTCTGATAGTATATGTAAGGGATAGTACGCATATCCTAGACTAACAAGAGACTTCAAGCATTTTCCATATGTGGGGGTGCCCAACATTTTTTGTGAGAGGTACATTTTAGTTTCCCAATGCCTTTAGGTACCCATGGGAGTGTAACTCCGAAGTGCACATTGGTGATGTTGGACTTGTACATCTCAGAAGGGCTCCACATCACCTCTGTCCGCCTCCCTATCCACCAGAAACATTCATTGGCCCCCAAGGAGGAGAATTAATCTACTGACTGTGGATGCCTGTCATATTTCACTCAGTTACCTTTAGACCAGGGGCAGTTGATGTCTTTGTTTTGTAAATGAGGAAATTGAGTCACAGAGCAAGGAGAGAAGCCTTCCCAAAACTCAAACCTCTTGTACTTTGTAAGCCTCATGGCTCCCTCTGTCCTAGTACTCACCCTACCATAAGACCATGAACCTATCATTAGGATTTAAGTAGACATATTAAATTCCATATAACTCAAGAAACAAAAAGCTTCAACTTGGGAGGGAATAGCATAAGAAAACTTAATTGCTGTAACTGCCATTTCCCAAGTAGGCCTTGCTGTTCCAAGATTTTTCATATTTATGATGTCTAAAATGTCCTTCTCCCTCATTCCTGTTGCTTGTCAAACTCCTATCTATCCTTCGGGACCCAACTCAAATGTTATTTTTCTCAGTGAAGCTTCTATTGGCTTGCACCTGTGCTTCCACTGCCCTCCTTGGTATATCTACTGTAGCAGCTATGATAGTGCATTCCGATCACCTGCTGATACACGTGCGAGCCCACTAATACTGAGAATGTTCAAATTTTGTCCTCACTCGAGTCATAGAACAGACTCAAGATATTATTGAGAAATATAATTCCACACTCATGAGCATTTTCAACTCATAGTAATCTAGCTGGAGTAGGAAGCAGATTGTGCAAACATGCACAATTAGAAAACCAAATTATACACCACTTGGGATTTGTAAAGAGAATCGTTGTCAATCACTGCCCTCCTTCTCAAACAAGATGATAATAAATACATCCACAGCCCAGAAGTGCTGGGGGAATATACTGCAGAATATACAACTGACATTAATTAGGAAAGAATGTAGTGTGCAGGAATTTTACACCTGAAAATGATTGTAGAGGCCACTTCCACCTCTTTTACAGGAAGACATCTACCCTGGTTAATAACTGAACACAAACAGCAGGTCCCATTTTCTACCTGTGAATACTAATGAGTCGCATCGTTATTTTCAAATCACTGCACAGAGCGATTTACAGGGCATATTTTCTTTCTAGCCCAGGTTTGGCAGGCATGAACCTGCAGCCTTAGGAAAAAGCAGCCTAACTTTACCAAAGTGTTGCCATATATGAAATCACAGAAGTAGCCAAAAAATTCCTGAAAAAGGGATAAAGGATTTATGTGCTTTCAGAGAAGCAATGCAATGTGACTTGAGGTAACAGGCATAAGTTATGAGTGGGCATGATCAGTGTCACCCCTGATGGACGACTGCCCTGAGACCTTTAAGAAACACGGGGGGTGATGAGAAACCCCATGGAGGCACAGCACCAGAGTGAAAGATGTAACTTTCCCCACTCCAGGTGATCAGCATTAGGTCCTGCTGTGCTAATGTTAAGGCCATAAAACCCACTGTCTAACCACTGTGGGGAGGATGGTTTTCAGCAGTCATCACTCATACATAGGTAATTACCTTTCCTCTCCTTTCATTGTCCTGCTGCTTCTGCAGAAGCTCAGGGTGGAGGCGGGTCACATACTTACCATTGTGATGTACTGTGCTGTCCACTCTCACTCCTCTGCACTGTCAAAGGCCATCTCCACTGTTCCAGATGAAAGATCTCTCTATAATCGTGGAAACTGGCAAAGCGATATAATCATTAGCCAGCGTGTAATCTTAAATAAATAAGCTTGATGACATGCATAGTCACAAAATTGTGGGCTTGGTTAGTTTACAGTATAAGAAGCCATCCTGCTATGTTTCTTTAAAAGGCATTTAAGATCATTTTAAAACAGCATTTCAAAGAGTTTTCAAAAACAAGAAGGCTGCCGGTATCTTTTTGGAGACTACTGTGAATGCAACACAGTATAATGGAAAGAATTTAGAGTCAACAACCCTAGCTCGGCCCCTCATTAAACTCATGACTTTGGATCAAGTTATTAATGACAGGCTCTGGTTTCTCATCTGTAAACCAGAAGTAGCAATATCTATTTTCTAGGGCTGTTGTGAAGGTAGTATACACAGTTTTTGGCACAAGGTTGACATGAAATAAATAGTGGCTTTTAACATTATTGGTAGTTTAATTACCTCCCATTTCTTTCCCCAAAATCTGTGCCTACATGTAACAAACTATGTTCTCTTACACTTCAGTTATAGCTGAGTATATTTGTAAAATAAAATAAAATAAAAATAAAAAATTGAGAATTGTCCTAAACATAAATTTTAGTCAAATCTTTATAAAAATACCAAATGTCGTAATGCTGGATTTTCAATGTTAAGGTACCATCCTACTTCCCTCACAAATTAGATGGTAAATAAATAAACCCATAGACCATAAGGTAGAAGACAGAAGGACAGAATCCCCCAACAGACCACTGGGAGACATAAAAGAATTTTGCTGGTGCCATCAAACAGAGAAACCAGATTAGGGAACTGAAGCAAAGCTATGCTGATTCTTGGACTTTTCTTATATTCTGATGTAAGCTATTTAATAGACATTATATCATCCCAAATTTATGGAGTACCCACTACATGCCAGGAACCTTTCTAGGCCCTGGGGATAAAGTAATTAGCAGAATCAAGTTCCTGAACTTACAAGCTTTCCAATTAAGAGAATGAGATAATAAATATATAAATGCATACATGTGGGAATTTAAGTGCTACAGAGAAGTAAAGCAGGAAAATGGGGTAGGGAGTTTCCATTGTTGGCAGTGGCTGTTGCATATTTTTGTTTGTTTGAGATGAAGTCTCGCTCTGTAGCACAGGCTGAAGTGCAATGGCACAATCTCCGCTAACTGCAACCTCCGCCTCCTGGGTTCAAGTGATTCTCCTGCCTCAGCCTCGCGATTAGCTGGGATTACAGGTGCGTGCCGCCATGTCCGGCTAATTTTTTGCATTTTTATTAGAGATGGGTTTTCACTGTGTTAGCCAGGATGATCTCAATCTCCTGACCTCATGATCTGCCCGCCTTGGCCTCCAAAAGTGCTGGGATTACAGGCATGAGCCACCGCTGCCCTGCCTGGGTGTTGCCTTTTAAGATGATTGTTAAAAAGTCAAGGAAAGCCCCACTGAAAGGCGATACTTGAGTAGAGAGCTAAAGGAATAGGGACAAGTCATGTGGATATCTGAGGGAAGAGGGTATCAGGCACAGGAAATAGCAAATGCCTTTGGAAAATGTTTAACAGAAGAAAACTGTGCATTTTTAAAAATCCCTCTGGAGGCTATGTTGAAGGTAGATTTTGAGATGAGGAAGCTAATCCAGAAGAGAGGGGATGGTGTTATGGTCCAGCGTGAGAAAGGTGGTAAGAAATACACAGAATCTGGATGAATTTTGAAAGAGAGTGTATTAGTCCATTTTCACGCTGTTGATAAAGCCGTACCTGAGACTGGGTAATTTATAAAGGAGAAGAGGTTTCATGGACTCATAGTTCCACGTGGCTGGGGAGGACTCACAATCATGGTGGAAGGTAAAAGGCACATTTTACATGACACCAGGCAAGAGAGAAAATGAAATCCAAGCCAATGGGAAACCCCTTATAAAACCATCAGAACTCATGAGACTTATTTTCTACCACAAGAACAGTATGGGGGAAACCGCCCCCATGGCTCAATTATCTCCCACCAGGTCCCTCCCACAGTACGTGGGAATTATGGGAGATAAAATTCAAGATGAGACTTGGCTGGGGACACAGCCAAATCATGTCAGAAAGCCACAAGGATTTTCTAATGGCTTGAATGTGGGTGTGAGAAAGTCATGGATAACTGATATTAGGATCAGGTATTAGGGCTCTTGCATCTAAAAAAGCACAGGCACCACTTACTGAGTTGAGGAAGACTGAAAAAGAAGTAGATTTGTGGAAAAGATAAGGGGTTCCATTTTAGACATTTATGTTTGAGAGGCCTGTTAGACACCTAAGCAGGGCTGTTGAGTAGGCAGTTGGTATCTGAGTCTAGAGTTTAGGGGAAAAGATCTGCAATATAAATCCAGGTTTGGGAGTCATTCATTTATAGATGATATTTAAAGCTGTAGTACTGAATGAGATAACCTAAGGAGTGAATAGAGAATAGCAACAGAAGTTTGAGGACTCAAACTTTGTTAAGCAACCAAAGCAGAATGAAAAAAACAAAGGTATAATATAATTAAAATCTCCCTAAATCCTATGTGGTGTGGAAACGGTTCCAGAATTTCTGCATCCTGTGGGGCAGACATGGAGAGTAGTTAATGATGCTGACTGGTGATCCTGTAAGGGGAAGTAATTGCATTGGGAACAATGTGGTGCCCAGGTGAGAGCTATGGCCAGGTACCTGGGAGATAGCTAGTCAAAGTGTAGCAGGATGAGCCACAGACAAAACTCCTCAGACACCTGGTTAAAGAAGGAAGGAGCTTTATTTGGCCAGGAACTTCAGCAGACTTGCATCTCAAAGCCAAGCTCCCCAAGTGAGCAATTCCTGTCCCTTTTAAGGGCTTACAACCCTACAGGGGTCCACGTGAGAGGGTCGTGATTGATTGAGCAAGCAGCGGGTATATGACTGGGGGCTGCATGCACCGGTAATCAGAACAGAACAGAACAGGACAGGGATTTTCACAGTGCTTTTCCAAACAATGTCTGGAATCTATAGATAACATAACCAGTTAGGCCAGGGGTCAATCTTTAACTACCAGGACCAGGGCATGGTGCTGGGCTGTCTGCCTGTGGATTTCATTTCTGCCTTTTAGTTTTTACTTCTTCTTTCTTTGGAGGCAGAAATTGAGCATAAGACAATATGAGGGGTGGTCTCTTCCCTTAAAACGAGGGTCAAGGTCAAGGACTGAATCCTAAGACTCTGACTCCACTGGGATTTAATGGGACCAAGAAAGAAAATCTCCCAATGTCATAAGCAACAGACTGAGCCATTAGGTACCAACAGGAAACCCACTGACGAGAAGAAAAGTGGCATTGCCTGGGTCTAGAAGAGATACGAAGATGCTCAAAAAACATGGACACATACCTCAGGGGCTGTTCCTCTTCCCTGCTGCCATGAGGTAACATAAGCCTCCTCCCTATATTCTTGGATTGATATTGGAGAGAATCAGAAATGGAGGAAGCATAAAAACAAAGACTTATCCAAGAGACTAAACTACACACCAGATGGTCTTTAAATTATAGGATTCAACCGAGTTTACTGAATTGGACTAATTTTAGTGTCCTCCCCTCTATGCTACCCAATAAGGAGGGGACTTCTTAAGATGATTAGGTGAGTTATGAAAAGTACAGAAGCTGTGCTTTCTTTGCATATTTGAAAGTGGTAGGTAAATTTACAATCTGAGAAATTTATAAAAGCAGCTTGTCAATTGTGAAGTATTTAGTCTGATAAACATAGGAGGGTAGGGATATCTAGGCAAACCCCAAAAGTGTCAGGAAATTGGAACCCAGAACACATATTTAAAAGTTGCTATGAGATACTGATTAGATAAAACTACTAACATGTAATTAGACTTCAGTGCCTGGCAAGATAATGGAACTGACAAGGAAAGAGTAAATATCTTGGGAAATTAATGGAGTCACATCAAATATTATACATTAATTATATGATATGCTTAGGGCTATTTTTTAAGACTCAAAAGCTAATTTACAGGCATCTTCTCAATTCAGTGAGTCTTTCTGAATCATCTTGACACTGTGTGACAAGTCTCCTAGCATTCCCAAATGGTAGGAAAGAGATATGTCAAATGTATGGGTATCTGACCAATGGAGCCATGAATCCAAAGGCAGTGGAGTTATCGTGGTCACTCTCTTCCCATAAGCCTTCCTCCTTCATGGGTGTTATTCTTGAGTATACTCCCCAGTCACCCACTAGAAAACAAATATTCATCTCAGAGTCTGTTTTCTGGGGAACCCAACCACATGGAAAATGATTGATGATCTTTTGACTTTAAAAGATCTACCCAACTGTTCCTCCCCTAACTTCATCTTCTATTCACTTAGATTCTATGCAGGATTGGACTCCCACCAGGACAATAAATACCTTTCTATTCAGTGCTTAATCTTTGGTGTCTGTGATGGTTAATTTTATGTGTCAACTTGACAGGACTAAGGGATGCCCAGATAGCTGGTAAAACGTTTGTTCCTGGAAGAGATTAGCATTTAAATCAGAAAACTAAGTAAAAAAGTTCTGCCCTCACTGATGGAGGTGGGTGTCATTCAATCCTTTGAGGGCCCAGAAAGAACAAAAAGGCAGAAAAAAGGCAAATTCTCATCTTGAACTGAAACATTCATCTTCTCCTTGCACTCAAATATTAGAGCTCCTGGTTCTCAGTCCTTCAGACTCCAGGACTTACACCAACCCTCACTCCAGGTTCTCAGGCCTTTGGCCTCTGAGTGGGACTTATATCATAGGCTCCCCCAGTTCTCAGTCTTTTCAACTACAGATGGAATTACACCACCAGCTTTGCTGGTTCTCCAGATTGCAAATGGCATAGAGTGGGACTTTTTGGCCTCCTATATATATTATCCTATTTTATTCCTCTAGAGAATCCTGAATAATACAGTTTCTTAATCTTTGTGTCACCTTCCAAATGCTTCAGGGGAATAAAGAATCTAAACAGTCTACTATTTCCAGTTGCTTTTACTTCTACCACTTTCACATGTTGTTGCTGGTAAAACTAAGTCATGAAACTTTAGTAATTCCATACCTGTCCACAGCTAGGCTCTTACTGGCTCTCTCCACTTTAGCTCTTTAGTTTACATTTACATGCTCAGATCCATTTCTCAAAGGCAGCCACTATATACTAGAATGGCTAGGCCCAAAGGGCTCTTAGGTGCAGTCAACAAATGTCAAAACCAAGTCTCCTGTAATCGCAATATCAGCCAAGACGCCAAAGCCAAATTTAGCCCTAGTGCCCCGAAGAATTTTCTTGTAGGACTCGTTTTTCTGCTGTTGAATCTCATCGGCATCTTCTATACTTTACAGAGAGTTTAACATTACATTTCAAATATTTTTAAAGTAAAAAATGTTCGGGGTCTTAAATGCATTTCTCAGAAAGCTTCCAGGAAGTTTCAAGGACCTATATCAGTTTGCCTATTCCCTACCCAAGAATTTAGTAAGAGTATTAGAAAGAAGAGCCTATTTGTCATATTTGCATAACGAAGAGCACCCCACGTATGACTCTAGAAACAGTACCCAAAAGATGATGTTGGCAACTTTTGAATGAAATTTTCTTTATTTAAAAACAATTGTAAAGTTCACCAAACCAACAAGCCCATTATGTCACTAAAGACTTAATTCTGACTAATAACCAAAGCTTTAAATGTCAAATAATTCATTACCTGATCTACTGCTTATGCTTAATTTTAATTTTTAATTTAAGTCATGCTCTAAGTCTTCTTTGGGAGTTTCCAGTAGAAATATGGGCTGAATTTCTTTCCTCTGGTGAAATATTAAAGATTTACAGAATATAAACACAATTTAACTGAGTAATATACACTAATGGCCTAAAATACACTCATAATCTCTTCTGCTAACAAACAATTAACTTGTTTGTTTGACTTGTACGTAACAGTTAGTTCATGAATGTGTTTATTATTTTTCCCTCTAGTGGATATTAACCTATTTCTGGACTTTGCCTGAGTTTTTCATTTTAAATCACTAATCCAAACATTAGGAATGATAAATAGGGATGTTTGAGGTCTTAGGTTTAAGTCTTTGATCCATCTTGAGTTGATTTTTTAATAAAGTAAGATATGAGGATGCAGTTTTATTCTTCTACATGTGGCTTGCCAATTATCCCAGCACCATTTGTTGAATAGGGCATCCTTTCCCCACTTTGTTGTTGCTTGCTTTGTCGAAGATTAGTTTGACTGTAAGTATTTTGGTTTATTTTTGGGTTTTCTATTCTATGAGCCTATTTTTATACCAGTGCCACCTGAAATCATGATGAATCTTTAAGATAACATTGGAAAAACCCTTATAGACATTGGCTTAGGTAAAGACTTCATGACCAAGAAGCCAAAAACAAATGCAACAACAACAAAAAAAGATAAATAGATGGTACCTTATTGAACTAAAAGCTTCTGCACAGCAAAAGAAATAATTAGCAGAGTTAACAGACAATCCCCAGAATGAGAGAAAATCTTCACAATCTATACACCTGACAAAGGACTAATATCCAGAATCTACAAAGAACTCAAATCAGCAAGAACAAAACAAACAATCCCATCAAAAAAGTGGGCTTAAGGACATGAATAGACAATTCTCAAAAGAAGATATACAAATGGCCAACAAGCACATGGAAAAATGCTCAACATCATTGATCAGGGAAATGCAAATCAAAATCACAATGTGATACCCCCTGCAACAATGGCCATAATAGAAAAATAAAAAAATAGATGTTGGCATGGATACAGTCAAAAGGGAACACTTTTACACTGTTGGTTGGAATGTAAACTAGTCAACCACTATGGAAAACAGTGTAGATATTCCTTAAAGAACTAAAAGTAGATTTACCATTTGATCCAGCAAACCCACTACTAGGTATTTACCCAGAGGAAAAGAAGCCATTATATGATAAAGATACTTGCACATGCATGTTTAGAGCAACAAACTTTGCAGTTGCAGAAATATGGAACAAGCCCAAATGCCCATCAATCAACAAGTGGATAAAAAATGTGATATATATATATACACATACACACACATGTATATATATCACATTTATATACAAACACACAGACACACACACACACACACACCATGGAGTACTACTCAGCCATAAAAAGGAATGAAATAATGACATTTGCAGCCACCTGGATGGAATTGAAGACTATTATTCTAAGTAAAGTAACTCTGGAATGGAAAACCAGACATCATATGTTCTCACTCAAATGTGGGAGCTAAGCTATGAGGACACAGAGGCATAAGGATAATACACTGGACTTTGGAGAATCAGGGAAAGGGTAGTGGGTGGCAAGGGATAAAAGACTACACAGTGCATACAGCGTACACTGCTCGGGTGATGCGTGCACTGAAATCTCAGAAATCACCATTAAATAACTTACTCATGTAAGCAAACACCACTTGTTCCCCAGAAACCTATTGAAATAAAAACATTTAAAGAATGCATTAAGAAGATATCCAGGTTTACATTACTCATTGTCATCTGACATATTGCTGTTTCATTCACCAGAGAACTTGGCACAATAGTGAAAAAAGGATGTTGTTGTAAAATTTTCACCATGAAGGTAGACATATATATACACATTTTTGCAGGCACACATGCATGCACACACACAAGCACACACACCCCTACAAATAGACTCTTAACTGGGAAAAACAAACATGATCAACATATGATGGGAGTGTATCAGAGACTTAATTTTTGCTAGCTACGAGTACTTTGTGGCATAAAAAAGTAAGTTTATTCTTCCAAAAAAATACAGTTTGAAGACAGCCTGTTCACAGCTAGTGTAGCAGTTCTACCAAGTCATCAGTGACTTAGGTTTTTTCTATTTTTTATTCTACTGTGCGTAGTTTTCTAGCCTCCACTTCATCTCATGTGATGGCGGCTAGAACATCACCCATTATATCCACATTCTAACCAGCAGGAAGAAGAGGATTTCGCTTCCTTCTTTGAAAGGCATCTTCCCAAATATCCCACTCAACATTTCAATTTACATCTCATTAGCTAGAATATAATATCCCTATTTAGCTACAAGGAAAGATAGAAAATATAGCTTGCCATTCAGGCACATTGCCATGGATATGTTTTGTATCACTTTTAGTAATAAATATATATGATTATGCTTTATTATGTTATTTGTATTACTCATTTAATGCTCACAACAACCTTATATGATTATTTCTGTTTTTGCAGATGCAGACACTTAGGCATCAGACACAAAAAGATGAAGTAATGTCCCTAAGGTCTCACAGCTGGTACATGCTAGAAATTTGGATGTAGGTGTCTTATTTCTTAGATGCCTAGGAAAGGCATTTAAGAAATGTTGCTTCATTCTTTGGCTAAAGAGAATTGTACTTCTTATTTAAAGACTATTTATTGAATAAATATTACTGAACATTTATTATTTTCCATATTATCCATTAAGTCCTGGGGAATATATCAGTGAACAAAAGAGATAAGGTCCTTGCCTACATACAGTTTACATTTCAAGGCCAGACAAAAATAATAAACACATAAAGAATGGTATGGATCATGAACAGTGCTATAAATAAGTAATTACAATGATTTGATATGAAGTATCAGTGAGAACAGGCTAGGAGATTATACTGCAGTAACAAACACCCCCTTCCCCCTAGCCAAAAGAGAGAGATTTGTTTCTCATGTTACTTGAACATTGTGGGTTAGCTTGGGAGCTCTGCTCATGTGGTCATCCAGCGACAGGCTGGGAGAGATGCTATCTCCAAACTCCACAGTTACCTTGCCAAGAAGAAAGGGTGTCACAGTTCTCACACTGGCAAGTAAATACTTCCACCTAGAAGCAATACATCAACACATACCACATCTGACTACACTTCACATTAGTCATCTATGGGTTGAGGAGATGTATTCCAGGTAGAGGAAAACATGAGTAGGAAAATGAGTTGGTCTGATGGAGAAGCAGAAATACATCCTCTGTCTTGCAAGTGGAGAGTCCGGCCCCTTACCCTTCACAGGCACCTCTCTAAGGTCACTGATGATACTCTTCACTGTACGACTGGATATGTTGATTAGGGTTTTGTTTGGGATATTTGTCTATATACACAGTAAGAATATCACCCAGTCTTCCTTCCCCTCTTTACCATGAGGACTTCTGAAGATAGCCAATGAATTTGTCCAAGAATATCTCTATAATCTTGGCACTAATTGTCATTTTCTCTCCCTCAATCTGCGTGAGAATCTGAAGAAGCAATTCATCACTCTATCAACTGCTTTTACTGAATCAAAGCACAGAGAATGTCCACAGTCACAGTGACTGTAGTGATTTTCTAAAGCTGCAATCTCAATACGGTTTCACTTTGTTGTGTACAACTTTCATTATACTTGTTGTTACTCAATTCTTGAGAATATGTTATAATCACCATTTAAAGTTTTCATTGGCAGGATGTGTCTCTGTTCCTATTGCTTTTTTTTTTTTTTTTTTTTTTTTTTGATCCAGTAAGAGGGGAATGATTATCTCATTTCATAGGGGACATAATTGGTCTATATCAATAATTTCACTTAATGGTTTCACTATCTGGTAGATGGTTGTATTTTTTTTGAAAAACTGTGGTGAAGTTTATGGAGCCATCCATCTTCTCTTGGTGCCTTTCCGCTCTTTGAGTCTCTAATGGTTTCCATTATTTCTTCCCTTGGGATATACCCCTGTAATTTTTCTTTATTGTTCTGTGGTTACTGGTGCATTGCTGTTTTTGTAAAGAAATTGTGAAACTTGCTATACCCTACAGGTTTTTGTTCTGATTTATAATCATTTTTATGAAATGTTACTAAAGCAGAATTAATTTTAAATTGGCTAATTTGAAGCATTTCAAGGCCCACATTCTAAAACTGGAATTGAAGCCAAGTATTTCATTTAAACAAATAGAACAATAATTTTCATGTTCCGTTAATGAAATGCCAATGGACTCATTTTGTCCTAAAAAGAATCATTTTGGCTTTTGATATTCACAGTATGACTCACTAGTTGATATTCCTGGCTCAGTGATATGGTTCCACCTGAATGAAGTACTGCTATTTGCCCACCCAATAGTTACTCTCCACTTTTCTTACAGAACCCAATTACACTCCAGTGGACAAGAAACTACATTTCCCAGCTCCCTTTTTTGCTAGAATAACCATGTAGCCCAGGTTTGTCCAAGGGAAATAAGTGGTAGTCAGTGGACAAGACTTCTGGGAAATCTACTTAAAGAGTAAGCTGATTTAGGTGGACTGTGTGATTCCCTTCCCTTGAGTATGGTGAGAACCTGGGACTTGCTCTAATAAAACAAACACAGCAAATATGACTCAATGTCTAAGATTACATGATTACATTATATACATTATATAAGATTGAATGGGGTGTTTTGGACCGGGTACAGTGGCTCATGCCTGTTTTGGGAGGTTGAGGCAGGTGGATCACCTGAGGTCAGGAGTTCGAGACCAGCCTGGCCAACATGGTAAAAACTCATCTGTACTAAAAATACAAAAATTGTCAGGCATGGTACATGGTGGTGGGCACCTGTAATCCTAGCTTCTTGGGAGGCTGAGGCAGGAGAATTGCTTGAACCTGGGAGGTGAAGTTTACAGTGAACTGAGATCATGCCATTGTATTCCAGCCTGGGCAACAGAGCAAAACCCCGTCTCCTCCCCCCGCCCCCAAAAAGGATACTTTGCTGGAATCTCTCTCTCCCTTTCCCCCTTGCCTTTGAAGAAACAACTGCCCATGTTGAGGAATTTCAAGTGGCAAGGAAATACAGGCAACCTCTAGGAGCTGAAGGTGGCCTCTAGTCAACAACCAGTAAGTGAAGCTCTCAGCCCTATAATCATAAGAAACTACCAAAAACCTGAGTGAGTTTACAGGAATATCCAGCCTCAGCTGAGCCTCTGATGAAACTGCAGCTCCAAATGACATCTTGATTGGAACCTTGTACAATACTAACCTGAAGACCCAATTAAGCTATGCATTGATTCCTGACCTACAAAATCTGTGGGATAACTGTATATTGTTTTAAGTTGCTAAATTTGTAATAATATTAATATTATTATTAATCGCTCTCTCTTTTTTTTTCGAAACAGGGTCTCTCTCTTGTTGCCCAGGTTGGAGCGCAGTGGTGCGATCTTGGCTCATCGCGACCTTTGCCTCCCAGGCTCAAGCAATCCTCCTACCTAAGCCTCTTGAGTAGTTGGGACTACAGGCAAGCACCACAATGCCCAGCTAACTTTTGTATTTTTAGTAGAGATAGGATTTCACCATGTTACCCAGGCTCATTTGGAACTCCTGGGCTCAAGCAATATGCCTGCCTCAGTGTCCCAAAGTGCTGGGATTGTAGGCATAAGCCACCTTGCCTGTCCTGAGTATAATGTTTTCACTATGTTTCTGGATTCAACTTACTAATATTTGTTAAATATTTTTAACCTATATTTATCAGTGATATTGGTCTCTTGTGATGTCCTGTTTGGCTTTGTTATCAGGGTAATACTGGCCTTAGAGAATGAGTTAGGAAATTTTTCTTCTATTTTCCAGAAGAGTTTGTGAAAGCACTGGTATAATTTATTCTTTTATTTGTTACAGAATAAATGGGATAGTCTATATTGGAAGCAAAATTCTGGTAACTTTTTTTGGAACTCTGTATCTTCAAAAAATATCGTGATTCAGTCTATGTTGGGTATGATATCTAATCAGTTTGCAACCTATTTATTAAATGGGGTACTTAGGGAAGCATTTTGAACAGTATTATATAGAATATATTTTTTAAAAGCTGATATATGTAATATGTAATTATTAATTATATATAAAAACAATTACCAAGCATTAAATTATACTGTTATTCTCAATAGTCCAGATTAGATCAAATGTAGCAAACTGCTCACCTACTCCCTCCCAACAAAAATGATTGTGATTTCAGGCCAGGCATGATGCCTCATGCCTGTAATCCCAGCACTTTGGGAGGCAAATCACTTGAGGCCAGGAGTTCGAGACTAGCCTGGCCAACATGGTAAAACCCCATCTCAACTAAAAATACAAAAATTAGCTGGGCATGGTGAAATGTGCCTGTAATTCCAGCTGCTCCAGAGGCTGAGGCATGAGAATCACTTAAACTTAGGAGGTTGCAGTGAGCTAAGAAGGTGCCACTATACTCCAGCCTGCGCAACAAAGCCAGACTATCTCAAAAAAAAGAGAAAAAATTGTGGTTTGAGAAAATAATGTCTAGAACAATAACAATGAAACTAATTTGCAGTTACAAACTCAGATGTAAACTCTAGACATCATGGAATGAATTAGTCTTACATCTTAATTTCTCAATGAAGGAAAGAAGGAAATTTATAGGTTTATATGACAAAGGTACATTCTGACTGGTGCCTAGTATAATGACTAAAAACTAGGAAGTTGCATAGTCTAAAAGTTAAATTATTCCTTCACACTTGTTTTAAGATTCCTGAATTCCAAGGGGGAAATAGAACTCAATTTCAAAAATAAACTTTACAGCCAGAATGAAATCAGGTAAGCCTTTCCCTTGTGTAGAAAAAGCTATTTCTAAGTTACAGTGAAATTAATCAGCTTGTTAAAGAGCATCATTAAAAGTCAATGTGGGATATTTGTTGCTAAAATATCCAAGGATATCTCCTCTATGTAAGACCCCAACCTCAAACATCTATCTTATTGGAAAGTTGCAAGAATAAACTCAAACAAGTTGTGGTAAATGTTTTATGTGCCAGAGGTATTCAGGGAGGAGAATAAGAACATTTAGCTGGAATTAATAGGAAAAGCTTCCCAGCAGAGGTAACATTTGAACTGAACTTTCAGTCATGGCATTGAAGAATCAGAGAATCTTCGGTTTGGGGATCCAGTGGTAGCAAACTGAGATCCCAGACAGGTAGCACAGATAAAAGCTGTGAGCTAGAGCCCAAATGGTTGGGAATATTGGGACTGTGGTGAACTATAGGCTGCTTGGTCTGTTTAAAAGAAATAATCTATTTTTAGCATCACCAATTGTTGCCAAAAGAGAATGCAGTGCTACCATATTTTCGTATTTTTCCCTGAGAAAAAAGAAATTTCAGATGTTTATGTGAATCTATTGATTCATAAATATTGATAACTAAATTCATCTGTGTTATGGCATCTTGTAGACCATATTTGGCCATGAGCTGCTGGTTTGCTACCTCCACTTTAAGATCATCTGCCTCCACTCTTGCATACTTCCCACTTCAGAATCCTTGGATCTCCCCTGTGACTTTTTCACTAAGTGGATACCCACCTTCTGCTTTAACTTCTCCTGTGACGGGAATCTTAATGCCTGACAAGGCAAGTTGACCACTGAAACTTTTCTTCACATACTTGTCCCTACAAATTGTCCTACTTCTTCCTATGTGCTCGAATTCTTTCACATAGAGTGCTTAAGATATTTAAAAGCATCCATTATGGTCCTTGTAAGTTTTGTCTGGTACCTTTGATCTTCGCACAACTCTCATGGTTTCAAGTTTCTCACTTTCTTGATTACACTCTTATCAGGATGGATTCAGTAATCTGTTTTCCTCAATGTACAACTTCATTTAGTTCTGTTTTGGTAATGGCAATGAATTCATCAATTTAATATAGACTAATTCCCACAGAAATGTTGGTAGAATAGCAGTGGCATCCATCTCTCTTCCCATGGTAGGATCTATATGAACCATATTTAAATATTTTTAAAATATGACATTAAAACTAAAGATGAACAACATTAAGCGTTACTAAGGATTTGGTGAAATTGGAATCATCATACATTGCTGGTGGGAATTTAGTCCTCAACCCAGGACTAAATGAAGTGATCTAGGTGAAGAAGGAATAATACCACCCTTCTTCTAGTTATTACAGGTTACACCAGTCAGGTATCAGTGTATAATACCAAATATTATAAAACTAAAATCACCCTAGATATTTTAAATAGAAAGGGACTTACATAATACAAAATCATTACAGATGATGAGGAATAGGTGACAGAGACGCCACTGGGATTCAAGTTGGAGAAACGACCACACTGTTTTCCAAAGCTACTGCATCATTGCACATTCACACCAGCAAAGTATGAGGGTTTCAATTTCACTAAATCTTTAGTAACACTTGATGTTGTCCATTTTTACAATACTTAAATATGGCTCATGTAGATTCTATCATAGGAAGAGAGATGGATGCCACTGCTATTCCATCAACATTTCTGTGGGAATTTGTCTATATTAAATTGAGGAATTCATTGCCATTACCAAAAAAACAACAGAAACTCATTCTCTTTCAACTACAGAAAACTGCCTCATCCAAGGTTTTGCCCCATCCAAAGGGCGTCTTGTGATCAAAAACTGGCTCTTTGCAGAGATACAAGGCTTAGTCCCCTTGCTCTAATTTGGGACAATTCTGTTGTCCTGTAGGATTGTTTGAGGTCTCAGTTGTGACAGCATTGAAGGATAGTTTTTCCCTCTGCCCAATTCTTTTCTCTTCATTTCCTAGAGATGTATGTCCTGAGAGCACTCTTTAATAAACCTGCACAATATTTTCCATCTTACAGTTTGTTTGCAAGAACCCAATCTAGCCTCTCTGGATCTTAGTCCCATGATCCATTAAAATAGAGATAATAAACCCTTTCTTATAAAATCACTGAGGAGAAATTTGTCATTCCTCTGAACTCCTTTCCAGATTTAAGAAATCAGTAGGGGAAAAAAAAATGGTCTCCCCAGGTCAGAACTGAAAACGCCAGTTATTTGTTTAAACATCTGAGGGTAGAGGCGAAAGACATCAGCTCTCCAACGCCTTGCCATTCTCTCAGGGCCTAGTGATGCAGCAGTAGTAGCAGTGGATGAAATTTCTTGAAGAAGAAATGGCAGTCACATTAATGATACAAATGGCTGCTTTAACGTTTATTTTTTAACATAGAAGTTGCCAGTGATATACTAAAATCTAGTTTGGGGGCAGGAGTGTTCATTTTTCTCATCAGACCAATTTGTGTGGTATAGGTATTGCTCTAGGTAGCAAAGTCTTGGGCCTGATTCTCCAGCCCACCAAATGTCTCTGTGGTCTATCTAAAGAGACAGACCTCTTTTTATTTACCTTCTTTTCTGATAAGTCAATTAGAGTTAGCAACTAACATGCTTTAATTTGCAACTAAACACTAGATTGATACAGTAAGGATTAAATGGCATATTGTGTATAAAGCATGTTACCTAAAGTGTAAACTAAGCACATGGTAGGAACTCAATGTACTATAAGTATTACGATTTTATGGTCTTTCTGGTGGGTGTGTAGTTTTTACATCATGGCTTTGGTCATTCTGAGAAGTAATTGAGTTTTTAAATGGAAAGCACTATAACAGTGGCTTGCACATAATTACTCAGTACATGTTTATTATTATTATCACTTTTTAATTATAGGATCTTCCCTATATGTTAAATTGTTAACTCAGGCTGCCAATGAGAATTTGGAGCTTAGACTGAACCAAATGGCTTTTTCTTAACAAGGTGTCAGAAGTGAGATCAGAACCCAGCTTTCCTTAGGGAGACCTGATTCCCAAATGAGCAGTGAGCACTGTTCAATTGCTATTCTGGTGCCAAGTCCTACCATCAATCTCTATCCCATGTATCTGAAGCTAAGAGCTTTATAAAAAGAAAACTGATCTTTCTGTTTACTCTCAAGCTATAAGCTCTAATGTCATCAGGCTCCATGGGAGCGATGCAGATGGTCTCAAAGCATATTCACATCAGCATTAATCAGGAAACTTTATGTGCTTTCTATACACTTAGTGTCACCAGAAAAAGCTGGGAATTTTTAATGTTCTTTACTTACCACAAGAAAAACATATTTAAAATTCTTGGCAGAAAAGTTTGTAAATCAAGCATTTGAAAATTGTCTTTTTGATGGCTGGTATCCTAGATTTCATTAAGCAAAACTTTTCTGTTTCCTAGAAAATGCTTTACATTTATTTTTGTTTCATTAAGATCTGAATTTACACAGACTCAGACTTTCCCAAGATCAGGGCAACAATCTCCAACATGGGTCTTGATCAGAAGGCATGATTCATCAGTCTTCACTTTCAATTATGTGAACAGGTCAAAAAAAAGACTCAATTAAAGCAGAGAAAGAGAGCCTCTCCAGATTTAATCTGCTTGTTGTTGGCACTCAAACTGAGGATATGCAGAAGTGATTTTAAGTGTGTTTACTCTGCTTAGAAGTAGAGGTTTTAATAAGCAAACATGTTTTCAGAAATATTAGTATTCTGAAATACAAAGTAAATATTTCAATTATATTTTAAGTGTAAGATATTACATAATGCTTTGAATATGGTATGGTTATTTTCTCCAACCAAATTAATTTTTGAAATTACAAAATAATGGGATATTCTGCTCTGCTTTCTTTATTTGGGAAGCAGCTGCCCCTGGGGCACACATAGGGCTTGCCCCGCAAATGGTGGTAAGGCCGTTTTATCAGGTGTTCAATAATATGAAGCTTGATTATCACTCATTGAAGGCACATTCCACAATAGCACTCTCAGTGCTAAAGCTAAAATTTGACCTCGATTTGTCCAATTCACAAGTATTAATTCAAAACTCTAATAAGGAATAAAGAGTACAATTTTGTTTTATCCACAAACGCTGACACCAAAGTCTCTTCTATCTTCTTTATTTTTTTTGTTTCATTTATTTGAGACAGGGTCTTGTTCAAGCAATCCTCATGCCTCCTGAGTAGCTGGGACTACAGGTGTGCACCACCACACCCAGGTAATTTTTTGTGTTTGTGGAGAGGAGTCTCACTATGTTACCCGGACTGGTCCCAAACTCCTGGCCTCAAGCGATTCTCTGGCCTCAGCCTCCCAAAGTGCTGGGATTATAGGCATGAGCCACCGTGTAGTAATAAACTTTTGAAATGATCCCTAATAGTATAGTCTTTGTCTGTATTCACTAGATACACATTCTTACTTTTCATTCATCCTTAAACGTACTTTGCTTGAAAAGACCTCAATATTCTGCTACAATTGTTCTTCCAAAGTCACCAATGGCTTCAGAGTGGCTAAAAATTAATATTTCATCCTTTTTCACCCTTTCAGCCATTGGCCTCGTTGACCACACTCCTCCCTCTTCTAAGCAGCCATTCTCTGACAGTTCTGCTCCCGCCCATGAAATGCCTTTCTTCAATATCCTCATGATGTCCTTCTCTTATCCTGTAAATGTTGGTAGTACCCCATTTCCACCATCCATGTTTTCTCACTCTGCACACCACCCCCCATCCCCTGTCCCATTTTCATTTCCATTCAGATGGGAGTAAAACTACCCAGCCAATCTCCATGATCAGATTGTTCTAAGAATCAAAGAAATAATGGTTTTGAAAGTGACTCAAGTAAAGCAATTTATGGACTATCATGTAAGGAACACAGATTCTTCATTCATATGCAGGTTCTTTCAATTATTTTTTTTCCCTGATGACAAGTGGAAGCATATTATTGAAGGAAGAGTCCATGAAGGTTCAGATGCTAAACTAGTCTATTTACATTGTGGATGGGCTTCTTGGGTAAATAAAAGCAGCCATCAATTTTATTTTCAATGTTTTAGTATCTAAGGATGCTATCATTAGAAGTCAATTTGGGGGGCTGAAGTAATATGAAAACATATAATTCTTAATAAAATATAACCCACTCCCTACTTAAATATAGTACTGAGGGCACAACCAAAATAATGAGAATTTGCAGGTACCAGAAATGAAGAAGAAACTCAGGGCCAGAGAAGTAAGTAGCATAAAATCTGAGACACTAACAAAGGATTTTGGCCTAAACAGCTCTAATGCCTACCCAAGTAGAGCCATGGAACTGAAATATCTGTGTCTAGCATTTCTATAGGGCTGGTCCATATGTGAAATGGATTTTAGAAGACTGCTATTTGCCAGCCTAGAAAGGAGCTCAGACACTTGCTATCAAATCAGGGCCCTGCTAGAAAAAATAATTACCCCTGCAATATTGTAAAATATATCTTTGGAAAGGGGAGCTTATGAATTTAGGCATTCTGCTTAGGCCTCACTTTCCTAGCATCAATATACATGAATAGGCAGTCTGAATTAACATGCCTGTTATGATACAAGATCAAAGCATGATCCAGGTCAGGTATAGTCTGTAGACTGTGGGTTTGAGGCAAACCCAGAACATTTTGTGAGCACACGCCTACAAATCCACAACTCCAGAGAAGATGATCAGTCTAAACAGAAGATCACAGATTTAAAAAGTTATGAAACAAAAAAAATCAACTATCATGATACAGGAATTTGTACCTCATAGGCAAGATGATACAGTGAGGATTAAATGGCATATTGCATATAAAGCATGTTACTATTTCCCTACACTCTCAACGGAACATTTCTGACACCAAATATGTGGGTTTTCCCCTCACATTAAGCAATTACCCAACTCTCCAGATGCCAATCGGGTGTCCCACAATTGAACTCAATTCAGATACTGACTGCCCAGAGTTAGGGGAGACCCTTGGAATTAAAGACTCAGGTTCACGCCTGTAATCCCAGCACTTTGGGAGGCTGAGGTGGACGGATCACAAGGTCAGGAGATCGAGACCACGGTGAAACCCCGTCTCTACTAAAAATACAAAAAAAAAAAAAAAAATTAGCCGGGCATGGTGGCGGGTGCCTGTAGTCCCAGCTACTTGGGAGGCTGAGGCAGGAGAATGGCCTGAACCTGGGAGGCGGAGCTTGCATTGAGCCGAGATTGCCACTGCACTCTAGCCTGGGCGACAAAGCGAGACTCCATCTCAAAAAAAAAATAAAAAAAAAAAAATAAAAAAATAAAAAAATAAAAAAAGCTCAGTCCCACAAGACTTCCCTCACTTCAGATGGCAATTCCAACACCCAGGGTTCCACCTGTACTTTCAATGACTGCCTATAATTCAGGGGTTCCTTCAACCTCCTTCTCAGGTTTAATAATTTGCTAGAACAACTCACAGAACTCAGAAAATCACATATTTACCAGTTTATTATCAAAGATACAATTCAGGAAAAGCCACGTGGAAGAGAAGAGTAGGTCGGGGTGTAAGGGGGTGGATCCTCCATGCCCTCTGTGGGCATGCCGCCCTCCCAGCACCTTGATACCTTCACCAACTCAAAGGCTCTCCTAATCCTGTTGTTTAGAATTTTTATGGAGGTTTCATTATGTAGTCATGATTGATTACATCACTGGACCCTGCCAATTAGGTCAATCTTTATCAGCTCTCCCTTCCCAGGAGGTCAGGGAACAGGGTTTAAATTTCCAAGCCTCTAATCACATGGTTGGTACCTCAGTTCCTGTCCTCCAAGACTCATAGCATAAACCCAAGGGTTTATGATAAATAAACCTTGGTTGAAAGGGGCTTATGATAAATAACAAAAAATGCTTCTCTCACCCCAATCACTCAGGAAATTCTAAGAGTTTAGGAGCTCTGTGCCAGGAACTGGAGATGAAGACTAAATATATATTTCTTATTATATTGCAATATCACCACAAGACCTGAAGATAGTAAAACTATGTGAAAGAGACTAAAATATAAATACTTGAAACATCCTAACAGACAAAGGAAGAAATAAAAATACATGAAAGGAGAAGGCAGTATTAAAAAAATAACAAAAGAGAAGTTTTACAAATCAAAAATAACAACCCACAAGTGGTAATTACAGTGATACCATTCAAGAGAATTAAAGAATATGAGTCCAGCATAAAATAAAGATGGAAAAGATGAAAGAAGAGTTAAAAAATTGAGAAAATATAAGAAAAAGGTATGTGTATCTGTACTTATATTCACACACACACACCCACTCCCCCCCCAACCCACAAACAAAAACACATACATGTATACATTGGAGTAACTGAAGAAGAAAATAGAGAAAATGAGATCTAGGTGATACCATTCAGGACATAGGCATGGGCAAAGATTTCATGACAAAGATGTCAAAAGTAATTGCAACAAAAGCAAAAATTGACAAATGAGACCCAATTAAACTAAAGAGCTTCTGCACAGCAAAAGAAATTATCAACAGAGTAAACAGACCACTGATAGAATGACAGAAAATATTTGCAAACAATGCATCTAATAAAGGTCTAATATCTAGCATCTATTAGGTTGGTGCAAAAATGATCGCAGTTTTTCCCATTAGAAGTACTTACTTTAAAAAAAACACACTTTTGCACCAACCGAATACAAAGAAACAAATTTAAAAGAAAAAAAAGTATTTTAAAAGGGGGCAACAGACATGAACACTTTTCAAAAGAAAACATACATGACATGCAGCTAACAATCACATGAAAATAAGTTCACGATCACTGATTATTAGAGAAATGCAAATCAAAACCACAATGAGATACCATCTCATGCTAGTCAGAATAGCTGGTATTAAAAAGTCAAACAATAACAGATTCTGGTGAGGTTGCAGAGAAAAAGGAACACTTATACACTGTTGGTAAGAGTGTAAATTAGTTCAACCATTGTGGAAGACAGTGTGATGATCCCTCAAAGACCTAAAGACAGAAATACCATTCGACTAAGCAATTCCATTGCTGGGTATATACCCAAAGCAATATAAATCATTCTATAAAGGCACACGCACCCGTATGTTCATTGCAGCACTATTCACAATAGCAAAAACATGGAATCAACCTAAGTGCCCATCAATGGTAGACTGGATAAAGAAAATGTACATGCACCATGGAAAACTATGCAGCCATAAAAAACTGGGATCATGTCTTTTGCAGAAAGATAGATGGAGCTAGAGGTCATTATCCTTAGCAAACTAACACAGGAACAGAAAACCAAATACCACGTATTTTCACTTATAAGTGGGAGCTAAATGATGAGAACACAAGGAAACAGAGGGGAACAACACACACTGGGGCCTATCGGAGGGTAGAGGGTGGGATAAGAGAGAGGTTCAGGAAAAATAACTAATGGGTGATGAAATAATCTGTACAATAAACCCCCATGACACAAGTTTACCTATGTAACAGACCTGCACATGTACCCTTGAACTTAAAATAGAAGTTAAAAAATAGAGAAAATGAAACAAGGGTGATACTCAAAGACATAAGTTTATAAAAAATTCTAAAATTCATGGGAAAACATGAATACTTAAACTAAAGGAACATGCAAAGACTTGAGCAGAAAAAAAATTAACCTATATCTAAACATACAATAGTGAAAAAATAAACACTCAAAGTCAAACTAATAAAGGCTACTAGATAGAAATCTGAGTACCCCATTTAAAGTCCTTTCCTTTTCTTTCCTGTTTTGTTCTTAATAATGTAATAACCTTTACTCCTGTCTTTCCACCAGTCACTCCCTTGCACACTGTTTCTTTTTTATCTAATTATGTGATTGCTTAGAAGTTCCAGGAATGAAATCTTGAAACAAACCAGTTGATTGTGGATTTTTCCCCTACCTGGAAATTACCTCAAGTCTAGAGTTAATTTACAACGCAGCTGTAACCAAGACTTTGCCAGCTCATTCACCAGATGGAACAAAAACTGAAGATGGTCATCAGAACTAGTCACATAGACCAGCACCTCCTTGCCACTCCTGCATGCCCCTCAATCCAAGTTTCCCTTTCTAAGCCTCTATACTCAGCCCCAAATTTTAAATGGTTTATTCAAGGTATGAGCCTGGCCATTTCTTCAATTGCTAGCTTTTGCAGTTAAAGCCACTCTCCTTTCACTGCATCTCATCTTTGTTCATTTGATTTTGCAAGCAGTGAGCAGCTGAGCCTGTGTTCAGTTATAGAATGACCCTTGGAATGATGACTGGTTATGCTAACAAAAAGAATGCCAATCAATGGATTGCTCAAAACTACTTCGTAGTTGGGGTTTATAGTTATATTATTTCTAATAAATGGGGAATTTAAAAGTAAATTAATACCTGAAAATTGACTGTAAGTATACCAGTTGGTAACTGGATCTTGGCTTAATTGCAGACATACTGCCTGTTTAGTAAAACTCTCTTTGGCCCTTAACCCTGTGCCGAAAGCTGAGAGGGCCACGTGGTCTTGTTTAAGCATCCTCTGGCAGCTTCTCCGAGCCATGCTCATCAGCACTATCCCTCTGTTTCAATTTAATTTGATCTTTGGCTTGAGCTTGCTGTGAAAGGTGAGACAATCCAGTATTTGGATTTAGAAGGAGGAATATTAGAATTTCCTCCAAGAACCACCGCTTGTCTGCTTTAGAGTTCAACACCCAACACAAGACTTTATTTGGTCCTTTCCCACAAAAACCTCTGATACTTAACACAAATGATCTGTTAATGGAAAAACCACACTCAGTAAAATATTTTTTTTAAAGGTTTATGCTGAGCCAATATGAGTGCCCATGTCCTAGGGAATGGTCTCAAGAGATCCTGAGAAAATGTGCTCACAGCAGTCTGACTAAAGTTTAGTTTTATACATTTTAGGGAGACAAGAATTATAGGCAAAGACATAAATCAATACATCAAAGGTATACCTTGGTTTGGCCCAAAAAGGTGGGATATCTTGAAGCAGGGACTTACAGGTTACAGGTGGATTCAGAGATTCTTTAGTTTGCAATTGGTTAAAGAAGTAAAGCTGTGTCTAAAAATTTGGAGTCAGCAGAAGGAAAGGTTTTACGACAAGAAAGGCTGTTAACCAACACACTGCGTCAGAGTGACCTGCAGGGGTGTGTGACTTAAACTTTGTCGGACATGGCCTTAGGTTTTATTTGTAATTTGGTATTTTATTGTGAGATAATTCCATGTTGTTAGTCTTATGATCTCTATTTTAACGTTAATACTGGTCCGTTGTGTCTAAAGTCCAAAAGAGAGGGAGTGTAATAAGGTGTGTCCAAGCTCCCTTTCTGTCATAGCTGAGAATTCTGTTTTTAAGGCTTTTCTGGGGTCCCCTTGGTCAAGACAGGGCACATTCAGTCAGTGGGGGGCTTGGGATTTTATTGTTAGTTCACAAATCACTCTCTTCTCACAATTTTCTTCTTCTCCTTTGGCTTCCTTTCTCTTTCCGGCTGCTGCTTCTGTCTCTTCTTTACTATTCCCTCTTCTGTTAGCATCCCCAGCTGTCCTCCTGGGCCTGCTTTCCCTCTCACGCCACACATTCTCCCAGGTTGGCCTCATCTACTTCCACGGTGTCAGCTATTCCCAAATCAGTGTCCCCAGTTCAACTCTTTCTCCTGCAGGGTAGCCCAGAAAGCATGTCAAACCCAACATACCTAAAAGAAACTCGTGGTTGCCTTTCCTTCAAGTGTTCTTTCTCTTTTCTCTACAAAAACTTCCTTTTGGGGAGAGGGCACCAGACTCCCTCTTGAAGTATTAATTAGGTTCCAAGAAGCTCAAGCTGGAGCAGGGAATCCACCTAAAGAAGAGTGGGATGGGAAGCACACCTAAGTAGCAGCCCTTAGGGAAGACAGAGAGTTCTCAGTCTGCCAGGTCTTAAGGCCTAGTCCATATGGATGGAGGGAGCATCCGAATGAAGGCACATAGTCAAAAGGACCTCCTGTTCAGAAAGAAGGGGGTTAGTTCCAGAGTAGGTTGGGGAAGAGTGAGGAGAGTCCATCGGTGTCTTAAATGGCCCTTAAATTTGCTTTTATTGGCCAGTGAATGGGTGATAATGAGGAAGATGTTTGGTGAAAACAGTAGAGTCTGAGAGAACACTCTCAGGTTAGAAACTTCAAAATTGTTATTGACTTTTTTCTTCCCTTCAATCTAAGTGTCCAGCTCTGTCTCTCACACACATGCGCATGTGCGTGCACACACACTTTGTCAACTGCTTTCAGGCCCTTCTTGACCATCTGGCCATTGTCACTGCTGGCTATGTAGTTTTGCTGATTCTATCCTTACCTTCTCTTATTCATCACCACACAGTTTCCAGAATATTATTTTGTAAATCACTACAGGATCCTGTCAATTCCATGGTTTAATCCTTTAGTAGCTCCATTTGTGAGCCATGTTATCTTGGTGGCACAGTAATGGGGTATCAGAAAGCAATTCGTGGAAGTAAGCATGGATGGGTAGGTGGAAAGAAAGATTATAGATAATATGCCAACTCCTTATCATAGCATGTAAGAGCCTGCCTCATCTCCCTTGACAATCTCATCTCTTATCTACCTTCCTCCTCCATGAGTGTCAACCACACAAAAATATTGTTTTCCGCTAAATTTGTCATGCTGGCTCAAAATAAATGTTGACTGAATGAAGATTTTTTTAATTTGGGTTTTCTTTTTTATTATTATACTTTAAGTTCTAGGGTACGTGTGCACAACGTGCAGGTTTGTTACATATGTATACATGTGCCATGTTGGTGTGCTGTACCCGTTAACTCATCATTTACATTTGGTATATCTGCTAATGCTATCCCTCCCCACTCCCCCAACCCCATGACAGGCCCTGGCGTGTGATGTTCCCCACCCTGTGTCCAAGTGTTCTCATTGTTCAATTCCCACCTATGAGTGAGAACATGCGGTGTTTGGTTTTCTGTCCTTGTGATAGTTTGCTAAGAATGGTGGTTTCCAGCTTCATCCATGTCCCTACAAAGGACATGAACTCATCGTTTTCTGTGGCTGCACAGTGTTCCATGGTGTATATGTGCCACATTTTCTTAATCCAGGCTATCATTGATGGACATTTGGGTTGGTTCCAAGTTTTTGCTATTGTGAATAGTGCCGCAATAAACATATGTGTACATGTGTCTTTATAGCAGCATGATTTATAATCCTTTGGGTATATGCTGAGTAATGGGATGGCTGAGTCAAATGGTATTTCTAGTTCTAGATCCTTGAGGAATTGCCACACTGTCTTCCACGATGGTTGAACTAGTTTACAGTCCCACTAACAGTGTAAAAGTATTCCCATTTCTCCACATCCTCTCCAGCACCTGTTGTTTCCTGACTTTTCAATGATCGCCATTCTAACTGGTGTGAGATGGTATCCCATTGTGCTTTTGATTTGCATTTCTCTGATGGCCAGTGATGATGAGCATTTTTTCATGTATCTGTTGGCTGCATAAATGTCTTCTTTTGAGAAATGTCTGTTCATATCCTTTGCCTACTTTTTGATGGGGTTGTTTGATATTTTTGTTGTAAATTTGTTTAAGTTCTTTGTAGATTCTGGACATTAGCCCTTTGTCAGATGGGTAGATTGTAAAAATTTTCTCTCATTCTGTAGGTTGCCAGTTCACTCTAATGGTAGTTTCTTTTGCTGTGCAGAAGCTCTTTAGTTTAATTAGATCCCATTTATCAATTTTGGCTTTCGTTGCCATTGCTTTTGGTGTTTTAGTCATGAAGTCCTTGCTCATGCCTATGTCCTGAATGGTATTGCCTAGGTTTTCTTCTAGGGTTGTTATGGTTTTAGGTCTAACATTTAAGTCTTTAATCCATCTTGAATAAGGTGTAAGGAAGGGATCCAGTTTCAGCTTTCTACATATGGCTAGCCAGTTTTCCCAACACCATTTATTAAATAGGGAATCCTTTCCCCATTTCTTGTTTTTGTCAGGTTTGTCAAAGATCAGATGGTTATAGATGTGTGGTATTATTTCTGAGAGCTCTGTTCTGTTCTATTAGTCTATATCTCTGTTTTGGTACCAGTACCAAGCTGTTTTGGTTACTGTAGCCTTGCAGTATAGTCTGAAGTCAGGTAGCGTGATGCTTCCAGCTTTGTTCATTTGGCTTAGGATTGTCTTGGCAATGCAGGCTCTTTTTTGTTTCCATATGATCTTTAAAGTAGTTTTCTCCAATTCTGTGAAGAAAGTCATTGGTAACTTGATGGGGATGGCATTGAATCTATAAATTACCTTGGGCAGTATGGCCATTTTCACAATATTGATTCTTCCTATCCATGCGCATGGAATGTTCTTCCATTTGTTTGTGTCCTCTTTTGAAGATTGTTAAATAGCTGCCTGGGCCAGAAGCCCCATGCCCCAACTATGAAAGATTTTTTTGCATATAAAAAACATGTCCCCAGAAAGTCTTCCTATAAGCTGATCTTACTCATCATGCCAGAATTATGGGTCCTGCTGTATGTGCTGGGGCTGCAGGAGTAAGCCTCACTGCTAGCATAGTACCATTATTGTTGAGTGTGGTAGGAAATAGAGACATACTACTTCTTATTCTAGATGGAGAAATGATTATAATCAGAGGAGCTGTGGTTTCTAACTTCTCTTTGGGGCTTTGTCTAAAGATGTAAGGTTAGAGACTATGATATAGACCAGCTATATCAAGGAAAGAACAGATTTGATTATCTGCTTTTGTTTGTCTTTCCCTTTCTTTCTTTCTCTTTCCCCTCCCCCCCCCCTTCCTTTCTTCCTTCTTTCCTTCCTTTTTCTAAGTTCTTACTTTGAAATTAGCAGACTAGACAAAACACCTTATTCTCATTTTTGAACTCCTGGATATTTCCAGAGAACAGCACACAGATACAAATCCTTGAACACCCCACAGCTTTGCTGTCCACTTGCATGTTGCCTCTTGGTCATTAGTATGCGGTACCAATTTTCTAATGTCATTTGTTATTCCCGGCCACAGCCAGCCCTCCCCTAACCCCTGCCTCCATTGATGCACAGAATGCAGAGAGGCAAGTGATTTAATTATGTTCTCTTTTGAAAATCTGATTTGGGGAGTGACTTTTATGTTATCACATAACATGACTGTAAGGCAAACTTTGAAAATTAATGGGCTTAGGAGGACCCCATTCTCCCCAACACCAGATGGGGTGGGTGGGATCAACAACAATGCAGGTGGCTGGTGGTAGCTTTCCTAGGGCAGAAACAGACACCAAATAGTCCCCAGAGGGGAAAGAACCCTTTTTCTCTCTATCCTAGATCACCATGAACCAGACAGGAAGTTTATACCTTAATAATTAACCTGCTTTTTTACTTTCTAACCTGTAACCCTCTTCTAGAAAAAAAAAAAATCACAAGAGTCACCTTTCCATGAATCCAACTGTCAGGCTCCTGCATCCCCAGGTCACAGAGAGGAGGAGGAGCATCCACCATCAAACTTTGCTACAGTGAGGAGCATTCACCTATTCCCTCCTCCTTTCACCTTCATCTCGCAAGTCTCCTGGTAAAAACTATGACTCAGAGAAGGGACAAGTCATCTATCTGTGATGACATGGACCAGTGCTAGCAAGGACAATTCTATATTCCTAAGGGAGGCCATATTTCTAACAACTACCCAACCACCACCACCATCCTTCCCCAAACTATTTTCTGCTATTCTTTTTTCTGCTTCCCCCGACATCTTCATCCCAGTTTCTTTTGCAGCAAAACATAAAAGAATGCTTCACCTAATATGCATTGCCTTGGTTTTTGCAATCAGAGTCTTCCTCTTATCTTTGGGAAATAAAGAAGGCAAAGAAGAGTGAATGGTTTATGTACATTTTCTGGATAACTTGAAAAGTCCACACATTTTTAGTGTAAGTAAAGATGCAGAATATAAAATTCACATCAGAGGGATATTGAAGAACAGGGGGCTTAATGCTTCCAAGTATGGGCTTATATGTAGATATGTATGGAGAAACAAGTGTTGTTTAAGGTAACTTCTCAGAGAGAGGTACGCTGGAACCCAGGACTCATGGAGTGGTTGATAATGCTGGTGTAATTACTGATGAACAGAGTCCCATTGAGAGCAGTGGTAGGAAAAATGCTAATGTAATTGCTTTTTGAAACAATACCACCTAAGTAAAATCCCATATCTTAATTACAGTAATGCTTCTACCTCCAGACTCTAGGAATATAGCCAGATTATATGCTAAGATGAAGTATGCAATTCCTTCCAACCAGCTTGGAAAGCACTCTGGTCTCTGGAGCTTCCACAATTCTCTCAAAGTACATAAGTGACAAAAGAAACGATTCCATCAGCCATCTCTAGCTCTTCTGTTTGTTTTAATACACATTATCTTAGTATTTAATTGAAGATATTGAATGTGTACCACTTGGGAATGGATCACTGCAAAACTCTAGCCCTGGAATTTGCAAAGTCATCCAATGCTTTAATATTAGCCTTATTTATTCATCAGAGAAAATTCCATTTCCATATGATTGATATTTGCATTGTCTACTGATGACCAAACCTGTGTCAAACTTTTAATTAAATTCAGTGTTTTGAATTATCTGAAGTACAAACAAGAGGAGAAAGAATAAGAATAAAGAATTTATAGATCCTGAACTTTCTAAATTCCATTTCTGTCTGAGTAAATTTGAAGAATTCAGTGGGAGGGGGGACAGTGCACACTACCACAATTAAAATGGGTTTCACCTGGACCTCTTCTGACACAGGGCAGGTCACAAAGCTAGGCTTCTTTTTGCAATCTTTACAGAGACTGTCAAAGAGAATCACTCATAGTCCAAGCCTGGCTTACAAAATCAGGTTAATCAGTATATTTGGCACATTATCAGTTTCAGATATTAACAAGTTAACTTTGGGTGCTTGATAGAGCTTTGAACTTCATTGCAATCATATATAAAGCTCAAGTGACATTTTTATGGTTTAAGAATAAATTTTTAATTTACATCAAAGGATTGTTTGTGAGCTGTTTCTTTTTTAAATCAGTTGAATATTCATGTTTTTAGTTTCATTCCATAAAAATTACAAATCAGTCCTGGAAGTGGGTTCTACAAAATCAGGAGCACAAAATCTCAGACCTACATCACTCTAAAATGAAAACAGGGTAAATATAAAACTGCACACACAGAGAGTTTACAGTGAGTCTTAAGTGTGTCCCACCCTGTGCTTGATGTTGTACTGGACATATGTGATTTCAGTCCCTAGAAATCTTTAGGTTTAAATAAGATTATGGCACTTTCATGTTTGATTTCATTTCACTTTTAGATTTCTATCTTTAGGATTTCAGAAGACCCTGAGAGAGGGAGGTGACTTGGGAAAACACAAAATCAGTGTTGATTATTAGTCTAAAAGCTATAATCTTTTAGTCTTCCTATTTACATTATTCTAGAATGAGAAACTGCCTATGAGACTGGCTGTAGCTATTGCTAGCTAGGCCCACTATCCTTCACTTTCCATGTCCATCTGACTTAAAACAGGATGTAAAGCATAGTTGAGTCCTCTTCTCCCCCTCATCACCCCAACCCACTGGGCACTGGGCCACTCTTGCCCTTAGTCTGACCTGAGAGGAAGGGGCCAATGGGTCCCCACTCTGTTCCTGAATTTCAGTGCCACAGTGACCAGAACGGAAATACTGGGCTCCTTTCCCATTCTGCCCTGTATACATATTTGCATGCACACTCCCTCAAACACACACACTCATGCATGTGTGCTTACCCAGTTCACACACATGCACTCACACATACCTGCAAACACACGTGTGTGTGCTCACATCTCACCCTCCTGCAGGGCTCTGGAAGCATAAGCTTGATCCAACTCCAAGTCATCTACTGAATATGACCTCAGTTAGGCAGGTAAGCTAAGCACACAGAAGCTCAGTTGACTCATCTCCATAATGGACTTTTTGCAAGGGCTAGAGAGGTTAATATGCATAAAATGCTTTGCACTGTACCTAGTACATGGTAACTGCACAACAGATGGTAACTGTTATTAGCAGCTCTCTAATCATACCTGAGCCTCAGTTGAGGCTTGTCACTGGCCCCCATCAATGTGCCTTGGTTCTATAATTGGGTTTCCTCTTCCAATCTCGAGTTATTTCCTCTTCAAGTATATGCTTGATTCCCCAACTCCTTGATAAGACCCAGGGCCTATCCTTTTCTTGGCAGTCTCTGCCTTTTGGATATGCTTCTCATGTTAATGGCCTGACAACTTGTTAATGTCACCTGCTGCCTCTACTGGCAGCCTGTGATGCTGGGACAGCTTCGCCAGCACCCATGACCCTCACACAAGAAGGTGAATTCCTCTGCCTGACCGTCTTGCCTCTCTGGGATCAGCCATGAGCCACCAAGTTCGGAGACACACCACCTGCCCCTGGTGGTGCAGGCAAAACAGAACTTGTCATTTTAACACTTTGTTCTTATTTACTAATAAGAATCTAGAGGATGTAGATAAGCATAAAAACTTATCAGTTGCAATAAACCTCATTGTGTTCAGAGTTTCAAGAATGGGATACTCATGAATATTCTTTTTTCAGAGTGATTCCACGCAAGCTGTCAGTTTCTAATTTCATAAGAATTATAATTCATAAAACATGAAATTAAATTTAAAACTCTATTAAATATAATTTATCCATTTTTAATTACTTAAGGGGTGCTTTGTGATCTTAAACTGACCATTGCTTATTATCATTAACTTATAGATGTAAAATACTTAGCTTGATTGGGCCTAATCTATACAAATTAGAGGGTGTACCAGGTGTTTCTCCATGTGGCTTTTAGGCCACTTGCTTCAGAATCAGGCTGGCCTCACTTCAGATTCATTAGATCTGAGCTTAATGCTCACATAAAGCATTAAGATAATTGGGAGTCTATTGGCTGTTTCAATAAGTCCCTAAAATAATTTTTAAAAAGTATTGCATAATTAACCATCAATGTGATATGAGAGATACCAGGGAAACACACACACACACACACACACACATTGTGGTTTTTGTTTGGCCTCACCACTCTAACCTCAGGATCTGCTGATCCAGATGTTTTTAAGCCACTTCACCATCATTACTTATTAGTGAAATAGAGTAGGGGATATCTGCATGAGTTGTTTAGAAGAAAACACAAATTAATTTAACTGATAATCTGAGAGATTAATGAAAAGGATGAATGAAAGTTGAAGCTGAAATGTTCAAACTGAGCTTAAACACTGTGACATGTATTTATAAGTGACCTAAAAAGCTAGGGAAGAATATAGTTCATGGGTATTATGAATCTGTAACATATTCTTTCACAATTGTTACACAAAATGTATAAGTTGGGCAGCTGGAAATATAAATAGGAGGGTCAACACATTTGAAGAATGTGAACTTTATTTTAGGACCTTAAAATTTGATGTATTTAATCCTTCCCCATTGAAAATTCCAGCTGTCTACCTTAATGGCTCTCTCACGTGGTTCCAACTTCCTTTTCTGCTAAAACTATAGCATTAATGTCATGACAACCAGCTGAGGGTTAGCAGGTGTAGGGAAAACAATTCATGATGGATTTCACCATTGCTCCCAGGATAGCGCCAGCCAGGAACCCAGCAGATTCACCCATCAGGACAAGGAATGTGGCTTTCTGATTTAGAGATGAGAGCAACTAAATTTAGGTACCCTTTTGTATTGCATTGACCTCTGTGACATCACGATAAAACTACGTGGAACTTCTGTGCATGTAGAAGGCTCATAGTTATTTTTTGTGGCATAAAACATTGAGGTATGTAGCCATATCCAGAGTAGTGGCTGCAGTGGCTGGGGAACTAAACATACCTTTTTAAAATAAATACTTATTTTTAGAGATGCTGCCCAGGCTGGTCTTGAAATCCTGGCCTCATGTGATCGTTCCGTCCTTGGCCTCCTGAGTAGCTGGCATAATAGGTTCAATCAACCCTTTAAAAATAACCTTTAATGCAAATAAAATAATTTTCATCATTTTCAAGTTGTCTGCCCTGTGGATTTGTGAACAGTTTCTGATACACACAAAAAAATGTCAATGTTAGGATATTAGGATTCTCTAGAGAAATAGAACCAATACAGATAAGAAAAAGAGAGGTGAGGGGGAGGAGAGAGAGAGAAGAGAGAGCGAGAGAAAAGAGGGCGAGAAGAGAGAGAGAAAGATGTTGTAAGGGAAATGACTGCACATCATTCAGGAGGTCTGCTTTGCTCCCTGCTTATATACTGTGCTTGTCTCTGCCACACTGGAATAGATTCTGGGGGTGGACATTTTACATGACCTGCCGTTACAAACCATGGCTGGGGAATTCAGACTCTGAGTGCCTGTGGTGAAGCCGGTGCTGCGTGGACATACGCATCACCAGCCTCAGGTCCTGCCACAACCCTGACCATTTGCCGGATGGACATAGGGAGACAACTGAGACAATTAAAAAGCTGCATGAGGTGCAGCTAGCGCATGGCACCCACAGCCCCTACAATTCTCCAGTGTGGCCAGTTAGAAAGCCTGATGGAATTTGGTGGTTGATGCTTGACTATCAGGAACTGAATAAAGTAACACTCCCTTTGTATGCAGCTACTCTGTCAATCATGGATTTGATGGATCGTTGACGAAATTCAGGCATATCCCCAGCTCACCACAGTGAAGCAGCTGCAAACTTTTGTGGGCCCCCTGGGATATTGGTGGGCATTTGTGTCCCCATTTAGCTCAAATGATAAAACCATTGTATCGGTTAACAAAGAAGGGAGCTACCTGGGATTGGGATGATAGATACAGCTGAGACCACCTTCCTGGCAGCAAAGCGGGCTATTCAGTAGACACAAGCCCTGTGGGTAGTTGACCAGGGGTGCCCGGTTGAGCAGGATGTGCATCTGACCACAGATGGTTTCAGTTGGGGCCTGTGGCAGTGCACGGAGCGCTTGAGAATACCAGGAGGCTTTTGGTCCCAAATATAGAAGGGAGCCTAGTTTTGGTATTCCTTGACAGAAAAACAGCTAGCAGCTGCAAATGCTGCCCTTCAGGCTTGTGAGAGTGTGACAGGATGGGCTATAGTCGTCATGCAAATGACTTACCTGATAGCAGGATGGGTGCATTTATGGGTAATGACCCCTGGACTGGGATGGCACAGATATCTACTTTAGCAAAGTGGGGTGCCTACTTAGAGCAGTGGTGTACTCTGAGTACAAGTCCCTTAGCAGAGCTGAAAGAGGTCTTGGGACCTGTAGTCCTAATGCAAGAGAAGGCCATGGAGCCTGATGCACCCCTAGAACCCAAACCATCACTGTTTAAGGAATGGGATCCCCCAATCCTCAAAGAGGCATGGTACGCAGATGGCTCTAGCTGAGGTACTACTGCTGCCTGGACCGCCGTTGCAGTTCTGCTGCTGCCTGGACGGCCGTTGCAGTCCAGCCTAGTACTGACACCACATGGTTTGAAACTGGGTGTGGGCAAAGTGGCCAATGGGCTGAACTTAAAGCAGTATGGATGGTGATCACAAAGGAAGTGATACCTATGGTAATCTGAACCGATAGCTGGGTGGTCTGTCTAGGCTTAACCTTGTGGTTAACTAGTTGGAAAATACAGAATTGGCTAGCTGGCCACCAACCCATTTGGGGCCAAGCCATGTGGCATGACCTCTAAGAAATGGGTCATCAGAAAGATGTAACTATTTATCATGTGTGAGGCCATAAGTCTTTGGCTACCCCTGGTAACAATGAGGCAAATGCATTTGGGTCTGTCCCTGCCCACACAAGATATTTGCAAGGCTGGTCAGAAATGCCCAGCACATGCGCAGACATACCCTAAATGGAGGCAGCTGCCCAGTGTTCCACAACAAGTGATGATAGGGCGAGTGCCCTTGACCAGGTGGCAAGTAGACTACATCAGGCCACTGCCAAAGTTACAAGGGAATATACATGTGCTAACAGCTGTGGACATGGCCACAGACCTGTTGTTCACCTACGCTTGCAGGGTGGCCAACCAACAGCACACCATCTGGACCCTGCAACACTTATGTGCCCTGGATGGTTGCCCTGTGGTCATTGAGAGTGATAGGGGAACACATTTCACTGGATAACAGATACAATAATGGGCACAACAAATGGACATAAAGTGTCACATTCCATGTGCCATACAACCCATATGGTGCAGGTCTAATTGAGCGATATAACAGGCTACTGAAGAATGGGTTATGCTTGCATGTCACACCCTCATCTTTGCGAGGCTGAAGTTCAAGTCTCGACCTGGTGCTCCAAACCTTGAATGAACGGCCATGGAAAGGCAGCCTGGCCCCAGTGAAAGCTTTGTTACAGTGGGGCGCCACCCCTATTCAGTTACAGATACACAACAAGGATGATCTCCTTTGACCAGGTATGAGGACAAATGGTAACCTGTTGTTGCCTGCCCCAATGCCCCTGAAGGCAGGGGAACAGAAAACCTGGCTGTGGCCATGGACCCTCCAGGCCTGTGACTGCCGGTGGTTGGGCATCATAGCTCCCTGGGGAGAAGGCCTATAGTATGACTGGCATGTAACTCCTTGGGTGTTCAATACATAGCCCCTGCAGTTGACTGTAGGGGAATGACCAGGGGAGGAATCCTCCTTTAGGGAACATATATACTGTCTATGTGGCCTATTATGAGCTCCCCCATGACTTTGGCATGGATACAGGACCCAAAGGAACCACGGGGAGCTGAGAAGGTATGGAACCATCACCCAGGGCAGAAGCCCTTGGCAGCTGCATTGTTATCTAGGGAAAAAAGTTAACTTGTATTTTGCCTGAGGGGCGTGATTTACTCCTGTTAGTACCTATGCCTGCTTTGTCATTTTGACCAGAGGTTAACATACTCCAACTGCACTGTGGACTGGGCCCACACTTACACTAGACGACCAATGTTTCCAACTATTGGATATGCAACACCCTTCCAGCAGGGCTGCGGATGGCTTGCTTTGGCACATACATCTTGCATCTGCAGAGAACTGGACATGGTTGGAGACTTGGGGTCCCATGGCTGATGCCTGGAATGCAACATGGCATCTTTGGACAAAGGATGCTGCAAGACCCATGGTGTGCCCACCCGCTGGCTGGCCCATAGCGTTTATGATGGGGCTGACTAGTGGGGAACATGTAGTACTCCTGGCCCAAATGACACAGTGGGTAGAACAACATTGGGGTAACACCACTGGAATGGGTACCCATCACAGCCTTTGCGAACATAACACATGTCACTACCAAGGTCAGGCCCTGATGGACTTTGTGCCCCCTGGGAGTTTATGGGTCTGTGAGGACACAGTGGATTTACCTACCAGCGAACTGGACTGGACATTGTACCTGGAGGTGGCCTTATGTACCTGCCACTGTTCTCCCCATGTTGCCCCGATGGCCACATAACTGGGAGATGCTACACTCTCAGTTTGTGCAAGTGCAATGAGCCCCGTGGCAGTTCTACCCTTTGGCAGTGACTATCCCTGGAGCAGGTGTCATAATTGTAGAAGCACAGGTTACTGCTCATGCAGAGCACACCACTCGGGCTTTGAATTACACCCAAGTGGCCCTCCTCTTGTTAACAGATGAGGCTGATCAGATCAGAAAGGTGGTGTTGCAAAACTGGATGGCCTTAGACATAGTAACTTCTGCCCAAGGAGGCATCTATGCCCTTTTAAGAACACAATGTTGTACCTTTATCCCTGACAATCAGCAGTACCTAACAGCAGCCCTGCAAGGGGTCTCATGGGAGATTAAGGTAGTCGAGAGCCTTACTGACAATCCCCTGCAGAAATGGTAGGCATGCCTGGGCTCTGGCCTATGCTGGGCCCTAACAGTCATAAGCAGCATAGCTGAGATCCTAGTAGTGAGGTGTTGCTCTCTGTATTGTTGTTGTGGGTTATGAATTCAGGGCTCTGCCCTGTTTGCACATGTCCCTACCCAGAAGATGCCCTCAGCCTAGGGGTTGGAGTGTAAGGGAAATAGCTGTACTTCAGTCAGGAATAGGCCGAGGTGGCCTTCCAGCACAGCATGATTCAGCAGGTTTGGAGCACAGGTGCACAACCCCACACATTAACCACACCATACGAGGCACATTAGGTAACTACTCATGTGAGTTCATGCTTGGCTCGGAACAACCATTGTCTGTGAAAGGTATAATTACAGTGCTAACACTGTACATACAGCTCATGCCCAGGCTTGCTACCAGAGAGAGAACAAAGCCATGTCAAAACTGCCTATGATTCCTCTAGTGTTTTTCCAGCTATCTGTCACCCACTCCCCTTGGACCTCAGCTTGGGCTAGAACCTGACACTTGATGTGACAGATGTATTATAAGGAATTGGCTCACATGATTATGAATGTTGCCAAGTCCAAAGATCTGCAGTCAGTAAGCTGGAATCCCAAGAGAGCTATTATTTCAGTTGCAGTCTGAAGGAAGGAAAAAAACCAACCAATGTTCCAGCTCATGAAAGTCATTCGGGAGGAAATTCCCTCTTATTCAGGGGAGGATCTGCCTTTTTGTTCTATGCAGGCCTTAAACTGATTGGATGAGGCCCATTCACATTAGAGAGGGCAATCTGCTTTACTCAGTCTATTCAATGTTAAACTCATCCACAAACACCCTCACAGACATACCTAGAATAATGTTTGACCAGCTATCCAGACACCCCACAGCTCAGTCAAATTGACACATAAAACTAACCATCCCAGCTAGCCTTCACATTTGATAAGTGACTTCTGGTAACTAAGCTCTTCAGTCTAGTCAACGCTATGGCTGCAATTCTTCCATTGCAAACCCTCTGTAAATCTGATTTCTGATTCGAATTGGTGTAGCAAACAGCATCAATACTGTAACTAGGAAGAGCTAAGAGCCCAGGACTTAGAGACATGCAAAAGTCTGTGGCAATGGAGAGACAAGCAGAAGAGGGAGTCCAGGACCCTAGAAAAAGAGGAAATTACTGCAGTATCATCAACCCCTCAAACAAGCCAAATTACACGAAGGGAAGAGAATCTTTTCAAGTTCTATAACCACAATTACATTGACAGAGACAAGATTAAGAATTACAGATTCCTGTAGTACAGGAATATACTGGTGAAGATCCAAACACAAGAAACTTAGCATCCTCTTACAGCATTTATTGAGCATTTGGTTAAAGTAAAAATTATATTGTTGCTTTAAGGAGATTTGTAAGTTACTCACACACCATCATTTTATTTCTCAAGGAATTTCTTTTCTCCAATTCAATAGGACCAATAGTACTGGTATGCCTATATCAGTTGTTAAATGCATTGAATACCATGTTCAGCATGTGGAAAAACACTAGTGGGGGCATTATCTATTCATTTATAATGTGTCATGCAAATAATGCCCTATACCAACCACGCCAATAGGTTGTGACTCTTAGACTCCCTTTTAAAGAGGAAGGTATGCAATGATTCTCATTTTTGTTATATTATGTGTCTTTAAAATGTATACAAGAAGTGACTTTTTGAAAGTCAAAGAACTAACTTCGTGTGTCACTGTGTGCAGACACGTGTGCTTGGGGAGGTATTCCCATGAAACAAAAACATTATAAAGTCTTAATAAAATCTTGCCTTTTGAAAATAATCTTCAAGGCATATTTCCAGAATTTGACTTCTTCCTAAATTTTAATTTTGTTCCTTTTCTTCATAATTAATATAGTCAGCCAATTTAATTCATTAAGCATCTAATTGAGGCTAAAAAGTCACTGCTTCAGTTCATCTAATGATGATCTCAATTAAGTTGAGTTTATAAGAAATGTGCTGTTAAATGCTGAGGCTCACACTTTTATAGATCCTATTACACAATCTACTTATTTTTGTAAAATTTTAAGAGCAAAAGTCATTGAAATATCCAGATAATTATACAAACACTGCTACGTAAATATGCCCAGCCATGTGATAGCTCAAAATGCTTATCAGCTCAGGACCAAAGTTTGAATTTTGACAAAAGGCAGTAGAGTATCAATATACAGTGTGTGAAAGGACAGGTGTTCAAAAGTCTATATTAGGGAGTGATACAGTTTGGATTTGTACCCTGACCAAATCTCATGTTGAAATGTAATCCCCGATGTTGGAGGTACAGCCTAGTTTAGGTGACTGGATCATGGGGGGGGATACATTTCTCATGAATCATTTATCATCATCCCCTTGGTACTGTTCTTATCATAGTGAGTGAGTTCTCAGGAGATCTGGCTGTTTAAAAGTGTGTGGCACCTTCTCTCTCTTGCTCTTTCTCTTGCCATGTGACATGAAAGCTCCCACTTCACCTTCTACCATGATTGTAGGTTTCCAGAGACTTCTCTAGAAGCAGATGCTGCCATGATTCCTGTACAGCCTGCAGAACTATGAACCAATTAAACCTCTTTTCTTTATAAAGTTCCCAGTCTCAGGTATTTCTTTATAGCAGTGTGGGAATAGCCTAATACAGGAGGAACCAGAGAACCACTCCACCATCTCATTCTTATTTCAGCAGATCAGTCTATAAGGTATTTATCTCTGCTGCTGAGGGAGTATTCAGAGGACTTTGGGTATTTTCATTTCAATAGAGAAAACCTCCCCCAATCATTATTCTGAATGACAAGCACATACTTTAAGCATAAGATCAAAGCTGTACATATAATATAGTTATCAAAACAATTTATTAAAACAGAGAATAGAAAGGCTTGACATAGTACGGAATCCTAACAAATAAATTTTTTAAAGCACCTGTTATTTGATGCCTTAGTTGTTAATCTATAGATTCTCAGGTCAGGAGCCTTGGGCCAGCTGAGGTGGGTATCAAGGGCACCCACTTAGTGAAACATTCCAAAAACACAAGGATGTGGTTTGAGAGTGTAAATTCTAAAGTTTGCTTTGTTTTGCTATGTTTTTAGTCACAATATTTAATTGATTTAGATTAATTTATAAATTTCAAATAACACCATAAAGAGTGTACTTTATGTTTGTCAAAAGAAATCATAAATTAAGAACTGTGGAGAAACAGTGCTCTACTCCCATGTAAATCTCTATTGTCAAACAGTGACCCTTAGGGGGTGCTACTGAGTTCCGTAAAAATGGTGTAGGCAAATTTTATGCAATACACTGCATAAAAGCAAGTATAACATGTAATTTGTCAAATAATCAACTTTAAAACTGGTGTGTCCCCAAACTTAAGTAGAGAGATTCTTTAAATGTACAAGGAATGCTCCCTGGACTTTGGAATGAGGACAGAATTTCAGAAGGCACAAAGATGAGAAGAAATCATTATCAAATTGATAGGTGCTTTATTTTTAGACTAATAGTGTGCAGTTGTGGTGCACTCTAAACAAAGTGCACATGAGCTGGGAGTGGGTTGAGAGTTGGGAAGACTATTTTGTAAATGCTGAAACATTACCCCAGGGACATAAATGTTTATGCCTCTTTCTCTTTACCTGCCTGTCCCTCTTGATTTTTGTCTTATTTTTAAAGTTCTTTTCCTACTTGTGATACCATCCATTTTTAACCACTACATCTTACACCCATTGTCCTTTCGGTCTATTCACATACCACTCCAGCTCTGTGTTCCTCCATACTTAAGATCTCCCTAGAGATACACACAAAGGGAGCCCATTATCCCTTTTTTTTTCTTCGGACACATTTTGGCAGAGAAGCGTTCTCCACTTGCATGGTCCTGGCAGGGCCTCTTTACTGTTCACATAGCTGGAGGAGGCACACATAAGCCATAGACGAACAATATAGTCCTGACCCTAACCTCATTATGCACCGTACTTGAAGCTGCATTAGCAAAAACAGATGGTCTGGCTGCAAAGCCACAGATGCCAATCAGATACACTGTCGGCAAGCATGTTCTCTAATCAGGCCCCTTTCAAATGGCATCTGCTTCTCCCTCCCTGTAGGTATACATAATGATTTGAAACCTTCTGTACATTTCCTGTTGCACTTGGGCTCTAACAACCTGCTCACAGAACAGAGTTGCCAGTCTAAGATGGGCCAGCTCACCCAGGCTGAGACAGAAACGCAAACAGCAGGGCTTTAGCCCAGAGTCTTGTAAAGGGCGCATGAATATTTGGCCTCTTACTGTGTGGGAGGAGCTGGAGTCTGAGAGGAGATAGAGAGAAACAAAAATGGGCAGTGTCAATAATTTGTGCAATATAGTTGCTGTCTCAGCATCCAGTTTTAGGTTTAACATAAGTTATTTGAAACCGAGTAGTAGCACCTCGTCACCTTTGGCCTAGTTGAAACTTCCTCTCCTTAAGAAGTTGTTCTTTGGTTTTTATTTTTGTTTTTGTTTTGATACGGAGTCACTCTGTCGCCCAGGCTGGAGTGCAGTGGCGCAGTCTCGGCTCACTGCAACCTCTGCCTCCCGGGTTCGAGCGATTCTCCTGCCTCAGCCTCCGGAGTAGCTGGGATTACAGGCTTGAGCCACCCCACCGAGCCAGCTGTTTTCAATATAAACTCATTTGTTTCTCATCCTACCGACCAAAACCCAGCACACCCAACAGCTGCTGCCCAGGATCAAATCTGATGGTTAATACCAGCGCCACTTCACACAGGTGTTTGTGTTTTTGTTAAACTAGCCAATCCACAACTACCCCGCCTCCTCCTTCCCCAGCAAAGCCTAAGGGATAATGCCCTTGGGCCCTAATAAAGCATGGTCCCACAAGTCCTCTGGCTCTCTCTGGCTCCCACCCTGCTGGCTGAGCCCCCTGCTGATTCCGGACTTCCCAGTTTCCCGTCAGCACCCCTAGCCTCTCTGGGATCTGTAAGTAATACAAACTTCTTTTTTTGTTTCGTGCATCTTGGCTTCACCTCCTCGGTACACCTCACTTGACCGGCATACCGAAAGCTAATTTTTTTTCCTGGCCTGGACTCTGCTAAAGAGTGGTTACCTTGTCTTATGGCAACTCCCAACAGAGAGGCCTCAAGCCTAAATTAGAAAGAGACCTTAACAATAAAAATTACAACAGACAGCTACAGAGATTATTGTAAGAGGCATGCTCTATGTTGGACCTCACCCCAGTTCCCATCTTTATTTCACGACAGTAGCGTAAAGTGCTTGATTGGGACAAGCACTACCAGATATTAAAAATATTAAGTAACCATAATTTAAAGGATGTGTTATAGACAGACATCAGGATGACAAAGTATATACCATTCTTTGAAATCCTGTTGGAAATAACACATCCCTTCCAGTCATATTTCTTTTCTATTCTTAATTGACAAATAATAACATACTTAGGGGGGTACAATATGATATAAGTTCACAATATGGCATAATTCAGGCTAATTAAAAGTTTATCACCTCACATACTTGTTTCTTTTTGTGGTAAAAACTTTTAAAAGCTACTCTTCTAGCAATTCTGAAATATGCAAAGTCATATTTCATTAGTCAGACCAAGTTATATTGTCTAGACTGATATCAGTGATGGCACATGACTGATAGTTTATCACAGTATGAATCTTCCAGTGTAAATGTTTAGAAAGAACTTCTAATAATACTAGGAGTGTCTTATAGTGTTAGAGAAAAATGAAAAATATGCTAATATATTATGTAAATGCAAATTTGTGTTTTAAAAGGCTCAGAAAGTATGTATAAGCCAAATGTTCACCCAAGCATCATGGTTACATCTAAGATGTATCATTATAATGATTTTTTCTGATTTTTAAAAAAAATTTAAAGCTATATTTAGGAACAATTGAGCTTCAATAAATTCCACGTTTAAAGTTTGTAACCTGATAAGTTTTGACATAGGTATACTTGATGGAACCATCAACACAATCAAAGTAATGAATATACGTGGTACATCCACCTCCATTGAAGGGCAACCGGAGTGTCTGCTTTATGTAACTGTAGATTCCTTCGCATTTTCTAGAATGTTATATAAATAGAATCATACTAGCTAAATATGTATCCTTCTTTGGTCCAGCTATTTTCAATCAGTATAATTATTTTAAGGATCACCCACGTTGTTGCATGTGTCAGTCGTTCATTCCTGTTTACTGCTGAGTATAATTCCATTATGTAGGTATACCACAATTTGTTTATCCATTCGTTATTTTAAATTTTTATTTTCTAATTATAAATCGACAAAGGATAATTGTATATATTCATGTATTATAGTTGCATATATGTATGGTGTTATGATTTATAAGTACAATGTAGAATAATTAAATCAAGTTAATTAACATATCCATCACCTCAAATACTTAACATTTTTTGTGATGAGAACGTTGGAAATTTACAATTTTAGTGATTTTGAAATGTTCAGGACATTATTATTTACTGTCTTTACTATGCTGTAAAATATAGCTCAAAGAAAAACCTGCTCCTCCAGTCTGAGGCTTTATACCCTTTGACCATCATTTCCCCATTGCCTCCACCCCCTCAGCCTCTGTAACCACCATTCTACTCTGTGCTGCTTTGAGTTCGATTTAGATTCCACATATGAGTGGGAACATGTGTTCTACATCTGGCTTATTTCACTTAGCATCATGTTCCCCAATTCCATCCATGTTTTCACAAATGACAAAATTTCTTTTTTGTTGTTGAGTAGAATTTGGTGGGATTGCTGGATCCTAAGCCACTTTTGTTTTTTAGGGTTTTTCTGAGGAACCTCTGTACAGTTTTCCATTATAGCTGTACTAATTGACATTTCCAGCAACAGTGTACAAAGGCTCCCTTTTATTCACATCCTCACTACACTTGTTATCTTCCTCTTTTTGATACTATCTGACAGGTGTGAGATGATTCCTTATTATGGCTTTAATTCACATTTCCCTAATGACTAGTGATATTGAGCATTTTTTACATATATCTTTTGGTCATTTAGATGTCTTCTTTTGAGAAATGTATATTCAATCGTCTGCCAATGTTTTAATCAAATTATTTTTCTTTAGACAAAAATCTGAGTTCCTTATATGTTTTGGATATTAATTCCTTATCAGGGGTATGGCTTAAAAATATTTCCCCCCAAGCTATTAGGTTGTTTGTTTCCTGTTGTTTCCTTTGTGCAGAAGCTTTTTATTTTGATGTAATCTCATTTGCCTATTTTTGCTTGTATTGCCAGTGCTTTTGGTGTCAAATCTAAAAATTCATTAACTAGACCAATGTATAGATTTTTCCCTCTGATTTTTTTCATATAGTTTGACAGTTTCAGGTCATATGTTTAACTCTTTAATAAATTTTGAGTTGATTTTTATATAGGGAGTGAGACAAGGATCCTATTTCATTCTGCACATGGATATCCAGTTTTCCAAGCACTATTTACTGGAGAGCCTATTCGTTTCTCAGTGTGTATTCTTGGCATCCTTGTTGAAAATCTGTTGACCATGCCTACATATGTAGGTTCATTTCTGGGCTCTCTGTTTTTGTTCCATTGGTTGATACATAATAAGGTTAGAAAGGTGGGTATGGATATGTGACTGAGATAAAATGTAACATTTGGCCAGGTACAGTGGCTCACACTTTGGGAGGCCAAGGCAGGTGGATCACTTGAGGCTAATAGTTTGAGACCAGCCTGGCCAACATGGTGATAACCTGTCTCTACCTAAAATACAAAAACTAGCCAGGCATGGTGGTGCATGCCTGTAATCCCAACTACTTGGGAGTCTGAGGCATGAGAATGGTTTGAACCCAGGATGCAGAGGTTGCAGTCAGCCAAGATCACACCACTGCTCTCCAGCTTGGGTGACAGACTCTCTCAAAAACAAACAAAACAAAAACAAGTAACACTTGAGATGCAACCACACATAGAGGGGAGGGAGGAAATGTGCTTGGTAGGATAGTATTTCTATTGGAATCCAGCAAAGGGATGAAAGGGGGCAGTTGTAGAAGATGATCCATAAGGAAAGTCAGAAGCCAGAATGAGGAGGGCTTTGAATGCCACAAAAAGAGGTCTGTAGTTAACTCATTAGACAGCAGGAAGTCATGAATAGTTTCTAAGAGGGAAAAGAACATGATAAAAGCCATGATCAGAAAGTTGAGGCCAGTGACCATTTAGGAGGTTATTGCAAGAATCTAGAAAAGTAGGAAAAAGGTCTGAACCACAGTGAGAAATGTGGGGATAGAGAAGGGGAGTAAAGCTCTGGAGGAATGGGTGGAACCAGGGCTGCCTGAGGGCAAGGATCCTGCCGATCTGTCTGAATGTGTCCACGGCTGGGGAAATAGTAGGTATTTAACAAATGTTTGTTGAATGAAGAAAAGAGGAAAAGAGGGGAAAACATGAAAAAATAGTATCTAGAAGTAGTAAGATGTGTGGTGAACTGTTGCATGGGACAGTTCAAAATTAGGATGGAAGTTTTCCTACCTACTAGGGAAGAAAATGTTCATGCAATTTCTTGCATCAATCCATGTTTAAAATACGTGTGTTTTTTTGTGTGTGCACACATGTGCACTAAATGCAGAACTTGGTTTGTAATAACTAGCGAATGAAATCTTGTAAATGATGACTCAGAAATCATCCCTATAAACTCTGCAGTGGCATCTATTGCATTTTTCAAAGATGATGTCAGAGCCGCCTACTCCTAATCTTGGTGGAATGCAACATTCACCAATTTTATTCCCTATCCAAATTCCAAGACCAAACCTTCAGAGAAAAAGGAATTTTTTCCTATGGAATTTACCAACCAGTGCTACTCAGATTGCAGAATTATATAATGGAAAGATCTAGAACGTCGACTTTGATACTTTTGTAGTTTTGCAAGCATGAATACATCACTTATTTTCCCCCTCTATAAAATGGAAATAACCCCTGCCTTGCAGAGTTGTTGTGAGAACAGAATAGAACGATGCTCTAAGGGAAACAAGTGAGTTGACCAAGACTTCCAATATCACTCCCCACACCAGCCCTATTCTGTATTGTCCATCCGTATGCTGACTCATGATCCTAGGTTAGGTGCTGTTATCTTCCCATTCTACATTTTAAAAAGCTTTACAGTAAGTGAAAATGCTTAATGGCTCTTACTATTATTTATCTTATAAACTTTATCCCCCAAGATAGGTAGACCTTTAGTTTTGCTACCTTTCTATTCTATCACCACACTCTCCCACCCCTCCGAGTATAGCGTAACATGGGGCAAGAGAATGTCTTACAATTGCTTTAGTACAAGACTTTAATAACTAAAACAAAACAAAATATAAAAATTTAAAAATCCTAAAAGCACCCTACAGTTATCTCTCCTGTGGTTGTTATAGAGTCCATTTTCCTGAGTCTAATCTCTTTTAAATAGAAAGAGGATGTGAGGCTCGAAGAGGTTTATAGGGGTTTTGTAGTTTTGATGTAATATTAAGAATATTTTATTCCTAGAATTGGAGGGTCAAAGAGGACAGATTAGCTGAGAATAGCTTCCCCTCAAAAGTTCACCAGGAGCAGAGAGATAACTAGATTATTCTACCCGAGAATAATCTGGGACCTCTTTCTGGTCCTGATAATAATCCAGGACCTTTTTCTGGTCCTGATAATAATCCAGGACCTCTTTCTGGTCCTGATCCTGATGCTCTGGGTGAGCCCAGGCAGTCTCAGCAGAGAGGAAGAGGGCTGGCAACCAGAATGAATAGTGTGTGTTCTCAACCCTGCAGGCACAATTCCCTGGAAAGACAAAAGCGATGATCCAAGACTGCTACAGCCATGATAGGAGAAGAAAGTACCAAGCGTGGAGGGATGGAGAGCTAGCTTAGAGCAGGAGGGAGACACCAGAGGGTTCCTGAGCCCCAGGACAGGAAAGATTCTTGCCCACTCTTGGGTGACTGTGAGTGATCTGAGGATGATGTTGATGTGAAACTGAAGTCCCAAGGATTTGACATTTAAACCTCTTTCTAAAATTTTGGGCTTGTGCCTTGTAGCTCAGGTATCCAGTGCAGTATCTATACTTTTCCATAAAAGGGACCTCAGTTTTTGCACCAAGTCATATTTGATCAAAGGGTTATGGACAGAGAAGGAGAGAAGGAGATATGGAATAATGTGCTGAAAACATGGACCTTGCTGTATCAGCTTCTCAGCCCACATTCTCTCTTCTGTTTTCTTCTAGTTCTGATGACCAGATACCCTACCTGAGAGATTATGCCTCCCCCATACCTGAGGCAAGCTTCCAACCACAGGGGGTAGATTCTCAGTATTGAGGCAATACAAAAGACAGGGACCACATAGGTTCTGCCTTTGAAAAGCTTATAAAAATCCTATGCTAGTGGAAAAGTGGAATGAACATTTGACTGGGAGAGGGCCTAGATTCTGGTCCTCATCCTGATACTTTCTAGAAATTGGCTTAGAATCATTTATTTATCTTCTTCAAACCTCAGTGTCCTGGTTTTAATGGGGGTAATTGATCATGCATCATAGGTTTATTAAGAAAATAATACCAATAGAACATGTATATAGAACTTATTCTGTGCCAGGCTCTGTTCTAAGTACACACAAATAATTGGATCCTTAAACAATCCTGTCATATAGGTACTATTATTATCCCCATTTTGTAGATAAGAAAACTGAGGTACATAGAGGATCAGTAACTTGTACAAAGTGACAAGCTGATAAGGGACAGAGCCGGGATTTGAATCCAGATTGTCTACCTGGAGAGTGGGTCTACCATTGAAACCTATAAAATGCTATTCAAATCAGGCATCATTGTTTCCACAAACTGGGATGCAGGAAGTAGATGGATGTTAAGGGACTGAATAAGAATTAACTAGCACTAGCTCACATGGGCATACGATGGCACGCTCACATCCTGAGGAAACACTACACACATTTTCACATTTCCTAGTAGATAAGAGAAGTGGAGACACTTCGAGAGGACTTTCCTTGTATAAAACCATCTTTGGCAAAAGCAATCTCAGGTACCTTAGTGTTTGCCACATAGGCTCTTTTCTCAGATAGTTTTCCTGCTGTGGAAACAGTACTTTTTTTTTTTTTTTTTAATTTATTTATTATTATTATACTTTAAGTTGTAGGGTACATGTGCATAACGTGCAGGTTTGTTACATATGTATACTTGTGCCATGTTGGTGTGCTGCACCCATCAACTCGTCATTTACATCAGGTATAACTCCCAATGCAATCCCTCCCCCCTCCCCCCCTCCCCATGTTAGGCCCCCGGTGTGTAATGTTCCCCTTCCTGAGTCCAAGTGATCTCATTGTTCAGTTCCCACCTATGAGTGAGAACATGCGGTGTTTGGTTTTCTGTTCTTGTGATAGTTTGCTAAGAATGATGGTTTCCAGCTGCATCCATGTCCCTACAAAGGACACAAACTCATCCTTTTTGATGGCTGCATAGTATTCCATGGTGTATATATGCCACATTTTCTTAATCCAATCTGTCACTGATGGACATTTGGGTTGATTCCAAGTCTTTGCTATTGTGAATAGTGCTGCAATAAACATACGTGTGCATGTGTCTTTATAGCAGCATAATTTATAATCCTTTGGGTATATACCCAGTAATGGGATGGCTGGGTCATATGGTACATCTAGTTCTAGATCCTTGAGGAATCGCCATACTGTTTTCCATAATGGTTGAACTAGTTTACAATCCCACCAACAGTGTAAAAGTGTTCCTATTTCTCCACATCCTCTCCAGCACCTGTTGTTTCCTGACTTTTTAATGATCGCCATTCTAACTGGTGTGAGATGGTATCCCATTGTGGTTTTGATTTGCATTTCTCTGATGGCCAGTGATGATGAGCATTTTTTCATGTGTCTGTTGGCTGTATGAATGTCTTCTTTTGAGAAATGTCTGTTCATATCCTTTGCCCACTTTTTGATGGGGTTGTTTGTTTTTTTCTTGTAAATTTGTTTGAGTTCTTTGTAGGTTCTGGATATTAGCCCTTTGTCAGATGAGTAGATTGCAAAAATTTTCTCCCATTCTGTAGGTTGCCTGTTCACTCTGATGGTAGTTTCTTTTGCTGTGCAGAAGCTCTTTAGTTTAATGAGATCCCATTTGTCAATTTTGGCTTTTGCTGCCGTTGCTTTTGGTGTTTTAGACATGAAGTCTTTGCCCATGCCTATGTCCTGAATGGTACTATCTATGTTTTCCTCTAGGATTTTTATGGTATTAGGTCTAACATTTAAGTCTCTAATCCATCTAGAATTAATTTTCGTATAAGGAGTAAGAAAAGGATCCAGTTTCAGCTTTCTACTTATGGCTAGCCAATTTTCCCAGCACCATTTATTAAATAGGGAATCCGTTCCCCATTTCTTGTTTCTCTCAGGTTTGTCAAAGATCAGATGGCTGTAGATGTGTGGTATTATTTCTGAGGACTCTGTTCTGTTCCATTGGTCTATATCTCTGTTTTGGTACCAGTACCATGCTGTTTTGGTTACTGTAGCCTTGTAGTATAGTTTGAAGTCAGGTAGCGTGATGCCTCCAGCTTTGTTCTTTTGACTTAGGATTGTCTTGGAGATGCGGGCTCTTTTTTGGTTCCATATGAACTTTAAAGCAGTTTTTTCCAATTCTGTGAAGAAACTCATTGGTAGCTTGATGGGGATAGCATTGAATCTATAAATTACCTTGGGCAGTATGGCCATTTTCACGATATTGATTCTTCCTATCCATGAGCATGGTATGTTCTTCCATTTGTTTGTGTCCTCTTTTATTTCACTGAGCAGTGGTTTGTAGTTCTCCTTGAAGAGTTCCTTTACATCCCTTGTAAGTTGGATTCCTAGGTATTTTATTCTCTTTGAAGCAATTGTGAATGGAAGTTCATTCATGATTTGGCTCTCTGTTTGTCTGTTACTGGTGGATAAGAATGCTTGTGATTTTTGCACATTAATTTTGTATCCTGAGACTTTGATGAAGTTGCTTATCAGCTTAAGGAGATTTTGGGCTGAGACAATGGGATTTTCTAAATATACAATCATGTCATCTGCAAACAGGGACAATTTGACTTCTTATTTTCCTAACTGAATACCCTTGATTTCTTTCTCTTGCCTAATTGCCCTAGCCAGAACTTCCAACACTATGTTGAATAGGAGTGGTGAGAGAGGGCATCCCTGTCTTGTGCCAGTTTTCAAAGGGAATTTTTCCAGTTTTTGCCCATTCAGTATGATATTGGCTGTGGGTTTGTCATAAATAGTTCTTATTATTTTGAGGTATGTTCCATCAATACCGAATTTATTGAGTGTTTTTAGCATGAAGGGCTGTTGAATTTTGTCAAAAGCCTTTTCTGCATCTATTGAGATAATCATGTAGTTCTTGTCTTTGGTTCTGTTTATATGCTGGATTATGTTTATTGATTTGCGAATGTTGAACCAGCCTTGCATCCCAGGGATCAGAGCAGAACTGAAGGAGATAGAGACACAAAAAACTCTCCAAAAAATCAATGAATCCAGGAGTTGGTTTTTTGAAAAGATCAACAAAATTGACAGACCACTAGCAAGACTAATAAAGAAGAAAAGAGAGGGATCAAATCGATGCAATAAAAAATGATAAAGGGGATATCACCACCGACCCCACAGAAATACAAACTACCATCAGAGAATACTATAAACACCTCTACGCAAATAAACTAGAAAATCTAGAAGAAATGGATAATTTCCTGGACACTTACACTCTTCCAAGACTAAACCAGGAAGAAGTTGAATCCCTGAATAGACCAATAGCAGGCTCTGAAATTGAGGCAACAATTAATAGCCTACCAACCAAAAAAAGTCCACGACCAGATGGATTCACAGCTGAATTCTACCAGAGGTACAAGGAGGAGTTGGTACCATTCCTTCTGAAACTATTCCAATCAATAGAAAAAGAGGGAATCCTCCCTAACTCATTTTATGAGGCCAACATCATCCTGATACCAAAGCCTGGCAGAGACACAACAAAAAAAGAGAATTTTAGACCAATATCCCTGATGAACATCGATGCAAAAATCCTCAATAAAATACTGGCAAACCGGATTCAGCAACACATCAAAAAGGAAACAGTACTTTTAAGTTGCTATTTAATATCCGCTATCCGAGAAGAAAGAGCATGAGCACTTTCACTGATGTGTTCTTCAGTAGTTTTCAGGCTCCTTGTCTACAATAAGTGCTCAGAAAATCAATTTAGAGTGAGGCTAAGAAGGCAATTCTTTAAAGCCCAGGAAGGCATTAGCAGGACAGATAATCTGAAACAAACAAAGCCTTGGTGAGTTTATCATCAGTCAAGACACTCAGGACTTGTTCGTAAGTGGGTTACAAAGCAAAGCAAAAGTTTCTGGGTAAAACTACTGGTGAATCCACATACACCTCATCTGAGTCCTATATTCAACCATAATTTTAAATTTTGGTTGGATTATGTTTCAGCAATTGAAAAAAGCACTGTGGGGACTATGTTTACAGGGTAATATGCATTTACATTACGAGGAAGATGAAATATTTGTGAGCGTTAGACAAGATTATTAGGAATATCTATGTTTACCATTTTTGTAAGTAAAGTTTTACTCAGGGTAAATTTTAAACAGACCATGATTTTTTCTGTTTTCCCAAAATACACACACACACACACACGAATCTATGTATGACTGACATCAGGGGAGCGGTAGATGGTGCTGGGTGGTAAAAGCTTGATAGATTTTCTGCTGTATGTGTCAGTGAGGAGTAGACTCATTCTCCTTTCCTGTCACATGGTTTGAAACAAAATGTTTCTCCCCCAAACATATGACTCCAATAACCTTGGTGGCAGCTTTGCCAGTTCTGATGGAACAAGAGGCCGTGAACACTTGATACTACAGATTTGCTTGTCATCTCTGCCGTCGAATCATGCTGGACCCGTTACTGGGCTGCAGAAATCTGTCATTTACTAATCTGCTTGGAATGTCAAGGAAAGCAGAGCTGAAGCTTTGACGGGTGAATCCCCTGTCCTGAATCCTCTCTGCTGGGCTCGGAAGAATGCCGAAAGAGCTGGCAGCTGAGTGGAGTTTTGATTAACTGTACTGGTGTGTACCCACTCAAGCGTCAGCGAGATTGGGTATTGTCAGTCAGCTGTCTCCTGAGTGCTGAATTCTCATTTAAGCTTTTGTATTTAACGGGAAACGCAGAGTTCTCTCACTCTGGAGTTTTAAATGAAGTTCAAATCAGATGTAATTTACAGTTTTATAAAAGCTCTGCAATATTTTCTGTCTCTGTAAGTAGCTCAGAAACGGAATTGCCTTTAATGATTATAACTTCTTATTCTCAAATTTGCATTAATGCGTGTTCCCTAACAAGATAAAAACATTTCTCCACCAAGCACATCCATATGAGGGGTATGTTCATGCATATTAGTGTTCCCAGGTACAAAGCTGCTGCTTTTCAGCTGCCGTGACTTAACTTTCATTGTTTTAAGAGCAATTTGAATGCATGAGATTCATTGGAACACAGATGCACTCTCCTCATCTTTCAAAACAATCAGCAGTTAGATTACAACAGGCTTTGATTAATGCAGGGCTTGCATGAGAATGCAAGCCAATGTGTCTAATTGTTTAGCAACAAACATAGGCCCCCATTTAATGCTCTGGAAATTGACACTCTCTTTAAGAGCCAAATCAAATATCGTATTCTGGCTCTGCAGGCCACAGGCATCTAACCGTCCACAGGTACTACTGTTGTTCTCTAGAATAACTGTGCTGGTTTAATGTACAAAGACTTTTGGTTAGGGGAGTCTAGATTTTTAGCAAGGTCTTTAAAAAGTTTGCAGTATTGCTAGTTCTTTACATATGCTGGAATTTAATGTCAATATCACTTAACATCAAATCTACATCTGGGTAGAACAATTTCTGTAGGAAAGACACGCTAACAGAATACCAAAATCTGAACTTGGGTAAGAGCAAAGAAATATGTTTAACCTGTTGTGTGTTTTGTTTTGTTTTGTTCTGTTTTGAACATGTCTCCATATTTAAGTTTCTGGCTTAAATGTTTTGACACCCTCTTACTGAAAAATTGGACTTTCCTGATACCCCTGAAAACCCACAGCACCCCATTTTAACATAAAGGGTGTCTGTTTGCACAATGGCTGACATGAGAAGTCAAATAAATATCATAAGCATCTAGGAGGGATCACTCAGGAAAGAAAGAAATCACATTAGTTATTTTAATAAAAATAATGTAATAAAAACAACGGATTAAATAGGTATTGGAGAACTGAAACAGTAAAAAAAAAAAAAAAAAAAAAAATGACAGAACAGAAACAGTGACTACCAAAGGCAGCTACCATTCCATAGAGCCAGGTGAACTAAGGGAAGAGGTTGACCTTATTTGAATCTATTAGTTCGAGCCAGAGCCAGCTTCAAGGGTGTGCAACCCAGAAGGGTCTGGCTTATGTTCTGCTTTCACTGTCTTATTCACAATTTTTGAACAAGGGACCCTCATTTTCATTTCACACTGTTATGGAACTAGTCCTGGTTTGAATCATATGAAATGTCTCTGTTTTTAGATCAAGATGTTCACCTACCAGCAATGTTATATGGCAAATAATAAAAGCTTATAGAGGGGTTGTGTGGAACCGAAGCTCAAAATGCTAGGAGAAAGGTGCTGGCTAGCTGGTGCCGTGGGGTCCCTGAGGCTGATTCCAGGAGTATGAATAAAAGGGAGATCTGAAGTCACCTGTCGCTGCCAGAAAACAGAAGCATTGATGAGCTGACACAACAGGAAGCAAACAGGAACATGTGTGTCTCTTATGTCTCCCTCCGTGTCCTTTCATTTGCAAAACTGAGCAGAGACCCTGCTGAAAAGCGGAAAAAGGTTTGCAGAAGCTCAGGCCTAGTTTCAATAAGCAGAAAATAGAAGCGTGGGCCTGAAGCCTGCTATAGACTGAATGTTCATGTCCCTCCACTCACGAAATTTGTTTTTAAAATCCTACCACCCAAGATGATGGCATAAAGAGGCGGGGCCTTTGGCAGGTGAGTGGGTTATTGGGGTGGAGCCCTCATAAATGGATCTAGTGGATTTTTTTTAAAAAATTCAACTCTCTTATAAAAGAGACCCTAGAGAGCTTCCTTACCCTTTACGCCACGTCCAGGACACAGCAAGAAATGGTGCTCTATGAATCAGGAAATGGGTGCTTGTTATACACCAAATCTGTAGGCATCTTCATCTTTTACTTTTCAGCCTCCAGAACAGTGAGAAACTCGTTGTTTATAAGCTATCCAGCCTATGGTATTTTCGTTATAGCAGCACAAATGAACTAAGACAGTCTGGAGACAATAGGTTAAAAATGAACACAAGGGACACTAAGCCAGTGAGGGTAAGTGGTTCCTGTGATATCAGAATTAAAAGAATAAATGTAACTGTAACAAAAATGTTAAAAAAAAAACTTGGATATAAATAGAGTACATAAAATTGTTTCTCTGAAGTTTCAACATATTTTCGGATATTAAAAAATCAAGAGGGCTGGTGTGCTGGCTCACGCCTGTAATCCCAGCACTTTGGGAGGCCAAGGTGGGCGGATCACACAGTCAGGAGATCAAGAACATCCTGGCTAACATGGTGAAACCCCGTCTCTACTAAAAATACAAAAAATTAGCCGGGCGTGGTGACAGACGCCTGTAGTCCCAGCTACTCGGGAGGCTGAGGCAGGAGAATGGCATGAACCCGGGAGGCAGAGCTTGCAGGGAGCCGAGATCGCGCCACTGCACTCCAGCCTGGGCGACAGAGCAAGACTCCATCCAAAAAGAAAAAAAAATCAAGAGATAGGGGAATGGTCACAGCTGAAAACTGCCTGATTGTTCTGGAAAACAGAAGAAATATACCATAAGAGAGCATAAATATAAAATCATAGAAAGCATGAGTAAAAAGATCAGGGCTGTAAAAGATAGATTCAGAAAGTCAATATGAAAAACTAAGTTTTAAGGTGCAAAAACGCATCATATATAAGTTATATTTGAAGAATAAATACAAGAAAACGTCAGGCACGGTGGCTCACACCTACAATCCTAGTACTTTGGGAGGCCAAGGCAGGAGGATCACTTGAAGCCAGGAGTTTGAGACCAGCCTAGGCAACATAATGAGACTGTTTCTACAAAAAAAAAAAAAAAAAAAAGCCAAATGTGGTGGTGTGTGCCTGTTGTCCTAGCTACTCAGAAGGCTAAGGCAAGAGGATCACTTGTGCTCAGGAGTTTGAGGCTGCAGGGAGCTATGATCACACACCACTGTACTCCAGACTGGGCAACAGAATGAGACCCTGTTTCAAGGGAAACTTCTGGACCTGAACAAATGTGAGGTTTCAGACTCCTAAATCATAGACAAAATTAATGAAAGAAGACACATACCTAGATATGCTAGTGAAATTCCTGAACTCCAAAGATAAAAGGCATATTTTACAAGTTTCCAATCAAAGAGAATTGACTACTTAAAAAGTTAAGAGGATTCAAGTAGCATCAAAATTCTCTTCTGCAACACAGGAAACTACAGTCCATTCAACATGTAGACTTTCGACAGCCGAGGACAGAGATAGTCATTAAAATCAGAACCAGAAAAGGCAAATTTTACTTGTTTATGTGACTGTATATGTAACAAAATTCAAGCAGTTCATCTAAAAACCTCTTAGAGACGATATATCAAAGGGAGACAGGAGCCAACCTGAAAGAACTACCAATGGCCAAAACAGAATAATTCAAGCAACAAAATAAGTAGCATAGCATTGTATTATAACTAAATCTTAAATATCCATGAGTACATATATAAGGAAATGATTAATTGAATAAATGACTACAATCAAATAGAAGAGGGCAATATTCCTTATAGAACAATTCCAAAAGCGACTCGTAGATATTCTCTCTGTTAAGAGTTGGAGCTTATTATCTTCCCCTGCTTTGAGTGTGGGCTGGTTTTAGTGACCCTCTTCTGAATAATGGAATATAGAAAGAAAAAAGTCACTGTACAGTGGAGAAACTTGACAAACAGTAGCTTGGCCAGATGATCAAGGTTAACATCAGTAATCATGTTAATGGCATGCACTTCCTGATATAAGGCAGTAAAAAGAGCACTAACCACAACCTAATCATGGGGAAAACACTGGACAAATAGAAACTGAAGAATGTTCTATAAAACACCTAATCATAGACTCCTCAAAACAATGAAAGATTAAGAAACTATCATAGACCAGAGAAGATTAAGAAAACATGGACACTAAATGTATTTTCTTGGATTCTGTCCTGGAACAGAAAAAGACATTAGTGGAAAAACTAGTGAATGCTACAAAAAGTCTGTACTTTGGTTAATGGTAATGTACCATTGTTAGTTTCTGAGTTACAACAAATATGTAAGATTCACAATAGGATTAACTGCGTGTGGGGTATATTTTCTGAAATCTAAAATTATTCCAAAATAAAGTTTAGTTTTAGAAAACCTATTTGAAATATTTTTTATAAAAACTCTAAGGCTGTTGGATAAAAGGGCAAGTAGAGCATATAAAAACCCAGAGTTTTTATTAATATTAGCAATAAAATAAAAATAAAAAGAATATATACTAGTGATAAGAACTACGGAATATCCAAGAAAAAGTATGAAACCTCTAAAACTGGAAAGACCTGAATATCTGAGGTATCATGGCATGTTCCTGAGTAAGATTTAATATAAAAAAGATTAAGCCTTTCCAATTAATATATAAATTTAATTCCAAAAGGGTATTTTATATAACTATACAAAATGATAAAAAAGATTAGATTTGATAAGCCATATATGACAGTTTTGAAAATATTAAAACTTGCAACTTCTAGTAATGAAAAAAATGACCCAGAAATAGATAAGAATAGATCAGTAGAACAGATCAGAATGTCCAAAAACAGATCTAAGTAACTTATTGGATGAAAAAGATGAAATTTCAGTTAAATAGCTTATTAGTTAGTCAATTCAAAAATTGGCTAATTTAATGAGTCAATTCAAAAAATATTTGTAGAGTGCACACTAAGTGCCATCTACTAGAATACAATAGAGAACAAGACAGGCAAAATCTGTCCTCAGGGAATGCTCATTTTAGTAGATGAGCAAGACAATATACAAAGACAGTCACAAGTTGCTTATCTGTGGGGATGCATTCTGAGAAATGTGTCATTAGGTGATTTTATTGTGTGAACATCATAGTGTATTTACACAAACCTAAATGGTATAGCCTACTATACACCTAGACTATGTGGTATATAGCCTATTGCTCCTAGGCTACAAACCTGTATGGTATGTGACTACTCAATACTGTAGGCAATTATAACACAATGATAAGTATTTGTATATCTAAACATATCTAAACATAGAAAAAGTACAGTAAAAACATGCTATGAAAGATTGAAAAAAAAATGGTATAGCTGTATAGGGCACTTAACGTGAATAAAGCTTGCAGTCCTAGAAGTTGCTCTGGGTAAGTCAGTGAGAATGGTGAGTAAATGTGAAGGCCTGGGACATTACATTACCATAAACTTTATAAACATTGAATGCTTCAGCTACACTGAATTTATTTTTGGAAATTCTTCAATAACTAGCTTACTGTAATTTTCTACTTTCTACTTTGTAATGTTTTTAACTTTTTGACTCTCATAATAACACTTAGCTTAAAATACATTGTACAACTATACAAAAAATGTTTTTGTATTCTATAAGCCTTTATCTTTTTAAAAAAGTTTTTACTCTTGTATTTAAAACCTAAGACATAAACCATACATATTAGCCTAGGACTACATGGGACAAGGATTATCAATATTGCTGTCTTCCACCTCCACATCTTGTGAATTGGAAGAGGGGGATTGGTAAAACAGGGAAAGCAGGATGAAATTTTATTAAGAATTTGAAGTTTGATTTAAGGCAGTTCTTTCCATGCAGGAACTGCTAGATTAGGTGTGGGTAACGATCATGAGATAATAGTTTAGGATTTGTGGAAATAACAAGATGAGGATTTTGAGGTAAGAAGTGTGAAGAGTCAGGTTAATGTTTACTGTTGAAGAGTTGATGGGTCTTTGGGGGAAATTCTTATAATTAATAAAGTTATTTGCTGGGCAACTGTCACCTGATAGAACTATATTAATGAAGACAATACCACAGTAAAGTCATGTTAACATAGACAGTAAGCTGTGGGGGATGGATGGTTTTGGTTTTCAGTGTTCAAGATACATGTTGAGGCTAGGTTGCCTCTCAGCAATGTGAAGTAAATGACATTGATGAGAGGAGTTTCAGTGGAGTGGTGGGCAGGAAACCAATTGGAGTGGATTCTAGAGAGAATGGGGTAAAGAAGTTTTGACTGAAAACAGGCAATTATTTCTAGGAGTTTTACTCTAACAAAATGATAACTAGAGGGAGATTTGCAGTCCAAGTGGCTTGTTTTGTTTTAATATAGGAGATATTATAGCATATTCATCAACTAGTGGAAATAATCCATTAGAGAAGAAAAAATGACTAATGACCAAAAAAAATAACAAGAAAAAATTCCTTGAGTAGGCAAGAAGCAATGGGATTAAGACACAGTTAAAGTTAGGAATAGACTATTGAATAGATTTTCAGGGCACAATTGTCTATTCACTGGAAAACTTCAAAATGACTCCTATTCTACATCTTACTAAAAAATTGATTTAAAGATCTGATTGTTCAAAATGAAACTATAATACCATATACTTTTTTTATTAATATAATATTGGGGGTTGTATTAGTTCATTTTCTTTTGCTATATCAGAATAGCAGAGACTGGGTAGTTTATAAAGAAAATCAGTTTATTTTGCTTATGGTTCTTGAGTCTGCGAAGCCCAAGAGCAATGTGCTGACATCCGCTCAGCTTCCAGTGAGGGCCTTCCTGCTGCTTCAGAACATATCAGAAGGTTTCAAGTGACAAGAGGGTAAAAGCGTGCATATCAACTCAGATTTCTCTCTCTTCTTATAAAGCCACCAGTCCCATCACAGGGACTCTACTCTGACAGCCTTATCTTACCCTGAATACCACCCAAAGGTCCCACCTCTGATCAACATATGAATTTGAGGATTATGTTTCCAGCATATGAAATCTGGGGGACACATTTAAAGCCTAGCAAGGGTTGAGGTGGAGAGGGAGAGTAATTTTTAAGCAAGAAAGGTTACACAAAAGGCATTTTAAAAATGATAGCATTACCTCATAAAAAATAAAACTTTTTTACCTGGGCATGGTGGAACATGCCTGTAATCCCAGCTACTCAGGAGGCTGAGGCAGGAGAATCAGTTGAAACTGGGAGGCAGAGGTTGCAGTGAGCCGAGATCGTGCCATTGCACTCCAGCCTGCTCAACAAGAGCGAAACTCTGTCTCAAAAAAAAATAAATAAAAAATAAAACTTTTCATATGGTAAAAGATGCTGAGCAAAGCCAAAACCGAAAGATAGATTGGGGAAAAAGCATTTGGAAAACATAGCAGGCAAAGGGTTCATAGCATGACTATACTAGAAAACCCTTCATATTAGTAAATGTACCAAAGAAAATCTAGTAAAACCTGACTAAATATTATAAAAGAAAATGTACAAAAGAAAAATGCAAATATCTAATATATTAAAACATGTCTAATCTCACTAAATTTCTTTTAATGCAAATTAAAACAACAAGGACTCATTGTTATTGGCCTATTTGCAACAGTTAAAAAGATTGATTACATCCAGTGCTGGTTAGGGTATAAGAAAATGGACTGTCTCATTTTCTCTATTGGTATCAAGGTGAATTGCTCTTTTCATTTTGTAAATCAATCTAGCAGCATCTATTAAAATTAAATATGTACATACAATTTAATTCAACAATTTTAGTGGTACTTATCTAACTTAGGCAAAAACATTTACCTACAGTAGTATTTTATTGGAGCATTGTTAATAGCAAAAAACTGGAAAAACAAAATAGAATGCAATTAACATAAAAATGCTAAAATAAATTGTACCAGATGCAGAATACAGAATATTGTTTTGCAACTACGTAAAAGAATGCACTAGTTTGCATGTAATGAGCTGTGAAATGTTCATGATACATCTTTAACAACTTTATTGATATATAATTCACATACCATAAAATCCACTCCTTTAAGGTATACAGTTCAGTGGTTTTTAGTATATTCACAGACCTGTGTGCTACTCTCAGAATATTTTCATCCCTCAAGAACAAGCCCTGTATCCATTAGCAGAAACTCCTCATTTTCTCACCCTCCCAACACCACCAAGCCCCAGGCAACCATTAGTCTACTTTGTCTCTCATGGTGTCTTAGTCCATTCTGCTGTAACAAAATACCTTGGATTGGTGGCTTATAAACACCAGAAATTTATTTCTCATGGCTTTTTAGGACCGGAAGTCTGAGATCAAGATATTGGCAGATTTGGTGTCTGCTGAGGGTCCACTTCCTGGTTCATAAATGGTCTTTGCCTTGCATCCTCTTATGGTAGAAGAGGCAAGGGGGGTCTCTGGGGCCTCTCTTAGTGGGGCTCTAATCCCATTCATGAGGGCTCTGCCCTCATTAAGGGAGGAGACCACCCTTCATATTGTCTTATGCCCAATTTCTGCGTCCAAAGAAAGAAGAAGTAAAAACTAAAAGGCAGAAATGAAATCCACAGGCAGACAGCCCGGCGCCGCACCCTGGGCCTGGTAGTTAAAGATCGACCCCTGACCTAACTGGTTCTGTTATCTGTAGATTGCACACATTGTATAGAAATGCACTGTAAAAATTCCTATCTTGTTTTGTTCTGATCTAATTCCCGGTGCATGCAGCCCCCAGTCACGTACCCCCTGCTTTCTCAATCAATCACGACCCTCTCACGTGCACCCCCTTAGAGTTGTGAGCCCTAAAAGGAACAGGAATTGCTCACTCAGGGAGCTCAGCTCTTGAGACAGAAGTCTTGCCGATGCCCCCGGCCGAATAAACCCCTTCCTTCTGTAACTCGGTGTCTGAGGAGTTTTGTCTGCTGCTCGTCCTGCTATATCATGACCTAATCACCTCTCCAAATCCCCACCTCAAATTGGGGGTTAGATTTCAACATCTGAATTCTGGGGAATGCAAACATCCAGTCTATAACATGTGAGTTTGCTAATTCTGGACATCTTATATAAATGGAATTATATGTGATCTTTTGTGACTGGCTTCTTTTACTTCATATGTCTTCAAGGTTCACAGAGGTACCATGTTTCAGTACTTGGTTCCTTTATATTGACAAATAATATTTTATTGTATGAATATTTCACATTTAAAAGAAATCCATTCATCAGCTGAAGGAAAATTAAGTTGTTAATACTTTTTGGCAATTATGAATAGTGCTGCCATGAACATTTGTGTACAAATTTTTATGTGGACATTTGTTTTCATTTCTCTTGGGTGTCAGGCCTCTGAGCCCAAGCCAAGCCATCGCATCCCCTGTGACTTGCACGTATATGCCCAGATGGCCTGAAGTACCTGAAGAATCACAAAAGAAGTGCAAATACCCTGCCCCGCCTTAACTGATGACATTCCACCACAAAAGAAGTGAAAATGGCCGGTCCTTGCCTTTAGCGATGACATTATCTTGTGAAATTCTCTTCCTGGCTCATCCTGGCTCAAAAAGCTCCCCCACTGAGCACCTTGTGACCCCCACTCCTGCCCACCAGAGAACAATCCCCCTTTGACTGTAATTTTCCTTTACCTACCCAAATCCTATAAAACAGCCACACCCTTATCTCCCTTTGCTGACTCTCTTTTCGGACTCAGCCCGCCTGCACCCAGGTGATTAAAAAGCTTTATTGCTCACACAAAGCCTGTTTGGTGGTCTCTTCACACGGACGCGCATGACATTGGGTATACACCAGTACAGTAACTGAGTCATATCACTGTCACACCGATTTCCAAAGTGGTTTCATCATGATACATTTTTTAATAGAATTAAGCAAGTTACTGTATAAGTAGTCAAACCCTATTTTTGTTTAAATTTTTTTTTTTTTTTTTTGAGATGGAGTCTTGCTCTGTCACCCAGGCTGCAGTGCAGTGGTGCGATCTTGGCTCACTGCAAGCTCCGCCTTCCGGGTTCATGCCATTCTCCTGCCTCAGCCTCCCGAGTAGCTGGGATTACAGGCGCCTACCACCACTCCCGGCTAATTTTTTTTGGTATTTTTAGTAGAGTTGGGGTTTCACCATGTTAGCCAGGATGTTCTTGATCTCCTGACCTCCTGATCCACCCGCCTCGGCCTCCCAAAGTGCTGGGATTACAGGCATGAGCCACCGCACCCGGCCTGTTTAAAAAATTTTAAAACCACATGTACATGTGGGTTTATGCACGTATCTATCAATCTACACATATACAAAGCTTGGGAAAGCATAAGTTATTCTACCACACTGTTAATATAAATTATATCAAGGGATGCGATGTGTTTCTGGTTTGAATTGTTACAATGAGCATATATTACTATTAAATAAAGTACATGGGAGGCCATTGTTTTGGACCAGCCTTCTGCGCTAGGCCCCAGCAGACCAAACCAGAAGTCTTGTGCTAAGGGCCACATGAGCATACCAAACTTTGAAACAGGCCAGTTTAAAAACAAAACAACAAAAATAGAAAATTCTAGTTAATCCATCAGCATGAGAAGAAAGTTCTATTTTAGCCTTGTAAGAAAAGTAACTTTGAAATAACCAATCCACTTTTTGTTCTGTTTTTGCTTTTTTCAGCCTTTTCCTGCCTATAAAGCCAGCCTCTTCTGCTGAACTCAACAGACCATTCAATTTTATAGAATAAGGCGTTGCCTGATTCTAGAACCACAATACAAGCCAATTCGATCTTTACAATTGTTGTAATCTTGTCTTCTGACATTACTTCTACAATGAAATAGAAACACCATATTTTTGAGGGAGAAAAACATCTTTAAAAATTATCTAAATACAGATTGATGAAAGTCATATCATTGTAATCGCAGAGTTTTAGGGTATGCATGTGTGTAGTTTTGTTATAGGCTTCTACAGTCTTGTATCAGATAGGTGATATGGTCTGGCTCTGTGTCTCCACCCAAATCTCATGTTGAATTGTAATCTTCGGTGTTGGAGGAGGGACCTGGTGGGAAGTGACTGAATCATGGGGGTGGACTTCCCCCTTGCTGTTTTTGTGATAGAGTTCTCCCAAGATCTGGTTGTTTGAAATTGTGTAGTACCTCCGTGCTTTCTCTCTCTCTCTCTCTCTCCCTCTCTCTCTCTCTCTCTCTCTGCCCCACGCCTCCTCTGTCTCTCCCTCCTTCTCCCTTTCTCTGTCTCTCCCTCTCCCCATCTCTCCCTCCCTCCCTCCTGCTCTGGCCATGTAAGATGTGCCTGCTTCCCCTTCACCTTCCACCATTACTGTAACTTTCCTGAGGGCTCTCCAGAAGCAGAAGCCTGTACAGCCCACAGAACCATGAGCTGGTTAAACCTCTTTTCTTTATAAATTACCCAGTCTAAAGTATGTCTTTATATAAGGGTGAGAATGAACTAATACAATAGGTTTATATTAGATTATATTAGATAGTAATATGGTTTGGATCCTTGTCCCAAGTCTCATGTAGCATTGTAATCCTCATTGTTAGAGATGGACCCTGATAGGAGGTAATTGAATCATGTGGGCAGAGTTCTCATGAATGATTCACCACCATCCCCTCAGTGCTGTTCTTGCGATAGTAAGTGAGTTATCACAAGATCTGGTTGTTTTAAAAGTGTGTAGCACCTTCTCCCTCTTGTTCTTGGTCCTGCTCCTGCCATATAAGATGCCTGCTCTGGCTTTGCCTTCTGCCATGGGTAAAAGCACACTGAGGCCTCCCCAGAAGCTGAGTAGATGCCTCTGTGCTTCCTGTACAACCTGCAGAACCATGAGCCAATTAAATCTCTTTTCTGTATAAATTACCCAGTCTTAGGTATTTCTTTATAGCAATGTGAGAACAAACTAATACAGGTAGGAACTGCTGATTGATTATGGGTTCAATCAGTATTAATGTACCAAATACCTGTTGCATCCTATGTCAGACACATGTACCACCTCTGATCTATTTGGCCTTACTTGACCCTGGGGCTCTGGCCTCTTGTCCCACACACTCAGATTCTGCTACAGGAACCAACTCTGAATAGGCTCCAACTCATTTTAAATGGCATAACTGTATAGCAGTTTGCAATGAGCAATTCCCCTCACATTGAGATATCTCTATTGGACCTAAAGGTGAAACTCTCCAGGACCCACTCAGTTCTTGCAAATGGGAAACTAGGAGAATGAAGCAGTTTACATTTTATAAGGTATAAATTTAAAGTTAATGGGTTAATGGAAGACAGGAGCCAGCAGATAAATCATTCTCCTTTACCTCTCCCCAGAGTGCACTATCCTGTGATGTAGCAATTCAAATGGCCTCTTAGAAGATGCTTTCCCAAAATGATGTAACCAATTGATCACTTTCTCAGTAACACACCCCTGTATTGTCTCTTTCTCTCCTTCCCTGCTTCCCTGGAAAGTAGGTATGAATAAGCTTTTGCCTCAGGTTCTCTGCTTTCTGGGAAACTCTGGGTTAAATCCTTTCCTAGTTTCCTGTGTTTTTGTCAGAAACTATTCCTAAAACAACAATTACATCTCAGGATTCTGCTGGTTGGCTGGGTGGTCCAGCCATGAGGTTACATTCAGCTGATAGTTAAACTGGATCCAACTAAGACATGTGCTGTATAACAATGTCTTGGTCGAGTATGAACCATTTATACAGTGGTCGTCCCATAAGATTATTATATTGTATTGTATGGTACCTTTTCTATGTTTAGATATGGTTAGACTCACAAATACTTATTGTGTTCCAATTGCCTATAGTATTCAGTACAGTAACACAGTATACATGTTTATGACCTAGTATAATGGGCTATACCATACAGCCTAGGTGTATAGTAGGCTGTATCTAGGTTTGCACAATGATGAAATTGCCTAATGACACCTTCCTCAGACTGTATGTTTTTCCCTTCAACTTTTATTCTAAGTTCTGGGGTACACATGAGGGATGTGCAGTTTTGTTACATAGGTAAATGTGTACCATGGTGGTTTGTTGCACAGATCAACCCATCACCTTCGTATTAAGCCCAGCATCCATTAGCTAGTCTTCCTGATGCTCTCCCTCCTCATGCCTCCACCCAACCCCCTGCCAGGCCTCATCTCAGAATGTATTGTTATTAAGTGACACATGCTGTGGTTGCACTGAAACAGCTGAGACTCACTCACTCTACTGGGTCTTTCTCTCCCTATGATTTCTCTTCCTCTCTGCAGAGAAAAGTAACTAGCCAGGTTTGTTCAGAAGCCAGTGATGACCTAAAAGAGTGAAAGTCAAGGCAAGTTCTCTGAAGGCTTAGCCTTGAGGACGCATGACATTGCTTCTGTTGCATTCTATTGGTCAAAACAAGTCATGAGGCCAGGCCAGATTCAAGGTCTGAGAAAACAGATTTCACCTCTTGATGGAAGGGGCATCAGTCATGTCGCAAATGGGCTTGGACACCAAGAAGCAAATTTGTTAAGGGATATTATTAAAATAATCTAACCCAAACTCCCTTTTACAAAATCGGTATTATATTTTTCTCCTTAATAATTTAAGTCATCCCCCAAGTAATTATGCAGAGTCTATGGAACACATGGAGCCAGATAAGAGGAATAAGAGAAAGAATAACCTGCTTAAATGGTCAGATTCCTCAAATCAGTCCTGGCAACAGATGGGACAGGAGCGATCACAACCATATAACTCACAGGTGCATCATTACTGTCCATCTTCAAGGCTGATCTCAAGGAGATTTAACGAAGCAGCCAATGTTATTTTTTAATGCTTTCAAATTTCTTAAAATGGATGATCACAGTGAAAAAGGAGGCCTCAAAGTAGCCTGTAATTTGAAGTCTGCAAGGACGCACTTGATTGACAGTTGAGTAGATCAAGTGGTTGGAAGTGAACAAGGCTCTCTGCTATCATTCACAGTCATTGATCTTCCACAGTGCTTACAGGTAAGCCCAACCTCAGATGTGTAGAGTTTTCCACTGAAAGCAAATAACTAGAATGAGATTTTAAAGCAGTTTTTCATATGGCCAACCAGAACAACTGGTAGGACTGTGAGAATTCCACTATTTATTGGCAATGGCCCTACCACGTCACTAAGAATTATCAAAGTAAGCTAAAGAAAATGTGGGCAAGAAAGGAAAGCAATCTGACTTCCATAAGGAAGTGTCAATGCAAAAAATGGAAGAGCAACTCTATTTCACCAGTTCTAATCCATCAGCTTGGTTTTCCTTATAGAAAGGAAAAATGAAACATCAAATCTTCTGGAAATATCTGTAATCTATTTTCAGGGAGATAGACAATAGCAGCAGTTGTGAAATGAGATCAGGACAAATTCTATGACAAATACTCATTAGAATCATGAGTAGTAGAAGTAATGTTTCAAAAACAGATTATGGAACAGAAAACAGACTCTATACATATACAAGCTGCAAAAGAAAATAATAAAAAATGACAATTCAAGAGAGGATAGCAAAATTATAGAAGACAGAACATGAAGAAGCAACACAAGATTAATCAGATTTCCTAAAGGAGGATATGAAACAAAAGGTAGAAATTTATCAAGAGTGTAATTGAAGAAAACTTTCCAGAACTTAAAGCCTAAAAACTAAAAATTGATATTTAGTTTCCAGAAGAAAAATAATAAGCAGACTTCAGCATCAGAATACATTCTAATGACATTTCATCATCAAGGGAAAAATATCCTTATATTTGAACTAAAAGGAAGAAAAAAAAAGATATGTTTGCTAAAGAAATTTTTTAAAAGGATACCTTAAGATGTATAAATGGCTAGAAGAACCAGATTTGGCATTACTGATTTTTTAGGGGAGAGAGTGACACACACAGTTCTATAGAAATAAAAATCATGAATCATATTGAAAATTGGAAGAAAGACATACATTTGTAAAGTCTCAGATTTTTACCATCAATTTTTCTTTATGCAGAAAAAGGGAGGTTGCAATCTAGAAAGAAATCTCTGGTTTATCTGCACTGCCCTCCACTGCTTTATAAGGTTTGTTCTCACTAGGGACTACACAGGATCTAGTTGCAAAGTCCAGTGGTCAGTTTTTACTACAGATTTTATTTGACTATGCTGTGGACTTTGAACTTTCTATAGAAATAAAAATATTGCCCACTTCTCCATTGAAAATATTTTCTGCCTTGGATTCTGCATCATTTCCCTCTATGGGTTGAGCATCTCTAACTTGAAAAGTCTGAAATGCTCCAAAATTTGAATTTTTAACGTGATACATAATAATTGTACATATTTATGGGGTATATGTGATATTTAATACATGCATATAATGTAAAATGATCAAATCAGGGCAATTGAGATATCCAGAAACTCAAACATTTATCATTTCTTTGTGTTGCAAACATTCCAAATCTTTTCTTTGAGCTATTTTGAAATATACAATAAATTATTGTTAACTATAATCACCCTACTGTGCTACTAGAACTCATTCCTTCTATCTAACTGTATTTTTGTACCCATTAACTAGCCTTCCTTCATCCTTCCATCTTCTTTACCCTCCCCAGCCTCTGGTACATACCAGAATGGTAACTACCATTCTACTCTCTACCTCTATGAGGTCAACTGTTTTAGTTCCCACACATGAGTGAGAACATGCAATATTTGTCTCTCTCTGCCTGGTTTATTTCAGTTAACATAATGTCTTCCAGGTTCATCCACGTTACTGCAAATAACAGGATTTTGGTTTTTTAATGGCTGAATAGTATTCCATTGTGCATATATGCACATTTTCTTTATTCATTCACTTGTTGATGTACACTTAGGTTTATTTCATACCTTGGCTGTTGAGAATAGTTTCTCAATGAACTTGGGAATGCAGATGTCTCTTTGACCTACTGATACCTTTTCTCTTCTCTTCTTTCTTTTCTCTTTTTTTGGCTATATACCCAGCAGTGGGAATTGCTGTATCATATGGTAGTTCTATGTTTAGTTTTTTGAGGAATCTCCATAATGTTTTCCATAATAGCTATGCTAATTTGCATTCCTACCAACAGTGTACGAGAGTTCCATTTTCTCTACATTCTCACCAGCATTTGTTATTTTTTGTCTATTTGATAATAGCTGTATTAACTGACATGAGATGAGATGTCACTGTGGTCTTGATTTGCATTTCTCTGATAATTAATGATGTTGAAGTTTTTTTTCATATACCTGTTGGCTCTCTGTATGTCTTCTTTGAGAAACATCTATTCAGATCATTTGCCCATTTTAAAAATCAGATTGTTATTTTGCTATTGTGTTGTTTGAGTCCCTTATATATCCTGGTTAGTAATCCCTTGTCAAATGGATAGTTCGCAAATATTTACTCTCATTCTATAAGTTGTCTCTTCACTCTGATTGTTTCCTTGCTGTGCAGAAGCTTTTTAGCTTGATGTAACCCCATTTGTCTATTTTTGCTTTTGTTGCTTCTGATTTTTGCCCATAAAATCTTTGCCCAGACCAATGTTCTGAAGCATTTCCCTGATGTTTTCATCTCGTAGTTTCATAGTTTCAGGTTTTACATTTACATCTTTAATCCAGAAGATCTGAACATTTTGAAGTGCTGATATGATACCAAAAGTGGAAAATTCCACACCTGACCTCATGCGAAGGGTCAAAGTCAAAACACAGTTAAAACTTTATGTATAAAATTATTTAAAACTGTGTAAAATGACCTTCAGACTATGTGTATAAAGTATATATCAAACATCAATGAATTTTGGGTTTCGACTTGGGTCCCATCCCCAAGATATCTCATTGTACATATATTTTTATATATTTCATATAATATATAAATATATTTTAATACATTAATATATATGATCACTTAGTATATATACATAATTGCATATATATATGCAAATATTCCAAAATCTGAAATCTGAAACACTTCTGGTTCCAAGCATTTCAGATAAGGGATACTCAACCTGTACTGTAGGGATAGTCATAAGAATAACCTGACAACTTTTTCAAAAAATTAGATTCTCCGGTCTCACTTCCAAAGACTGATTCTGAAGGTCTGGGCTGGAGCCCAGGAATCCAGTAAGCATCCCATCTCAAGTACATCTGAACCTGCAAACACCTTTGAGAAACAAGCTTTCTTAGTTTTCTGCCTACTCCACTGGTGGCTTCTCACTCTTTCTTTGGCTCCCCATACAACAGCCTCTTGAGAACAGGTCGTCTTTAGGATTTGGCGCTTACCCTATCGAAGCTCTCCAGTCTATGGGATTATGGGGTTTACAATTCAAGCAGAGATTTGGGCTGGGGTGGGGAGTGGACACACAGGTTAACCATATTAATGGAACAACATGGATGTTTTCATGTTTGAGAAATTCTAGAACACACAGCATAATCTTTAGTTACAGAAAGCAGATTTGTGGTTTTCTGGGCCAAAGAGTGGGGTGACACTGACTGATAAAGAGGTGAAAAATTGTTTGGGATGATAGAAATGTTCTATATCTTGATTATGATGGTGGTAACGAGACTATATACATTTTTCCAAACTCATGGAACTCTATACTGAAATGGATGTCTTTTATGTGTAAATTATTCCTTCATAAAGTTTATTTTGAAATAAAAACTTTAAGAAGAGTTTCAAAATTTTCAAACATAGTATCAATGTACGAAAATAATTTGTTTTGATTTACACATATCAAATAGTTAGAAACCAATTTCCATAAACTATTATAGCAGTACCAACAACAATAACAAAATAGCCCCTGGGACCAAATCTAACAAACAAGTTCCCTGTCTTTAATGAAGAAAATTATAGAAACATTCTGCGAGGCACTTAAGAAGACCTAAATAAAGACATATAATGTGCTGTTAATGTGGTAGACATGTCAATCTTACCCCAAATTGTATAATTCAATGCAATTACAATAGGATTTTCCTTAGAGCCTAACAAGTTGATTCTAAATTTGATGAGGGATAGCAAAATGACAAAACTTAAAAGTGTAGAATTTGCTACATCATATATATAAACATTATATGACACTGAAGTAACTACGTTAGTCAGGCATTGTTTCAACACTGGCCAAATGGGGAAGCAGACATTGAAGAAAGAACAGACTACTTAATAGTTTTGAGACAATTATTTATCCATACAGGGAAAAAGAACTTGGACCTGTATCTTACACAATACAGAGGGCTCAATATCATGTAGATTCAAGGTTTAATTGCGAATAGTTTTTGGTAGAATAGCCTTTTAGCGTTGGCTTTTAAATCTAGGAAATATTTTTTCTGAGATTCATTTGGAGTTAAAAATTGATATTCAAATCATTAAAATAATGAATTAAAACCCCATGTATTCCTTAAACCTAAAAATTTTATTCAATGTTTAAATCTAGCCAATGTTAGCAACTTTTTTAAGTTGTCATTAGAAAATATTTGGTCTGTTAAAAGCTTAGCTACGTAAACACCTTCAAATATTTTAAGCATTTACATTTATACATCTATCAATTTTAATTTTCTTCCTAAATTTGTTATCTGAGTTCAACCAAAGTTTTCCTAGATACTGAAGTTAACTCTCACAAGCTAATAATACTAAAGTTATGAATATGTTGAGTGGAAGTTCTCTTAGCTGTTTCAAAATTGTTTGTAAACTTAGATTTTTACTTTAAGATCATAAATTTGAATCCAGTTATTCTATTTTACATTTTAAATTAGAAGCATATGCTCTAATAAGTCCAATTTTACTTAAAATTATAAATACATAAAATACCAACTATGTAAATATAACACTTAAACTTTCTATACATTATCTCAAATCTTCCCAGAGTTAAATATGTGTATGCCAGGGAAAATAGTGACATCTAGCTCCTTGAAGTTTTGGATGACTGTAGATTTGGGCCACAGATAGCCTAGACTGTAGATATCAGAAGGTTCCTCTCCCTGTCTTTTCTGTCATACCAAGCCCTTTTTTAATGTCACTGTATCATGAGCTTCAAAACTTTTAAATAAATAGCGCTTGTTCAGGAGTGTAGGTTATACATATTATCTGCTTTGTTACCTACTCAAAATAGTCTCCAATTCACCTCTTTGACTTAATTTAATTTTTCATTACTTTGGCTCTGAGATAGAAAGCTATATGTATTTTTCAGTATAACTCTAAAGATATTTGAACTCAATATCATTAAACATATACATTTTCTTTTTTAAAATTCTTTTTTAAATTTTTGTGGGTGTGTAATAGGTATATTTATGGGGTATATGAGATATTTTGGTACAGGCATGCATTGTATAATTACATAATAAAAATTGGATAGGCACCCACTTCAGCATTTATCCTTTGTGTTACAAACCAGTTACGCTCTTTTAGTTATTTTTAAATGCACAATTACGATTGACTATTGTCACCCTATTGTGCTATCAAATACTAGATCTTATTCATTCTTTCTAACAATTTTTTTCTGTACCCGTTAACCATCCCCACCTTCCCTGTCGCACCTCCACTATCCTTCCCAGCTTCTGGAAACTGTCCTGTCCTCTATGTCCATGAGTTCAATTGTTTTGATTTTTAGATCCCACAGATAAGTGAGGACATGTGATATTTGTCTTTCTGTGCCAGGCTTATTTCCCTTAACATAATGATCTCCAATTTCATCTATGTTGTGGAAAATGATAGGATCTCCTCCTTTTTTAAATGGCTGAATAGTCCTCCATTGTGTAATATACCATGTTTTCTTTATCCATTTCTCTGGTGATAGATACTTAGATTGCTTCCAAATCTTGGCTATTGTGAACAGTGTTGCAACAAATATGGGAGTGCAGATTCTTCTGGCCATATACCCAACAGTGGGATTGTGGGATCATACGGTAGATGTATTTTTAGTTTTTTGAGGAACCTCCAAACTCTTCTCCATAGTGGTTGTACTAATTTACAGTCCCACCAACAGTGTATGAGTGTTCCCTTTTCTCCACATCCTCAGCAGCATTTGTTATTGTCTCTCATTTGGATATAAGCCATATTAACTGGGCTGAGCAGCTATCTCATTTTAGTTTTGATTTTCATTTCTCTGATCAATGATGTCAAGCACCTTTTCATATGCCTGTTTACCCTCTGAATGTCTTCTTTTGAAAATTTTCTATTCAAACCTTTTGCCCATTTTTAAATTGAATTATTAGATTTTTTCTACATTGTTTGAGCTCTTTCTATAATCTGGTTATTCATCCTTTGTCAGATAGGTAGATTGCAATTTTTCCCCATTCTGTGGGTTATCTCTTTACTTTGTTGACTGTGTCCTTTGCTGTGCAGAAGCTTTATTAACTTGATGTGATTCCATTTGCCTATTTTTGGTTCGTTTGCCTGTACTTGTTGGGTATTAAGAAATTTTTGTCTGGCCCAATGTCCTAGAGAGTTTCTATAATGTTTTCTTGTAGTGCTTTCATAGATTGAGATCTTATTTTAAGTATTTAATCCATTCTTACTTGATTTTTGTTTAAGGTAAGAGATAGGGGTCAAGTTTCATTTTTTCTGCATATGGATATCCAGTTTTCCCAGCACCATTTATTGAAGGCATTGTCTTTTCCCCAGTGTATGTTCTTGTCACCTTTGTCAAAAATGAGTGCACTGTAGGTATGTGGATTCATTTCTGGGTTATCTGTTCTGTTCTATTCGTCTATATGTGTGTTTATATGCCAATACCATGCTGATTTTGTTATTATGGCTCTATAGTGTAATTTGAAGTCAGGTGATGTGATTTTTTTACTTTTGTTCTTTTGTTCAGGGTAACATTGGCTATTCTGGGTCCTCTGTGGTTTCATATACATTTTAGAATTTTTTTCTATTTCTTTAAAGAATGTCACTTGTATTTTGATAGGGATTGCATTGAATCTATTGATTGCTTTGGGTAATATGCACATGTTAACAATATTAATTCTCCCAATCCATGAGTATGGAATAACTTTTCTTTTTTTGTGTCCTCTTCCATTTCTTTCCTCAGTGTTTCATAGTTTTCATGTAGAAATCTTTCACTTCTTTGGTTAATTGTAGGTATTTAATTTTATATGTGACTACTGTACATGAGATTACTTTTTTGAATTTTTTCAGATTGTTCACTGTTGGCATATAGAGATGCTACTGATTTTATTTTGTTAGTGTCGATTTTTATATCCTGTAAGTTTACTAAATTCGTTTATCAATTCTAATAGTTTTTGGTGGAGTCTTTAGGTTTATACAAATATAAGATCATCTGCAAACAAGGATAATTTGACTTCTTTCTTTCCAATTTGGATGTCCTTTACTTCTTTCTCTTGTCTGATTGCTCTAGCTAGGACTTCCAGTACTATGTTGAGTAATAGTAGTAAAAGCAGATATCCTTAAATCTTCAGATCTAAGAGGAAAGACTTTCAGATTAAACCCATTCAGTATGATATGAGCTGTGGGTCTGCCATATATGGCTTTTATGATGTTTTCTGAGGGCTTTTGTATAAAGGTATGTTGAATTTTATCAAATGCTTTTTCAGTATCAATTGAAATGATCGTATAGTTTTTGTCCTTCATTCTGTTGATATAATGTATCACATTGTTTTTGCATATGTTGAACCATCTTTGCTTCCCTGGGATAAATCCCACTTGGTCAGGATGAACAATCTTTTTAATATATTTTTAAATTCTATTTGCTATTATTTTGTTGAGGATTGTTAAATTAGCATTCATCAGATATGTTGGCCTGTATTTGTTTTGTTTTTGTTTTTGTTTTTTGATGTGACTTGGTATGTTTTTGGTATTAGGGTAATACTTGTCTAATAGAATTAGTTTGAAGTATTCTTTTCTCCTATATTTGTTGGAAGAGTTTGAGTAGATTTTGATTTAGTTCTTTAAATGCCTGGTAGAATTCAGCAGTGAAGACATCAGGTCCTGGGCTTTTCTTTACTGGAAAACATTTTATAACAGCCTTGATGTCATTATTTGTCATTGGTCTGTTTGGGTTTTGGATTTCTTCATGGTTCAATCTTAGTAGGCTGTATGGGTCTAGGAATGTATCCATTTCTACTAGACTTTTCAATTTATTGTCATATACTTGCTCACAGTATCCACTAATGATCCTTTGAATTTGGGTAGTATCAGTTGTAATGTCTCGTTTTTCATCTCTAATTTTATTTACTTGGGTCCTTTACTTTTTTGGTTTGTTAGTCTAGCTAAAGGTTTGATAATTTTATCTTTTCAAAAAACCAACTTTTTTTCATTGATTTTTTTTGTATTAAGTTCAAATTTATTTATTTCTGGCCTGATCTTTGTTATTTTTTTCTACTAATTTTGGGTTCAGTTGTTCTTGCTTTTCTAGTTGTTAAGATGCATCATTATTTTATTAATTTATTTTTTTATTATACTTTAAGTTCTGGGTGCATGTGCAGAACGTGCGGGTTTGTTACATAGGTATACATGTACCATTGTGGTTTGCTGCACCCACCAACTGTCTTCTACATTAGTTATTTATCCTAATGCTATCCCTACCATAGCCACCCAACCCCATGATAGGCCCAGTGTGTGATGTTTCCCTCCCTGTGTCCATGTGTTCTCATTGTTCAACTCCCACTTATGAGTGAGAACATGTGGTGTTTGGTTTTCTGTTCTTGTGATAGTTTGCTAAGAATGATGGTTTCCAGTGTTATCCATGCCCCTGCAAAGGACATGAACTCATCCTTTTTTATGGCTGCATAGTATTCCATGGTGAACATGTGCCACATTTTCTTTATCCAGTCTATCACTGATGGATATTTGGGTTGGTTCCAAGTCTTTGCCATTGTTAACAGTGCTGCAGTAAACATACATGTGCAGATGTCTTTGTGGTAGCATGATTTATAATCCTTTGAGTGTATACCCAGTAATGAGATTGCTAGATCAAATGGTATTTCTAGTTCTAGACCCTTGAGGAATTGCCACACTGTCTTCCACAATGGTTGAACTAGTTTACACTCCCACCAACATAGTAAAAGCGTTCCTATTTCTCTACATCCTCTCCAGTATCTGTTGTTTCCTGACTTTTTAATGATCACTATTCTAACTGGTGTGAGATGGTATCTCATTGTGGTTTTGATTTGCATTTCTCTAATGACCAGTGATGATGAGCATTTTTTCATATGTTTGTTAGCTGCATAAGTGTCCTCTTTTGAGAAGTGTTTGTTCATATCCTTCACCCACTTTTTGATGGGGTTGTTTTTTTCTTGTAAATTTGTAAAGTCCTTTGTAGATTCTGGATATTAGCCCTTTGTAGATGGATAGATTGCAAAATTTTTCTCCATTCTGTATGTTGCCAGTTCACTCTGATGATAGTTTCTTTTGCTGTGCAGAAGCTCTTTAGTTTAATTAGATCCTATTTGTCAATTTTGGCTTTGTTGCCATTGCTTTTGGTGTTTTAGTCATGAAGTTGTTTCCTATGCCTATGTCCTGAATGATATCACCTAGGTTTTCTTCTAGGGTGTTTGTGTTTTTAGGTCTTACGTTTCAGTCTGTAATCCATCTTGAGTTAATTTTTGTATAAGGTGTAAGGAAGGGGTCCAGTTTCAGCTTTCTGCATATGGCTAGCCAGTTTTCCCAACACCATTTATTAAATAGGGAATCCTTTCCCCATTTCTTGTTTTTGTCAGCTTTGTCAAAGATCAAATGGTTGTAGATGTGTGGTGTTATTGCTGAGGGCTCTGTTCTGCTCCATTGGTCTATATATTTTCTTTTGTACCAGTACCATGCTGTTTTTGTTACTGTAGCCTTGTAGTATAGTTTGAATTCAGGTAGTGTGATGCCTCCAGCTTTGTTCTTTTTGCTTAGGATTGTTTTGGCCATGCAAGCTCTTTTTTGGTTCCATAAGAAATTTTAAGCAGGTTTTCCAATTCTGTGAAGAAAATCACTGGTAACTTGATGGAGATAGCATTGAATCTGTAAATTACTTTGGGCAGTGTGGCCATTTTCATGATATTGATTCTTCCTATCCATGAGTTTGGAATGTTTTTCCATTTATTTGTGTCCTCTCTTATTTTCTTGAGCAGTGGTTTGTAGTTTTTGAAGAGGTCTTTCACATCCCTTGTAAGTTATATTCCTAGGTATTTTATTCTCCTTGTAGCAATTTTGAATAGGAGTTTACTCATGATTTGGCACTCTATTTGTCTGTTATTGGTGTATAGAAATGCTTGTGATTTTTTAACATTACTTTTGTATCCTGAGACTTTGCTCAAGTTGCTTATCAGCTTAAGGAGATTTTGGGCTGAGGTGATGGGATTTTCTTAATATACAATCATGTCATCTGCAAACAGTCAATTTGACTTTCTCTTTTCCTAATTGAATACATTTTATTTCTTTCTCTTGCCTGATTGCCCTGGCGAGACCTTCCAATACTATGTTGAATAGGAGTGGTGAGAGAGGGCATCCTTGTCTTGTGCCTGTTTTCAAAGGAAATGCTTCCAGTTTTTGCCCATTTGGTATGATATTGGCTGTGGGTTTGTCGTAAATAGCTCTTATTATTTTGAGATACATTCCATCAGTGCCTAGTTTATTGAGAGTTTTTTAGCATGAAGAGCTGTTGAATTTTGTCAAAAGCCTTTTCTGCATCTATTGAGATAATCATGTGGTTTTTGTCACTGGTTCTGTTTATGTGAAGGATTACATTTATTGATTTGTGTATGTTGAACCAGCCTTGCATCCCAGGGATGAAGCTGACTTGATCATGGTGGATAAGCTTTTTGATGCGCCACTGGATTCTGTTTGCCAGTATTTTATTGAGGATTTTCACATCAATGTTCATCAGGGATATTGGCTTGAGATTTTCTTTTTTCGTTGTGTTTCTGCCAGGTTTTGGTATCATGATGATGCTGGCCTCATAAAATATATTAGGGAGGATGCCTTCTTTTTCAATTGTTGGGAATAGTTTCAGATGGTATGGTACCAGCTCCTCTTTGTACCTCTGGTAAAATTTGGCTGTGAATCCGTCTGGTCCTGGACTTTTTTTGGTTGGTAGGCTAATAATTGCTGCCTCAATTCGAAAACTTGTTATTGGTTTATTCAGAGATTTGACTTCTTCCTGGTTTACTCTTGGGAGGGTATATGTGTCCAGGAATTTATCCATTTCTTCTAGATTTTCTAGTTGATTTACGTAGAGGTGTTTATAGTATTCTCTGATGACAGTTTCTATTTCTGTGGGATTGGTGGTGATATCCCCTTTATCATCTTTTATTGCATCTATTTGATTTTTCTCTCTTTTTGTCTTTATTAGTCTAGCTAGTGGTCTATCTATTTTGTTGATCTTTTCAAAAAACCAACTCCTGTATTTATTTATGTTTTTGAAGGGTTTTTTGTCTCTATCTCCTTCAGTTCTGCTCTGATCTTAGTTATTTCTTGTCTTCTGCTAGCTTTTTAATTTGTTTGCTCCTGCTTCTCTAGTTCTTTTAAATGTGATGTTAGGCGGTCAATTTTAGATCTTTCCTGCTTTCTCTTGTGGGCATTTAGTGCTGTAAATTTCCTTCTACAAACTGCTTTAAATTTGTCCCAGAGATTCTGGTACGTTGTGTCCTTTTTCTCATTGGTTTCAAAGAACATCTTTATTTCTGCCTTAATATTGTTATATACCCAGTAGACATTCAGGAGCAGGTTGTTCAGTTTCCATATAGTTGTGTGGTTTTGATTGAGTTTTTTAATCCTGAGTTCTAATTTGATTGCACTGTGGTCTGAGAGACAGTTTGTTATGATTTCCATTCCTTTGCATTTGCTAAGGAGTGTTTTACTTCCAATTATGTGGTCAATTTTAGAATAAGTGCAGTGTGGTGATGAGAATAATGCATATTCTGTTGATTTGGGGTGGACAGTTCTGTAGATGTCTAGTAGGTCCGCTTGGTCCAGAGCTAAGTTCAGGTTCTGGATATCCTTGTTAATTTTCTGTCTCATTGATCTGTCTAATATTGACAGTAGGGTGTTAAATCCTTCCACTATTATTGTGTGGGAGTCTAAGTCTCTTTGTAGATCTCTAAGAACTTGATTTTTGAATCTGAGTGCTCCTGTATTGGGTGCATATATATTTAGGAGAGTTAGCTCTTCTTGTTGCATTGATCCCTTTACCATTATGTAATGGCCTTCTTTTTCTCTTTTGATCTTTGTTGGTTTAAAGTCTGTTTTATCAGAGACTAGGATTGCAACCCCTGCTTTTTTTTCTTTCCATACACTTGGCAAGTATTCCTCCATCCCTTTATTTTGAGCCTATGTGTGTCTTTGCACATGAGATGGATCTCCTGAATACAGTACACTGATGGGTCTTGATTCTTTATCCAATTTGCCAGTCTGTGTCTTTTAATTGGGGCATTTAGCCTGTTTACATTTAAGGTTAATATTGTTATGTGCAAATTTGATCCTGCCATTATGATGCTAGCTGGTTATTTTGCCCATTAACTGATGCAGTTTCCTCATAGCGTCCATGGTCTTTACAATTTGATATGTTTTTACAGTGGCTGGTACCAATTGTTCCTTTCCATGTTTAGTGCTTCCTTTAGGAGCTGTTGTAAGGCAGTCCTGGTAGTGATGAAATATCTCAACGTTTGCTTGTTTGTAAAGGATTTTATTTCTCCTTCACTTCTGAAGCTTAGTTTGGCTGTATATGAAATTCCGGGTTGAAAATTCTTTTGTTTAAGAATGTTGAATATTGGCCTGTACTCTCTTCTGGCTTGTAGGGTTTCTGCAGAGAGATCCACTGTTAGTCTGATGGGCTTCCCTTTGTGGGTAACCCGACCTTTCTCTCTGGCTGCCCTTAACATTTTTTTCTTCATTTCAACCTTGGTGAATCTGACAATTGTGTGTCTTGGGGTTGCTCTTCTTCAGGAGTAACTTTGTGGTGTTCTCTGTATTTCCTGAATTTGAATGATGGCCTGCTTTGCTAGGTTGGGGAATTTCTCCTGGGTAATATCCTGCAGAGTGTTTTCCAACTTGGTTCCATTCTCCCTGTCACTTTCAGGTACACCAATCAAACGTAGATTTGATCTTTTCACATGGTCCCATGTTTCTTGGAGGCTTCGTTCGTTTATTTTCACTCTTTTTTCTCTAATCTTGTGTTCTTGCTTTATTTCATTGAGTTGGTCTTCAATCTCTGATACCCTTTCTTCTGTGTGATCGATTTGGCTATTTATACTTGTGAGTTCTCTTGCTGTGTTTTCCAGCTGCATCAGGTCATGTATGTTTTTCTCTAAACTGGTTATTCTAGTTATCAATTCATCTAACCTTTTTCCAAGGTTCTTGGCTTCCTTGCATTCCATTAGAACATACTCCTTTAGCTCGGAGGAGTTTGTTATTACCCACCTTCTGAAGCCTACTTCTGTCACTTTGTCAAACTCATTCTCCATCCAGTTTTGTTCCCTTGCTAGCAAGGAGTTGTGATCCTTTGGAGGAGAAGGGGCATTCTGGCTTTAGGAATTTTCAGTCTTTTTGCGCTGGTTTCTCCCCATCTTCGTGGATTTATCTACCTTTGGTGTTCAAAGTTAGTGACCTTCAGATGGGGTCTCTGAGTGGACATCCTTTTTGTTGATGTTAATACTGCTCCTTTCTCTTATTTGAAGTTTTTCTTCTTTTATGATGTAAGCACTTATAGCTATAAATTTCCCGCTTATTACTGCTTTCACTCTATTCCATAGGTTTTGGTATGTTGTGTTTCCATTATTATTTGTTTCAAAACATTTTTCAATTTCCTTCTTAATTTCCTCGTTCACCCCGTAGTCATTCAGGAGCATATTATTTAATATCTGTGTATTTGTATAGTTTCCAAAATTTCTCTTGTTATTGATTCCTAGTTTCATTCCATTGTGGTCAGAGAAAGTGCTTAATATTATTTCAGTGTTCTAGAATGTTTTAAGACTTGTCTTATGACCTAACATAGGTCTGTCTTTGAGAATGATGCATATGCTAAGGAGAAGAATGTGTATTCTGCAGCTATTGAATGAAATGTTCCGTAAGTATTTATTAGATCCTTTTGTTCTGTAGTGCAGATTAAGTCTGATGTTTCTTTGTTGATTTATCTGTCTGGGAGGTTAGTTTGATGCTGCTTTCAGTGCATTGAAATAGCGTAGCTGTAATTGTATAGGGGCCTATCACTCTCTTTAGCTCTAATAATTTGCTTTATATATTTGCTTTATGTATCTGGGTGCTTCAGTGTTGGGTGCATGTATATTTACAATTGTTATATTTTCTTACCGAATCAACTCCTTTATCATAAATATAATGATTTCTTTGTCTCTTCTTACAATATTTTCCTTGAAATCTATTTTGTCTAATATAAGTGTAGCTACTCTTGCTCTTTTTGGTTTCCATTGTCATGGAATATCTTTTTCCGTCCATTTATTTTCAGTCTATATGTATCTTTATAGATGAAGTGTGTTTCTTATAGGCAAAAGATCACTGGGTCTTGTTTTTTTTTACATCCATTCAGCCATTCTGTGTCTTATTATTGGAGAATTTAGTACATTTCCATGCAATGTTATTATTGATAAGTAGGGACTATCTCCTGCCATTTTAAAAATTTGTTTCTGGATGCTTTGTGGTCTTCCTTCTTCTTTCCTTCCTTCCTGTCTTTCTTTTAGTGAAGGTGATTTTCTCTGGTGATATGATTTAATTTCTTGCTTTTTATTTTTTGTGTGTTTGTTTGTTTTTTGATTTGAGGTTATCAAGAGGCTTGCAAATATCATCTTATAATCCATTATTTTAAACTGATGACAAGCTAACACCAATTACATAAACATGCAGAAATGTGCAAAAGGAAAACTAATAAAAACTTTACACATTAACTTCATCTTCCTGCTTTTTAACTTTCTCTTCATGTCTTATTTATTTATTTATTTATTTAATGACAGGGTCTTGCTTTGTCGTCCAGGCTGAAGAGCAGAAGCATGATCACAGCTCACTGCAGCTTCAGCCCACAATATCACACCTGGTTAATTTATTATTATTATTGTATTTCTTGAAGACACAGGATTTCACTATGTTGCCCAGGCTGGTCTTGAACTCCTGGGCTCAAACATTCTACCCACCTTGGCCTCTCAGAGTGCTGGGATTACAAGCATGAGCCACCACACCTGGCCTCTTTATATTTTATTTTACTGTCTATGCCTTGAATAGTTGTTGTAGTTATTACATTTGATTGGCTTATCATTAAGTCTTTCTACTTAAGACAAGAATAGTTTACACACCACAATTACAGTGTTATCCTACTGTTTTTCTGTGTGCTTACTAGCACCAGTGAGTTTTGTACCTTCATATGATGATTTATTCTTGCTCATTAACGTCCTTTTCTTTCAGATTCAAAACTTGACTTTAGCATTTCTTGTAGAACAGATCTGGTATTAATGAAAGCCCTCCTCTTTTCTTTGTCTGGGAAAGTCTTTATTTCTACTTCATGTTTGAAGGATATTTTCACTGGATTTACTATTCGAGGGTAAAAGGTATTTTTTTTCCTTCAGCACTTTAAATATGCCATGCCACTGTCTCCTAGCCTTTAAGGTTTCCACTGAATAGTCTGCTACCAGATGTATTGGAGCACCATTGTTTATTTGTCCCCTTCCTCGTTCTGCTTTTAGGATACTTTATCCTTACCTTTGGGAATTTGATTATTAAATGTCTTGGGATAATCTTCTTCGGGTTAAATCTGTTTGGTGTTCTACAGCCTTCTTGTAGTTGGATATTGACCTTTTTCTATAGGTTTGGGAATTTCTGTTATTATCCCTTTGAATAAACTTTCTACCCTATCTTTTTCTCTGCCTTCTCTTTAAGGCCAATAACTCTTAGATTTGCCCTTTTGAGGATATTTTCTAGACCTTGTAGGCTTGCTTCATTGTTTTTTTCACCTGTTTTCTTTAGTCTCCTCTGACTGTGTATTTTCAAATAGCCTGTCTTCAAGCTCACTAATCCTTTCTTCTGTTTGATCAGTTCTGCTATTAAGAGTCTCTGATGCAGGGGGCGGAGCAAGATGGCCGAATAGGAACAGCTCCAGTCTCCAACTCCCAGCGCGAGCGACACAGAAGACCGGTGATTTCTGCATTTTCAACTGAGGTACTGGGTTCATCTCACTAGGGAGTGCCAGACAATCGGTGCTGGTCAGCTGCTGCAGCCCGACCAGCGAGAGCTGAAGCAGGGTGAGGCATCGCCTCACCTGGGAAGCGCAAGGGGAAAGGGAATCCCTTTTCCTAGCCAGGGAAACTGAGACACACAACACCTGGAAAATTGGGTAACTCCCACCCCAATACTGCGCTTTAAGCAAACAGGCACACCAGGAGATTATATCCCACACCTGGCCGGGAGGGTCCCATGCCCACGGAGCCTCCCTCATTGCTAGCACAGCAGTCTGCAATCTCGCGGCAAGGCAGCAGTGAGGCTGGGGGAGGGGCGCCAGCCATTGCTGAGGCTTAAGTAGGTAAACAAAGCCGCTGGGAAGCTCGAACTGGGTGGAGCTCACAGGAGCTCAAGGAAACCTGCCTGTCTCTGTAGACTCCACCTCTGGGGACAGGGCATTGTAAACAACCACAAAAGCAGCAGAAACCTCTGCAGACGCAAACGACTCTGACAGCTTTGAAGAGAGCAGTGGATCTCCCAACACAGAGGTTGAGATCTGAGAAGGGACAGACTTCCTGCTCAAGTGGGTCCCTGACCCCTGAGTAGCCTAACTGGGAGACATCCCCCACTAGGGGCAGTCTGAAACCCCACACCTCACAGGGTGGAGTACACCCCTGAGAGGAAGCCTCCAAAGCAAGAATCAGACAGGGACACTCACTGTTCAGCAATATTCTATCTTCTGCAGCCTCTGCTGCTGAAACCCAGGCAAACAGGGTCTGGAGTGGACCTCAAGCAATCTCCAGCAGACCTACAGCTGATGGTCCTGACTGTTAGAAGGAAAACAATCAAACAGGAAGGACACCTACACCAAAACCCCATCAGTACGTCACCATCATCATCAAAGACCAGAGGCAGATTAAACCACAAAGATGGGGAAAAAGCAGGGCAGAAAAGCTGGAAATTCAAAAAATAAGAGCGCATCTCCCCTGGCAAAAGAGCGCAGCTCATCGCCAGCAACGGATCAAAGCTTGACGGAGAATGACTTTGACGAGATGAGGGAAGAAGGCTTCAATCCATCAAACTTCTCAGAGCTAAAGGAGGAATTACGTACCCAGTGCAAAGAAACTAAAAATCTTGAAAAAAAAGTGGAAGAATTGATGGCTAGAGTAACTAATGCAGAGAAGGTCATATGAAATGAAAGAGATGAAAACCATGACACGAGAAATACGTGACAAATGCACAAGCTTCAGTAACCGACTCGATCAACTGGAAGAAAGAGTATCAGTGATTGAGGATCAAATGAACGAAATGAAGCGAGAGGAGAAACAAAAAGAAAAAAGAAGAAAAAAAAATGAACAAAGTCTGCAAGAAGTATGGGATTATGTAAAAAGACCAAATCTACGTCTGATTGGGGTGCCTGAAAGTGAGGGGGAAAATGGAACCAAGTTGGAAAACACTCTTCAGCATATCATCCAGGAGAACTTCCCCAACCTAGTAAGGCAGGCCAACATTCAAATCCAGGAAATACAGAGAATGCCACAAAGATACTCCTCAAGAAGAGCAACTCCAAGACACATAATTGCCAGATTCACCAAAGTTGAAATGAAGGAAAAAATCTTAAGGGCAGCCAGAGAGAAAGGTCGGGTTACCCACAAAGGGAAGCCCATCAGACTAACAGCAGATCTCTCGGCAGAAACTCTCCAAGCCAGAAGAGAGTGGGGGCCAATATTCAACATTCTTTTTTTTTTTTTTTTTTTTTTTGAGACGGAGTCTCGCTCTGTCGCCCAGGCTGGAGTGCAATGGCGCGATCTCCGCTCACTGCAAGCTCCGCCTCCCGGGATCCCGCAATTCTCCTGCCTCAGCCTCCTGAGTAGCTGGGACTACAGGTGCCCGCCATCGCGCCCGGCTAATTTTTTTGTATTTTTAGTAGAGATGGGGTTTCACCGTGTTAGCCAGGATGGTCTCGATCTCCTGACCTTGTGATCCGCCCGCCTCGGCCTCCCAAAGTGCTGGGATTACAGGCGTGAGCCACCGCGCCCGGCTCAACATTCTTAAAGAAAAGAATTTTCAACCCAGAATTTCATATCCAGCCAAACTAAGTTTCATAAGTGAAGGAGAAATAAAATCCTTTACAGATAAGCAAATGCTTAGAGATTTTGTCACCACTAGGCCTGCCTTACAAGAGACCCTGAAGGAAGCACTAAACATGGAAAGGAACAACCGGTACAAGGCATTGCAAAAACACACCAAAATGTAAAGACCATTTAGGCTAGGAAGAAACTGCATTAACTAACGAGCAAAATAACCAGTTAATATCATAATGACAGGATCAAGTTCACACATAACAATATTAACCTTAAATGTAAATGGACTAAATGCTCCAATTAAAAGACACAGACTAGCAAACTGGATAAAGAGTCAAGACCCATCAGTCTGCTGTATTCAGGAGACCCATCTCACACGCAGAGACATACATAGGCTCAAAATAAAGGGATGGAGGAAGATTTACCAAGCAAATGGAGAACAAAGAAAGGAAGGGGTTGCAATACTAGTCTCTGATAAAACAGACTTTAAACCATCAAACATCAAAAGAGACAAAGAAGGCCATTACATAATGGTAAAAGGATCAATTCAACAGGAAGAGCTAACTATCCTAAATATATATGCACCCAATACAGGAGCACCCAGATTCATAAAGCAAGTCCTTAGAGACTTACAAAGAGACTTAGACTCCCATACAATAATAATGGGAGACTTCAACACTCCACTGTCAACATTAGACAGATCAACGAGACAGAAAGTTAACAAGGATATCCAGGAATTGAACTCATCTCTGCAGCAAGCGGACCTAATAGACATCTATAGAACTCTCCACCCCAAATCAACAGAATATACATTCTTCTCAGCACCACATCGCACTTATTCCAAAATTGACCACGTAATTGGAAGTAAAGCACTCCTCAGCAAATGTACAAGAACAGAAATTGTAACAAACTGTCTCTCAGACCACAGTGCAATCAAACTAGAACTCAGGACTAAGAAACTCAATCAAAACCGCTCAACTACATGGAAACTGAACAACCTGCTCCTGAATGACTACTGGGTACATAACACAATGAAGGCGGAAATAAAGATGTTCTTGGAAAACAATGAGAACAAAGATACAACATACCAGAATCTCTGGGACACATTTAAAGCAGTGTGTAGAGGGAGATTTATAGCACTAAATGCCCACAAGAGAAAGCAGGAAAGATCTAAAATTGATACTCTAACATCACAATTAAAAGAACTAGAGAAGCAAGAGCAAATGCATTCAAAAGCTAGCAGAAGGCAAGAAATAACTAAGATCAGAGAATAACTGAAGGAGATAGAGACACAAAAAACCCTCCAAAAAATCAATGAATCCAGGAGTTGGTTTTATGAAAAGATCAACAAAATTGATAGACCGCTAGCAAGACTAATAAAGAAGAAAAGAAGAATCAAATAGACGCAATAAAAAATGATAAAGGGGATATCACCACCGACCCCACAGAAATACAAACTACCATCAGAGAATACTATAAACACCTCTACGCAAACAAACTGGAAAATCTAGAAGAAATGGATAATTTCCTGGACACTTACACTCTTCCAAGACTAAACCAGGAAGAAGTTGAATCCCTGAATAGACCAATAGCAGGCTCTGAAATTGAGGCAATAATTAATAGCCTACCAACCAAAAAAAGTCCAGGACCAGATGGATTCACAGCTGAATTCTACCAGAGATACAAGGAGGAGCTGGTACCATTCCTTCTGAAACTATTCCAATCAACAGAAAAAGAGGGAATCCTCCCTAACTCATTTTATGAGGCCGACATCATCTTGATACCAAAGCCTGGCAGAGACACAACAAAAAAAGAGAATTTTAGACCAATATCCCTGATGAACATCGATGCAAAAATCCTCAATAAAATACTGGCAAACCGGATTCAGCAGCACATCAAAAAGCTTATCCACCATGATCAAGTGGGCTTCATCCCTGGGATGCAAGGCTGGTTCAACATTCGCAAATCAATAAACATAATCCAGCATATAAACAGAACCAAAGACAAGAACCACATGATTATCTCAATAGATGCAGAAAAGGACTTTGACAAAATTCAACAGCCCTTCATGCTAAAAACGCTCAATAAATTCGGTATTGATGGAACGTACCTCAAAATAATAAGAGCTATTTATGACAAACCCACAGCCAATATCATACTGAATGGGCAAAAAAACTGGAAAAATTCCCTTTGAAAACTGGCACAAGACAGGGATGCCCTCTCTCACCACTCCTATTCAACATAGTGTTGGAAGTTCTGGCTAGGGCAGTTAGGCAAGAGAAAGAAATCAAGGGTATTCAGTTAGGAAAAGAAGAAGTCAAATTATCCCTCTTTGCAGATGACATGATTGTATATTTAGAAAATCCCATTGTCTCAGCCCAAAATCTCCTTAAGCTGATAAGCAACTTCATCAAAGTCTCAGGATACAAAATTAATGTGCAAAAATCACAAGCATTCTTATCCACCAGTAACAGACAAACAGAGAGCCAAATCATGAATGAACTTCCATTCACAATTGCTTCAAAGAGAATCAAATACCTAGGAATCCAACTTACAAGGGATGTAAAGGACCTCTTCAAGGAGAACTACAAACCACTGCTCAGTGAAATAAAAGAGGACACAAACAAATGGAAGAACATACCATGCTCATGGATAGGAAGAATCAATATAGTGAAAATGGCCATACTGCCCAAGGTTATTTATAGATTCAATGCCATCCCCATCAAGCTACCAACGAATTTCTTCACAGAATTGGAAAAAACTGCTTTAAAGTTCATATGGAACCAAAAAAGAGCCCGCATCTCCAAGACAATCCTAAGTCAAAAGAACAAAGCTGGAGGCATCACGCTACCTGACTTCAAACTATACTACAAGGCTACAGTAACCAAAACAGCATGGTACTGGTACCAAAACAGAGATATAGACCAATGGAACAGAACAGAGTCCTCAGAAATAATACCACACATCTACAGCCATCTGATCTTTGACAAATCTGAGAGAAACAAGAAATGGGGAACGGATTCCCTATTTAATAAATGGTGCTGGGAAAATTGGCTAGCCATAAGTAGAAAGCTGAAACTGGATCCTTTCCTTACTCCTTATACGAAAATTAATTCAAGATGGATTAGAGACTTAAATGTTAGACCTAATACCATAAAAACCCTAGAGGAAAACCTAGGTAGTACCATTCAGGACATAGGCATGGGCAAAGACTTCATTTCTAAAACACCAAAAGCAACGGCAGCAAAAGCTGAAATTGACAAATGGGATCTCATTAAACTAAAGAGCTTCTGCACAGCAAAAGAAACTACCATCAGAGTGAACAGGCAACCTACAGAATGGGAGAAAATTTTGCAATCTACTCATCTGACAAAGGGCTAATATCCAGAACCTACAAAGAACTCAAACAAATTTACAAGAAAAAAACAAACAACCCCATCAAAAAGTGGGCAAAGGATATGAACAGACAGTTCTCAAAAGAAGACATTCATACAGCCAACAGACACATGAAAAAATGCTCATCATCACTGGCCATCAGAGAAATGTAAATCAAAACCACAATGAGATACCATCTCACACCAGTTAGAATGGCGATCATTCAAAAGTCAGGAAACAACAGGTGCTGGAGAGGATGTGGAGAAATAGGAACACTTTTACACTGTTGGTGGGATTGTAAACTCGTTCAACCATTATGGAAAACAGTATGGCGATTCCTCAAGGATCTAGAACTAGATGTACCATGTGACCCAGCCATCCCATTACTGGGTATATACCCAAAGGATTATAAATCATGCTGCTATAAAGACACATGCACACGTATGTTTATTGCAGCACTATTCACAATAGCAAAGACTTGGAACCAACCCAAATGTCCATCAGTGACAGACTGGATTAAGAAAATATGGCACATATACACCATGGAATACTATGCAGCCATAAAAAAGGATGAGTTTGTGTCCTTTGTAGGGACATGGATGCAGCTGGAAACCATCATTCTTAGCAAACTACCACAAGAACAGAAAACCAAACACCGCATGTTCTCACTCATAGGTGGGAACTGAACAATGAGATCACTTGGACTCAGGAAGGGGGACATCACACACTGGGACCTATCATGGGGAGGGGGCAGAGGGGAGGGATTGCATTGGGAGTTATACCTGATGTAAATGAAGAGTTGGTGGATGCTGACGAGTTGATGGGTGCAGCAGAGCAACATGGCACAAGTATACATATGTAACAAACCTGCATGTTATGCCCATGTACCCTAGAACTTAAAGTATAATAATAATAAATAAATAAATAAATAAATAAATAGTCTCAAAAAAAAAAAAGAGTCTCTGATGCATTATTCAGTATGACAGTTGCATTTTTAGCTCCAAAATTCCTGCTTGATTATTTCTGATTATTTCAATCTCCTTGTTGAATTTGATAGAATTCGGAATTCCTTCTGTGTTATCTTGAACTTCCTTGAGCTACCTCAAAAAAAAAAAAAAAAAAAAAAACTATTTTAAATTCTCTATCTGATAGGTCATACATCTCTATTTTTGCAACATTGGTCCCTGATGCCTTATTTAGTTTATTTGGTGGGGTCATGCTTTTCTGGATGGTGTTGATGCTTGTAGATAATTGCTGGTGTCTGAGCATTGAAGAGCTAGGTATTTATTGTAGTCTTCACAGTCTGGGCTTATTGGTTCCTGTCCTTCTTGAGAAGTTTTCCAGGTATTCAAAAAAACTTGGGCCCCAAGCCCAGCAATGCTGTGTTTTTGTGTGCTGATAGAGATACCACCATAGTGGTCTTGGATAAGATCTGAAAAAATTTCCCTGGATTACAAGGCAGAAATTTTTGTTCTTTCCCTTTACTTTCTCTCAGAGTCTCTCTGTGTTGAGCCACCAGGAACTGGGGGTGTGGTGATACACACATCCCTGTGGCCACCACCACTGGGACTGCACTGGGTCAGACCTGAAGCCAGCACAGTACTGTACCTTACCCAAGACGCTCTGCTTCAGGGCAGCAAGTTCCCCCAGACCCCAGGTATGTCCAGGATGCTGTCTGGGAGCCAGGAATTGGAATAAAAAACCTTAGCTGGAACTCAAGCCACGATACAAAGTCCTTCCCACTGTTCCCTCACCTTTCCACAAGCAGAGGAGCCTCACCCTGTGGCCACTGCCACTACTGCTCTGTGGGGGGTTCTGCCAGTCCACCACCAATGTTCACTTAAAGCCCAAGGTCTTTTCCATCAGCTTGTGGTAAATGCTGCCAGGCCTGGGACTCACCCTTCAGGGCAGTGCACTCCCCTCTCACCCAGGGAATTTCCAGAAATTCTTTCCAGGTGTCTAGGCCTGGACTTAGGGACCACAAGAGCCTGCTTGTTTCTCTACTCCACTGTGGCTGAACTGGTACCTAAGATACAAGACAAAGTCCCATTACTTTTTCCTCTGCTTTTCTGAAACGGGAGTCTTTCACAATAGCTACCACAGCTGGGAGTGTGCTGGGTCACCCCTGAAGCCAGCACATCTTGGTGCCCAAGGCCCATGGTGCACTCCCTAGGTATTACTGCTGGTTATTCAGGGCCCAAGGTCTCTATAGTCAGCAGGTGATGAATCCTGCCAGGAGTGAGTCCTTCCCTTCAAGGAATTAGGTTTCCTTTTGGCACAGGGGATTGTCATTTAGGAGCTAGGGACTGAAATGGAGGCCTCATGACTCTGACTGGTTTGCCATCCTACTGTGGCTGACCTGGTATCCAAGATGCAAGACAAAATCCTCTTTACTCTTTGCTCTCCTCTCCTTAAGCAGAAAGAAGGAGTCATTTTCATTGCTGCAGGCTGTGCTGCCTGGAGTTGGGGAAGGGATGGTGCAAGCACTCCCTTAGCTATGCCAGCTGGTGTTTCTCTAAGTCACATGTCACTTTAGTTCACTGTCTCTAAGCCCACTCTAGCACTAGGAGTTGCCTAGGAATTGCAGTCCTGTGTTCTATACTGTCTTTCAAGTTTACCTTGCACCCCAGAGCACTTCAACAAATGTTAGTGAGGCTTCCCAAGGAACTGAAGCTCTGACCACTGGGATGGGCAATTTTCCTCTGGCTAAGGCTGGTCCAAATGCTCCCTCCACGCATGGGTACTGGTTGAGACCAGCATGGCTTTATTGTCCACTGTGACAGGGCAGCAATGAGTTCAACTGATCCTGTTACTGAGCTCTCACTCTCCAAAGTGCACAGATTCTCTCTGTGCCACACAGCTGCTATAGGGGAATGGGGGGTGTGGGTCACTTTGGAGATTGAAGACGGTCTCCCTGCCTTCCTCAATGCCTTTTTCAGTGATACGAAGTTAAAACCAGGTAGTGTGATTACTCACCTGATTTTTGGTTCTTGTGATGGTGCTTTTCTGTGTGCAGATAGTTGGTAAAATTTGATATTCCAGTGCATCTTGCTCTCTCTCTCAGGACATGTACATTTTCTATTAAAAATGAATATCAGCTGAAACTGGTGAACTCCTAAAAAATACAAATACTTTTCTATGAATAACAACAATGACCTTTTTACCCCCATCTTCTTCTCCAACTAATCATTTTCGTTTTTTAAGAAACTTTTATTTTAGGTTTGGGGGTACATGTCCAGTTTTGTTACCTAGGTAAACTCATGTCCTGGGGGTTTGTTGAAAAAATAATTTCATCACCCAGGTACTAAGCCTGGTATCTAATAGTTACTTTTTTCTGATCCTCTCCCTGTTCTCACCCTCCACTCTCAAGTAGGCCCCAGTGTCTGTTGTTCCCTTCTTTGTGTCCATGTGTACTCATCATTTAGCTCCCACTTATGAGAGCATGTGGTATTTGGTTTTCTGTTTCTGCATTAGTTTGCTGAGGATGATGGCTTCCAGCTCCATCAGTGTTCCTGCAGAGGACATAATCTTGTTCTTTCTTACGGCTGTGTAGTATTCCATGGAGTATGTGTACCACATTTTCTTATCCAGTCTACCATTGACAGGCATTTAGGATGATTTCATGTATTTGCTTAACAATGACCTTTTAACTTGTAACTGAATGCAGGTCCAACTGATCACTGCTTGCAGAACTAAATAACAAGGAGGAACAGTGGAAGGAAAGTAACTATTTTTGAAAGCTAGCAATGGGGAAATGGTCCAGGCTCCTGTCTTAAATCATTTTAAATTTTGGACAAAAACAAAGGCTGAAAAAGGGGAGCTTGGAATGTGGGGCATGCAGGAGGGGTGAGGAGGTGCTGGTCTATGTGACTTGTTCTAATGACTTATGCCTTATTGTCTCATTTGAAGAATGAGCCCATGCCATCCCAGGCACAATCAGGTTAATTAACTGCGGCCTTGAGGTAATCTCCTGGTGGAAGAGAATTCTGTAGGCGCCAGATTGTTTGAAGTTTCAATTCCTGGAACTTCTAAGCAAGCATATAATTAGATAAGGGAAACATTCTACAGGGGGTGGGGTGCCTAGTGGGAAGAGGTTATAATTTTATTACTAAGTAAGGAAGGAAAAGGAAGGAAGAAAGAAAAATTTTAAAGTGGAGTACTCGGTTACTGACTGACAAATCTTGTGCTTAACAAAAAGAAAAAGCATCTACAGACAGGTAACATAAGATGTGACAAGATTGCTGGCAGTCAGAAGTCAATCATTTCATAGAGGAGTGACTAGTAGCAAAACAAACTTAGTGCATTTATGGTTATTCAAAGCCTGTGACTTCACTATACCTTCTACACATAGCCCTTTATTCTAAGCCTAATGTGAGCCTGAATGCATTTGTGTTTTTTGCTTTGCAAGCCAAGCCCTGGTGATCTTCCCCCAAAGCCTATCCACGTAGAAACATCCCAAGTGTGTTTGTATTGAAGAAAACCAAAATATTTCTCTCCAAAATATTGAGGATTGTTATGTCAATGACACTGAAAACACAGGAGAACACCCTGCCTCAATATGCCTGATAGTGAGATGGGAGCATTCCCTTGACCCCCTTCATGGGCGGGAACTGGAGTGGCTCGTCTCACTCAACCTGCCACTGGCCACTCCGCACAATAGGGAGTGTGCAAACAAGTGAGTGTGGGAACAAGAGGGAATGAATGCTGGAACTGGCCAGTCACTCCTCTCGGTGGGAGCAGGCTCTGTGCAGGCCCCACAGCATCCAAGCGCCTGCCCTCTCGGCACTCAGGTTCTTGTCTGGCATCCAGGAAGAATCAGGTCACACAAACGGATTGGAGGGTGGTATATGCAGAGGATTTTATTGGCCGATGGTTCTCAGTGGGATGGGAGTTGGAAAGGGGATGGTGTGCAGGAAGAAGGTGATCTTTCCTTGACACCACATGATTTGAAGTTAGCCATGTCTGTCTGTGTTCTCTGACACTCAATGCTGCTTCTCTGCTAGCTGCTCAGCAGCCTACAGCCCTGGCGCTCAGCAGCTGGCAATCCTAATCATTTGCATCAGCTGCATGTATCAGCTGCTAGCTGAAGTATTTTTATGGGCACAGGATAGGGGCATGGCAAGCCAAAAAGACAATCATTTGGGTGGAAAACTGGGGTCATTTGTTTTCAGTTAGGGCCAAAGTTCCAGGCTTGAGGGTAGAGTTTAGCAGGGAGCCCAGCCCTTTTGTAGCAATAGCAGAACATAAGCCTTTCTTACTGGAAAATGGCACTTGCTTATTGGCCCAGGGAAGGCATGAGCAGGCATCAGAGGAATCTGGTGATAAGAGAAAAATCTTAGATATATTCAGCAAAGTTTAACTGAGCAAAGAAAAATTTGCAAATTGGGTATCCCCCAAACCAGAATAGGGTCAGAGAGGTTCCAGCGCAGCCACGTGGTGGAAGATTTATGAGCAGAAAAAGAATGCAAGGAAAACAAAAGTAGGGCCAGGGATGGTGGCTTACATGGACTAGTCCCAGCTACTTGGCAGGCTGAGGTGGGAGGATCACTCAAGCCCAGGAAGTCGAGGTTGCAGTGAGCCGAGTATGTGCCATTGCACTCCAGCCTGAGTGACACAGTAAAACCCTGCCTCAAAAAAACAAAACAACAACAAAAAACAAAAAGTAAGATATAGAACTCGCCAGATTGGTTACAGCTAGATGTTTGCCTTATTTGAAAATGGCTTGAAGAGTTGGCCACCTTTGATGGGACAAAACTTAGTGACTGGCACAACAGTAGGTGACAGTCTATTTCCTCATCCAGTTAGGTAACAGTTTATTATGTAGGGAGCAATCTTTAGACCAGCCCTCAAATTTGTAAGTGTAATTGCCCAGTGGGTTTACCTCGCCCACTGCCTAGACAGCCGATTTATCAAGACAGGAGAACTGCAATAGAGGAAGCATAATTCATATACAGCCAGCTGTACAGGAGACCAGAGTTTTACTATTACTCAAATCAGTCTCCCTGAGCATTCGGGGATCAGTTTTTAAGGATAATTTGGTGGGTGAAGGAAGACTAGTGAGTCGAGAGTGCTGGTTGGTTGGGTCAGAGATGAAATCATCGGAAGTTAAAGTTGTCTTCTTGTGCTGAGTCAGTTCCTGGGTGGGGGCCACAGATTCAGGTAAGCCAGTTTACGATCTAGGTGGTGCCAGCTGATGCATGAAGTGCAGGGTCTGCAAAATATTTCAAGCACTGATCTTCGGTTTTACAATAGTGCTTTTATCCCTGGGAGCAATTTGCGGGGGTGGGGGGTGGTACAATCAGAATCTGGTAGCCTCCAGTTTCATGACTCCTAAACCATAATTTCTCATCTTTTGGCTACTTTGTTAGTTCCACAAAGGCAGTCTAGTCTCCAGGCAAGAGGGGGTTTGTTATGGGAAAGGGCTGTTGTCATCTTTGTTTTTGAAACTGACAGTGCAAAATTGTAACTCAGGGAATTATGACAGTGAAAGAAATCAGACCTAACCGACTACATCTTGCTTCTAACCCTTAAGCTGTCCTTGTTCATTCCTGGGCATAGGCTGAATGAACTTTGGGAAGGAATTCAGTTCATGGTTTGACTCTGAAACAAAATTAGTCCCCAAAAGACCCCATTCTTACCTGGGGTCCAGTCTGCCTTTGCAGGACTAACAAATTAGCTACAAGGTTAGAAATTACAGTTGAGGGGTCATGCAGCCTCTAGCTCTAACAGTCTGAACCACCTCAAATTGCTCCTGAGGGTAACATCTTTGTAAAACCTAACATCAGTAATTGAGATATTTTGCAGACCCTGCACTTGATGGATCAGCCGATACCACGCAGACCGGTAATCTGGCCCAACCAGTTCTGCCACTGTGCCCAGGAATGGAAGACATTAAGAAAACCTGACTTTGACCCTCTATCATTCCATCTCCAACCTGATCAATCAGCACTCCTTACTTCTCAAGCGCCTACCCACCAAATTATCTTTAAAAACTCTGATCCCCGAATGCTCGAGAAGACTGATTTGAGTAATAATAAAACTCTGGTCTCCGGCACAGTCAGCTCTGCATGAAGTACTCTTTCTTTATTGCAATTCTCCTGTCTTGATAAATCAATTCTGTCTAGGCAGCAGGCAAGGTGAGCCCATTGGGAGGTTACATTTTAAACTATAAACTAAGTTTCTCCCATAGTTCAGCCTACACCCAGGAATGAACAAGGACAGCTTGGAAGTTAGAAGTAAGATAGGGCTGGTAGGTCAGATCTCTTCAACTGTCTCAGTTACAGTTTTGCAATGGCAGTTTCATGAAGAGGCAGCTTTAGGCTCAACTTTTTAACACTGGGACAGATTTTACTACCTTCCCACATTTTCCCACCTTTTACAAGACTGGAACTGCATTCTCTTTGTTTTGTTTTCATAGGATTTGTGGCTCTTTGTTAAAATACTATTTAAACAAGCCCCTTAAACCTTGAGAGATACTTTTGAACCGAGGCCTCTCCCGTGTCATGTGCACCGCACACGTCAGTCAGCCTCTGCTGGTTTTTCTTCTTTTAATCCACATTTTCAGGAGAGTGTCTCAACTAAAAATTTATGAGGGTTGAGGGCCGGGCGTGGTGGCTCACGCCTGTAATCCCAGCACTTTGGGAAGCCGAGACGGGCGGATCACAAGGTCAGGAGATCGAGACCATCCTGGCTAACACGGTGAAACCCCGTCTCTACTACAAAAAATGTAAATTTTTTGTAAAACTACAAAAAATTAGCCGGGCGCGGTGGCGGGCACCTGTAGTCCCAGCTACTCGGAGGCTGAGGCAGGAGAATGGCATGAACCTGGGAGGCGGAGCTTGCAGTGAACTGAGATCGCGCCACTGCAGCCTGGGTGACAGAGTGAGAGTCCGTCTCAAAAAAAAAAAAAAAGGGTTGAAAAAGAAATTATATTTTCTTCCCTTCAGTATGAAGTTTCCTGCCTGGCATTTAAAATTCTGCTTAGAGCTCATTAGAGTTTTTCTACTTAACAGAAATTAATGGTGTAGTATAATATGAAATATATTTGGTCTTTGTCTGAGGTTCTGTCACAAAGTACCTAAAACCCTTAGAATTTCCTGATAGGAATGTCTTTTGTTATTCAGAATGAGCTTCTTTCAGATCATCCTGGAGTTGATGCTCATGACGTGACTTAGAAAGACAGTGACTGAAGGATTAGAGGCTTGAAACTTTCAGCACCACTCAGTGGAGGTTGGTCAGCACTGAAAAACGAGCTCTATAAAAACTCTTCAACAAGATTTGGCATGCCTTTAGGTTGCTGAGCACGTGGAAGTGCTGGGAGGGTGGCACAGAAAGAGGGCAGGGAAGCGCTGTGCCCTCCCCCCATACCTTGACTTGTTCATCTGTATCCTTTATAATAAACTGGTAATTATAAGTAAAGTGTTTCCAAGTTCTGGGAGCCACCCTAGCACATTATTAAAGTCAGGGGGCAGAAGGGGGTCATGGGAACCCCAACTTATAGCAGGTTAGTCAGAAGCACAGGTTACAACCTGGAACTCTCTCTAGGTAGACAGTATCAGATCAAGTGGAATTGAAATAAATTATAGGACACAACTAGTTGATGTCCACAAAGAATTACTTGGTGTGGGGAGAAAACCCCTGACACATCTGACCAAAGAAGTGTTCTGTGTTGAATGTGAGAGTAGGAAGAAAAAAATTGTTTTCCCTCAAAAATGGACTATTCATTCTGATAGCGGCAGGAGACAGACAAATCCTAGGCAGACAGGGCAGGTCTCCAGTGAAACCTGACCTTCAAGCCAAACACAGTTTAAAGCCTGAAAACCAAGCCACAAGTCTCGGATAAATCCGCAGACCAGACTGAGAAGTTCTCTTCCCGTTTGGCATGCTTTCCTCTGATTGATCCCCACCCTTCACCTATTTTACATAGACCTACCCTTTCCTAATTGGTTTTTAACACTGTTGTGCCCATCTTTCAGTGGTGCCTTTTTTTTTGTTAGCCTTTTTTGCATACTCACAAACCAATCAGCATGCACTCCCCCATTCTGAGCCCACAAAAGCCCCAAACTCAGCCACACTTTTGGACTGCTCACCTTTGGGAGGAGGAGGATAGCCGACTTCAGGTAGGGAACTGCCAAACTTGAGTCCTCCTTTCTACTGAGAGCTGCTTCATCACTCAAAATTGTTTGCCTTGCTCACCCGCCAGCTCCCAGGTAACCTCATTCTTCTTAGAAATGGGACAAGAACTCGAGACCCACAGAATGGTGAGTGTGAACAGAGCTGTAACCCTGTAGCACTCCCCTCCCACTTGCCAAGCAATGGGAGAGGGAGCTGCTGGGCTCCACATGCCCCCATTCATCAGGCTGCAGACAGCGGGACTGAAAGAACTGTTAACACACTTAACACCCTCTTTGGGGCTTCAGAGTTGCTGGTGTCGCCACGTTTTTTGATAGCCACCGTGTTCCCCTCATCCAGATGTTAGCACCCAAAGCAGAAGCAGGTCATGGCACACCCAACCCAGCTGGAGGCTGAGTGCAAGTCCCACGGCAAGAGCAGGATCTGGGATGGAGTGCAAGCCAAGTGCATCCTGCCAGGTTGAGTGGGTGGGGTACCTCCAGTGGCAACCCCAGAGCCAAGCAAGACCCGGGCAAGGGCACTGCCAGTTGTGGAGGTCTCCAGCTAGGGAAGCAGAACCAAATAATCCTGTGTCAATTCTTTCATTTCATTGGACTGTGTAACTTTTACAGATATCAACAATGACATGCAACTGAGTTTTAGATTTACATGTGGCTTTATCTGACTTAAGGTTACTTTTTAGAATCATTCTAAAACTTTAAATCTGTAAGAAAAAAATGCGTATCGTAATGAAATTTGTTGGGAAAACACAAGTCATAGAGGAAAGGCTAGCACATTCTACATTTGAGTTTAAAGCTTTTCTTCATCAGAAGACAACATAAAAAAAGACAAGCCCCAAACCGGGAATGTGTATTTTATAAAACGTATAATTGACAGTGCCCTACTCTACAAATATATAAGGATGTTTAATTCCTAAAAGTCAGAAAAGATAACAGAAAAATAAGGCAAAAGGTAATAGCATTTCACGGACAAAAATTAAAACCACCTTTGCAAAAATTATGACAGTAAGAAAATTAGGACAGTGAAAGAGATCTGATCTAATCAAACCCTATCTTGCCTTTAACCTCCAAACTTTCTTTAATCATTACTGGGCTTAGGCCAAACTAACTTTAAGATACATTTAGTTTATAGTTTAAATAATAGTCCTTGTCCAAAACTAAACTGCCTTTGTAAAGCTAATGAAAGACGACAAGTTTAGAGAGAGGAGGAGCTTGAATTCTGCTAAGGTGTAGACATAAATAATCACTAGTCATTATTTTGGAGGTCACAAGATATGCATCTTCCCCAATTACTCCTACAGATGACATCATTACTGTGGGGCCTAAGATTGGCCTTTTGAGATGTTTTTAGAGGCCTTTTCAGGATTTTACATTTCTAGTGAACAGTGGTTCCACCCGGACCCCCAAATCAGTCCTGTGGCCCCACCCAGAAGTGGATTCCCTGGCCTATCAAACTATCCTTGAAAAACCCTAGCCTTTGAATTTTGGGGGAGACTAACTTGATTAATAATACCATTTTCCATGTGGCATGTCCAGCCTCCTGTCAATTACCTCTTTCTTTGTTGCAATGCCACGGTCACAGTGAATTGGTTTCATCTGTGCAGTGGACAGGAAGAGCCCACTGCGGGGCTACAAAGTCACACGTGGACAATGAACATTACAAATTGCTTATCTTTAATTGGGAAAATGCAAATTAAATGTGATGCCATTTTATACCCCAGATTTGCAGAAATATAAGTATTCATGAGGATGCAGAATGACAAGAACTCATATAAACTGTTGGTGGGACTATGAATTGGTTCAAACTCAAATCTTGTTATGATTACAGTGCTTACTAGTGCTAGGTACTCTTTCAAGTACTTTATATATGTTAACTCATTTAACCACATGGAAAATTTTTATTGTAATATAATTAAGTTGACAGTTTTCCTACAGGAGATTCCGCAATTTCAGTACTAGGTATATGCCCTAGAGCAGTGGTCCCCAAACTTTTTGGCACCAGGAACCAGCTTTGAGGAAGACAGTTTTTCTGTGGATCAGGGGTCAGGGATGGGGGATGGAATGGTGGTTTTGAGAGGAAACTGTTCCACCTCAGATCATCAGGAATTAGACTCTCATAAGGAGCACACAACCTAGACCCCTCACAGGTGCAGTTCACAGTAGGGTTCATGCTCCTGTGAGAACCTAATGTTGCAGCTGATCCCACAGGAGGCAGAGCTCAGGTGGTAATGCTCACTAACCTGCTGCTCACCTCTTGCTGTGTAGCCTGGCTCCTAACAGACCTGTAAGGGTCCATGGTCCGCAAGTTGGGGACCCCTGCAGGAGGTCTTGTAAATGCACATCAGGAGACTTACTTATAGCAGCATAGTTTATAGTAGTAAGAAACTAGAACAATTCAAATATTCATCAAGAGAAAACCGGATAAATTGTGGTCAATTCATATGTTCATACTGAAAAAAAAGAAGGGTCATAAAATACGTACAGCAAGACATAATTTACATAAAAATAAAAACCATACAATCATGATGGTGATACCAGTGGGCTAGAGGAGGTCCCCAAATGCTGGTAGGACCTCAACCCTGGCTGGTGTCCAGGATCTTGACACTGTCTCAAGAAGGAATTTAAGGACTAGTCAGAAAATGGTGAAAATATGGAGATTTATTGCCAAGTTAAAGTACACACTCAAGAAAGGGGATTGTGGGTGTACTCAGGAGAGTGAGTCATGCACAATGGGGTTTGAGGTTTCTGTCTATGGGTTTCTTTAACCAAGGAGTGGAATATTCATGAAGATTTCTGGAAGAAGGTAAAGATTTCTCAGAACTGTAGTGTCACACATTTTTACACCAAATATGAGTGTTCCTGAAACTGTCAGAGTGCTGATGGGTGTGTGGATGAGTATGTTAATTAGTGTATAATGATGTCCTAGGTGAAACCTAGGTCAAATCCAGTGCCGTGTTGGGCCCAGCTGGTCTTAGCCAGCTTGGCCCACATCCTGTTTTTCAGGGTCTTATTAGTTCCTAGCTTATGCAGCTACTTCAACAGTTTCCTTTTTGCTAGTCATGTGAAACTGCAGCCTACAATATTCTAGGTACAAACACCCTGTATTATTCCTGTCTCAATGGGGCCAGTCTAAGATTAAAAGCAAATATTTGTCAAGTAGAAGAATATGGTCTAGGGATTCATTCATGTTCAGAAAAACTAGGAAGAACCCACCCCCAGGTGTATTAGGGTTCTGTAGAGAAACAGAACCAACGGGATGTATATATATATAGAGAGAGAGATATGAGAGGATTATTATGGGAATTGACTCATGACATTATGGACCCCAAGAAGTCCTACAATATGCCATCTGCAAGTTGGAGAACCAGGAAAGCCAGTGGTATAATTCAGTCCAAGGTCAAAAACTAGGGGAAGAGGAAGAACAGACTAGTTTAAGTCCTGGAGTCTGAAGTCCTGAGAACCAAGGAAGCTCCAGTGTTCAAGGGCAGGAAAAGATGAATGGCCCAGCTCCGAAAAAGAAAGAAAATTCACCCTCCCTCTGCCTTCCTGTACGGCTTGCGCCCTTACCAAATTAAATGAGGCCCACTCATGCTGGTAGAGGCAGATCTTTATTTAGTTTACTGATTCAAATGTTAATCTCTTCCAGACATACCCTCACAGACAAACCCAGAAATGATGTTTTACCAGCTATCTGGGTATCCATTAGCCCAGTTGAGCTGACACATAAAAATAATCACCAAACCATGGGAATTAAGCAAACCAAATTCAGGGTAATGGTTGCCTCTGGGTGGAGAATGGGAAATGAGATACTGAAAATACATCAGGCAGTTGAAATGGTATTTGTTGGTAAAACTCTCTTTCTTCAGCAGCACGCTAGGTACAAGTGTTCATTCTATTATTCTTTATAGTATATATATTCACTACACATATCTGTCTGTCTGACATATTTTACAGTGTTCTTTATAAGTAATGCAGTGAAGAATGAGGGTATCTGAGAGCCCTCAAGGCCCCTGGAAGAGTCCTGTGCATGCGGAGAGCACTGAGTGTGTGCAGTAAAGGAAGCTAAGTTGACAGTTCTGAGAGCTAAGTTCACAGTTCAAAGCATTTCTCCCCCATATTCGCTTCCTCATTTTTATAGAGGTGACTCTTCAGTGGAAATCCGTAGTGTAACAAGTATTTTGACTAGCACTGTCAATTCATTTTATCTTCTTGCCGGAAGCACTGCTGTAGTAAATATTTGTCAAGATGAAGAATTGATCAACTTGTGGTTCTGGAATAATCCTGCTCATTCCTTTTAGCATACTGACTTCCAAAATGATATATGTTAGAAAATTCCATTTTGCTGGTTTTGCTCTTTCCTGGGGGTGGGGGCTGAAAGAGAGTTTTCTTTCTTGCCACTTTGCCAATTTATTAGCTACATAATCCGTCTGAGTTTTCTCATCAATGGAATGGACATAACGAGGTGAGTGGTGATAAACACGTATGTATGTATCTAACTATTAATTGCTTGCAGCAATGCCAATGTCAGCATGCAGTCAGAACTACATTATTATTATTGGTCATATACAGAGTATTGATTTTGAACAAAATTCTACAAATGGCAGCTATTTGAATAAACTGTAGTTCATCTTATGAAAGCAAAGTGGATCTTTAACACTAGAAACATCATAAACTAGATAATGTAAGACTTGAAACATGACAATTTAAAAATTCTCAAATTTTTATTTCTAAATAGTATTTTATACAAAATTGTGATTTATAATTTTTTTAAATCTTAGCTTTTAAATTTATGTCAGTCCCATGATGAATATATAACAATACCTTAAATTTCATGTGCTCTTCAAATCGCACTTGGAAACGGGAATTGTAATCCACATTTTATAGATAAACAAAATGAAATGCAGAAGGAACAGCAAAAGTGATGGGCCTAGCCTAAAACTGGCAGGCTGCTGGCCTAACTCCAAGTCTAGGGTTCTTGCCTCAATGTAAGAGCTGACTCACCAGTTTCCTCATTATTATAGATATTAAACTTTGAAATTGCAAACATTTCTGATTGCAGCTACATGCCAAGTTAGAAATGTCATGTTTGCTTTTGGTCTAAGATAATTGTATCAAATGTCTCTTATGTATAAATGCCAATAAACCCTTACTT